>NC_091204.1:11919203-11936703 GCF_040958095.1 Procambarus clarkii
AAGCTGGAAAAAGTCCAAAGGTATGCCACTAGACTAGTCCCAGAACTAAGAGGCATGAGTTACGAGGAAAGGCTGCGGGAAATGCACCTTACGACACTGGAAGACAGAAGAGTAAGGGGAGACATGATCACAACCTACAAAATCCTCAGAGGAATCGACAGGGTAAACAAGGATAAACTATTCAACACTGGTGGGACGCGAACAAGGGGCCACAGGTGGAAACTGAGTACTCACATGAGCCACAGAGACGTTAGAAGGAACTTTTTCAGTGTCAGAGTAGTTAACGGATGGAATGCATTAGGCAGTGATGTGGTGGAGGCTGACTCCATACACAGTTTTAAATGTAGATATGATAGAGCCCAGTAGGCTCAGGAATCTGTACACCAGTTGATTGACAGTTGAGAGGCGGGACCAAAGAGCCAAAGCTCAACCCCCGCAAGCACAAATAGGTGAGTACAAATAGGTGAGTACACCCACACACACCCACACACACACCCACACACACACACACACACACACACACACACACACACACACACACACACACACACACACACACACACACCAGAGGGTATAGACTCATTCCTCTCAATGTCTGCTGACGACGCCAAAATTATGAGAATGATTAAGACAGAGGAGGACTGCTGAGGCTTCAAGAAGACCTGGACAAGCTGCAGGAATGGTCGAACAAATGGTTGTTAAGAGTTTAACCCAAGCAAATGTAATGTAATGAAGACAGTTGTAGGGAGCAGGAGGCCAGCTACAAGGTATCATCTGGGAGATGAAATACTTCAAGAGTCAGAGAGAAAGACTTAGGGGTTGATATCACGCCAGACCTGTCCCCTGAAGCCTATATCAAGAGGATAACATCAGCAGCATATGCCAGGTTGGCTAACAAAAGAACGGCATTTAGACACTTGTGTAAGGAATCATTTAACACTTTGTATACCACCTATGTCAGACCAATCCTGGAGTATGCGGCTCCAGCATGGAGTCCATATCTAATCAAGCATAAGGCCAAACTGGAAAAAGTTCAAAGGTTTGCCACCAGACTAGTACCCGAGCTGAGAGGTATGAGCTACGAGGAGAGGCTACGGGAATTAAACCTCACGTCGCTAGAAGACAGAAGAGTTAGGGGGGATATGATCACCACGTACAAGATTCTCAGAGGAATTGACAGGGTAGATAAAGACGGGCTATTTAACACAAGGGGCACACGCACTAGGGGACACAGGTGGAAACTGAGTGCCCAAATGAGCAAGAGATATTAGAAAGAACTTTTTTAGTGTCAGAGTGGTTGACAAATGGAATGCATTAGGCAGTGATGTGGTGGAGGCTGACTCCATACACCGTTTCAAGTGTAGATATGACAGAGCCCAATAGGCTCAGGAACCTGTACACCAGTTGATTGACGGTTGAGAGGCGGGACCAAAGAGCCAGAGCTCAACCCCCGCAAGCACAACTAGGTGAGTACACACACACACAGGAAGCAGCCCGTGGCAGCTGTCTAACTCCCAGGTACCTATTTACTGCTAAGCAACACGAGCATCAGGAGCAAAAGAAATCTGCCCATTTTATTTCTCGCCGGCGCCGGGAATCGAACCCCGGTCCACAGGATTACGTGCCCAGCGCGCTATTTACCCAGCCACCAGTGCCCTTGGTGCCAAGAGAGTGCCAGCCAGGGAACACAGGTTCTAGGTATGCCTACAGTCGCCTGGGAAAACTATCGCGCGAACTATGCTGTTAATCGAACTATATAATTAACAGGTTAACTACATTTAAACCCCAACAATTGTAGAGTAACGAGCCTGGAGGCCAGCGCCAGGAGACCCTCCCCCAAGATGACGGGTATGAGGACGCTAGAGGCCCAAGATGACGGGTAGGAGGACGCTAGAGACCCAAGATGACGGGTAGGAGGACGCTAGAGACCCAAGATGACGGGTAGGAGGACGCTAGAGACCCAAGATGACGGGTAGGAGGACGATAGAGACCCAAGATGACGGGTAGGAGGACGCTAGACACCCAAGATGACGGGTAGGAGGACGCTAGACACCCAAGATGACGGGTAGGAGGACGCTTGAGACCCAAGATGACGGGTAGGAGGACGATAGAGACCCAAGATGACGGGTAGGAGGACGCTAGAGACCCAAGATGACGGGTAGGAGGACGCTAGAGACCCAAGATGACGGGTAGGAGGACGCTAGAGACCCAAGATGACGGGTAAGAGGACGATAGAGACCCAAGATGACGGGTAGGAGGACGATAGAGACCCAAGATGACGGGTAGGAGGACGATAGAGGCCCAAGATGACGGGTAAGAGGACGATAGAGGCCCAAGATGACGGGTAGGAGGACGATAGAGACCCAAGATGACGGGTAGAAGGACGCTAGAGACCCAAGATGACGGGTAGGAGGACGCTAGAGATCAAGATGACAGGTAGGAGGACGCTAGAGACCCAAGATGACGGGTAGGACGCCGCTAGAGACCCAAGATGACGGGTAGGAGGAGGCTAGAGACCCAAGATGACGGGTAGGAGGAGGCTAGAGACCCAAGATGACGGGTAGGAGGACGCTAGAGACCCAAGATGACGGGTAGGACGCCGCTAGAGACCCAAGATGACGGGTAGAAGGACGCTAGAGACCCAAGATGACGGGTAGGAGGAGGCTAGAGACCCAAGATGACGGGTAGGACGCCGCTAGAGACCCAAGATGACGGGTAGAAGGACGCTAGAGACCCAAGATGACGGGTAGGAGGACGCTAGACCCCCAAGATGACGGGTAGGAGGACGCTAGAGACCCAAGATGACGGGTAGGACGCCGCTAGAGACCCAAGATGACGGGTAGAAGGACGCTAGAGACCCAAGATGACGGGTAGGAGGAGGCTAGAGACCCAAGATGACGGGTAGGAGGACGCCAGAGTCCCAAGATGACGGGTAGAAGGACGCTAGAGACCCAAGATGACGGGTAGGACGCCGCTAGAGACCCAAGATGACGGGTAGGAGGAGGCTAGAGACCCAAGATGACGGGTAGGAGGACGCCAGAGACCCAAGATGACGGGTAGGAGGACGCCAGAGACCCAAGATGAAGGGTAGGAGGACGCCAGAGACCCAAGATGACGGGTAGGAGGACGCTAAAGACCCAAGATGACGGGTAGGAGGAGGCTAGAGACCCAAGATGACGGGTAGGAGGACGCCAGAGTCCCAAGATGACGGGTAGAAGGACGCTAGAGACCCAAGATGACGGGTAGGACGCCGCTAGAGACCCAAGATGACGGGTAGGAGGAGGCTAGAGACCCAAGATGACGGGTAGGAGGACGCCAGAGACCCAAGATGACGGGTAGGAGGACGCCAGAGACCCAAGATGAAGGGTAGGAGGACGCCAGAGACCCAAGATGACGGGTAGGAGGACGCTAAAGACCCAAGATGACGGGTAGGAGGACGCTAAAGACCCAAGATGACGGGTAGGAGGAGGCTAGAGACCCAAGATGACGGGTAGGAGGACGCCAGAGACCCAAGATGACGGGTAGGAGGACGCTAAAGACCCAAGATGACGGGTTGAGACACACGGCTTCAAAGGGAAATACAATAAGCAAGTATCGGGTCAAGAAAGCATGCACGAGACAACCAACAATTGAAAAGCCAAGAGCCGAGCCCAGGAGCTGAGGTCGAGCCTGAAGATACAGCCCAATGTGGGTACAATTATTAACAGTTAACATTACATAAAAAAATCCAACTATATTTTAAGCCTCAAAAACAGAATAAAAATATACATGTAGAAAACAGGACAATTCTAAAATAAATCATACAAGAGGTAGTGACATACGGGGGGATGCCGGGTTCGATCCCCGAGGGCGCAGAAATTGTATTTATTTATATAGAAGGTACAGTAGGGTGTGAAGTAAGACATAGAGGGTAGTACAGTGTTGCATAGTCACTCCCACACGCGGGCTCCCGGGCTGGGCCACACGCGGGCTCCCGGGCTGGGCCACAATCTTAACAGTTTGTAGTGTAATTTAAACTAGAAGGTAATGATATATACATAGTAAGAGAATTGGAATCCACATAATTCCTAAAGGAGGGGTGATATTATATATATATATAATTATATATATATATATATATATATATATATATATATATATATATATATATATATATATATATATATATATATATATATATATGTCGTACCTAGTAGCCAGAACTTACTTCTCAGCCTACTATGCAAGGCCCGATTTGCCTAATAAGCCAAGTTTTCATGATTTAATTGTTTTTCGACTACCTAACCTACCTAACCTAACCTAACCTAACCTAACCTATAAAGATAGGTTAGGTTAGGTTAGGTAGGGTTGGTTAGGTTCGGTCATATATCTACTTTAATTTTATCTCCAATAAAAAACAATTGACCTCATACATAATGAAATGGGTAGCTTTATCATTTCATAAGAAAAAAAATAGAGAAAATATATTAATTCAGGAAAACTTGGCTTATTAGGCAAATCGGGCCTTGAATAATAGGCTGAGAAGTGAGTTCTGGCTACTAGGTACGACATATATATATATATTATTATCACACATTACCAACCGAGTGCCAGCGGGTTTATGGAAATAGCCTCGGCTACCATCCTCTTTTGTTTGGTCGTGTTGGTCGTGCGGTTAAGGGATCCTGTACGCTAGAAGAGTGCCCCTGGCAGTATGGGTTCGAATCACTTCTGGGGTGTGAGTTTTCAGTTGCATATAGTCCTGGGGACCATTCAGGCTTGTTCGCATATTATATTGTATATATATATATATATATATATATATATATATATATATATATATATATATATATATATATATATATATACCTGGTTGATACCTGGTTGATGGGGTTCTGGGAGTTCTTCTACTCCCCAAGCCCGGCCCGAGGCCAGGCTCGACTTGTGAGAGTTTGGTCCACCAGGCTGTTGCTTGGAGCGGCCCGCAGGGCCACGTACCCACCACAGCCCGGCTGATCCGGAACTTCTCTTAGAAAACCGTCCAGTTTTCTCTTGAAGATGTCCACGGTTGTTCCGGCAATATTTCTTATGCTCGCTGGGAGGACGTTGAACAACCGCGGACCTCTGATGTTTATACAGTGCTCTCTGATTGTGCCTATGGCACCTCTGCTCTTCACTGGTTCAATCTTGCATTAAGCCGTCTGCTATCGCTGTATCTATCGATGATTTCTGTGTTGTTTACTAGGATTTCTCTGGCGATGGTTTGGTTGTGGGAAGAGATTATATGTTCCTTAATGGAGCCCTGTTGCTTATGCATCGTTAAACGCCTAGAAAGAGATGTTGTTGTCTTGCCTATATACTGGGTTTTTTGGAGCTTACAGTCCCCAAGAGGGCATTTGAAGGCATAGACGACGTTGGTCTCTTTTAAAGCGTTCTGCTTTGTGTCCGGAGAGTTTCTCATGAGTAGGCTTACTCATAGCCTACTCAAACATAGTGGTTTCCTCCGAGGCTATGGGTCCCCCTTCTTCCAGCCAGAGGTGGTACTATTATATATATATATATATATATATATATATATATATATATATATATATATATATATATATATATATAATATATATATATATATATATATATATATTATATATATATATAATATATGAGGTGATTTGGTAAAATGCTATGCCCAAGATAATTATCCGAGTGCCGGCGGTGGGGTGGTTCAAATAGCCTCGGCTATCACCTCATTATGTCCGGTCGTGATGGTCAAGTGGATTAAGGCGTCTTGTACATACCAGATGCGTTGCTTCTGGGAGTATGGGTTCGAGTCACTTCTGGGGTGTGAGTTTTCAGTTGCATATGTCCTGGGGACCATTCAGGCTTGTTCGCATATATATAATATATATATATATAATATATATGTATATTATATATATATATATATATATATATATATATATATATATATATATATATATATATATATATATATATATATATATATATATATATATATTTTGGTAGCAGTCTTTCCTGTAGACATATATTATTAAATATGACTGAAAAAGTAAGATTAATAATTCTAACACGAATTTTCTCAATCTTTCGTACATTTCTTTTCACTGTTGGTGGTAATTCAAAAATCAATTCTCCAAAATTCATTTTTATTTCTAGTCTGACGCGACACTTGAGCGCGTTTCGTAAAACTTATTACATTTTCAAAGACTTTAGTCTTTGCTGTGAACGCCAAGAAATCAGGACTCCACCTGCCAAAGATTATTGGGGAATATAAACCTGGATATGCGTATGGAAATGTCAAGACACACAAGCCTGGAAACCCACTTCGGCCAATCATTAGCCAGATACCCACACCCACGTACAGACTGGCGAAGCGACTCAACGGCCTGCTGACTCCTATGTTCCTTGCGCCTTCAGCCTGAAGTCTCCAAAAGAATTTGTTGACTTACTGCGGGGCACACGGGCCACAGGGATAAGAGCCTCGTTGGACGTAGAATCACTGTTCACCAACGTACCTGTGGACGAGACAATCGGCAGATAGCCGACAGAGTGTATCGTGATCCAGCCTGTACTCCTCTTGACATACCAGAGAATATTCTAAGGAAACTACTCCAAGCTTGTACTAAAGAGGCACCCTTCTTGAGCCCGGATGGGCACATGTATAAGCAAGTAGATGGGGTCGCCATGCGTTCTCCCCTAGGTGTCCTGTTTGCAAACTTCTACATGGGTACCATCGAGCAAAAAGTCTTAGTCGACATGAACTTGAAACCGGCCATATACTGCAGGTATGTTGACGACATTTTTACGCAGGTACCTGATGTCAGACATCTGCAGGAGCTGAAGGAGGCGTTTGAGCAGAGTTCCGTGCTGCGTTTCACTTACGAGATGGAAAAGGATGGGAAGCTGCCCTTTCTAGATGTAACAGTCATGGAAAAGAGCGGAGGTTTCCACACTGCAGTCTACACTAAGGAAACGAACATAGGAATGTGCCTAAATGCCAACAGGGACTGCCCAGACAGGTACAAGAGGAGTGTTGTTAACGCATATGTCGACCGTGCTCTCAGCCACAGCTCAGAATGGAAGCAAGTCGACGAAGAACTCTGTAGGGTAAGGCAGGTCCTAGTCAACAACGGCTTCTCCAATGGTTTCGTCGAAGACATCATAAGAAGGAAAGTGAAACGCCATGCAACCTCTGAAGAGACAACTAACACAACACCTATACCCCCTATTAGACTATTTTACAGGAACTTCTTTTCCACAGCTCATAAAACGGAGGAAAGGGTCCTGAGAGATATTGTTAATAGAAACGTTATCCCTACAGACAAAAATCAGAGGATACAACTGACGATTTACTATAAAACCAGAAAAACGGCCAGCCTACTCATGAGAAACTCTCCAGACACAAAGCAGAACGCTTAAAAAGAGACCAACGTCGTCTATACCTTCAAATGCCCTCTTGGGGATTGTAAGCTCCAAAAAACCCAGTATATAGGCAAGACAACATCTCTTTCTAGGCGTTTAACGATGCATAAGCAACAGGGCTCCATTAAGGAACATATAATCTCTTCCCACAACCAAACCATCGCCAGAGAAATCCTTGTAAACAACACAGAAATCATCGATAGATACAGCGATAGCAGACAGCTTGACGTTTGCGAGGCACTACACATTAAAAAGTCAACACCAGCAATCAACAGCCAACTAATGCACAACTATATTCTACCCACCTCAAGACTCTGCTCCAATATAGAAGCATCAAGAAATATGGACCAATAGGCTTTCTACAATCACTTCCATTCAATACCCATTGTTTCGTGTTCTGTCTTGTGTTGATGAAATTAATACCCTATTAAAACCACCTCACCCCATCCACCTCACTCAAATGTAGATATAAACAAATCGGAGATGTGTAAGTTCTATTCAGTTGTGTATGTGTTAACTAAAGTCTTTGAAAATGTAATAAGTTTTAAGAAACGCGCTCAAGTGTCGCGTCAGACTAGAAATAAAAATGAATTTTTGAGAATGATTTTTGAATTACCACCAACAGTGAAAAGAAATGTACGAAAGATTGAGAAAATCCGTGTTAGAATTACTAATCTTACTTTTTCGGTCATATTTAATAATATATATATATATATATATATATATATATATATATATATATATATATATATATAATGCAAAAAAAGCAAAAATGCTTTCAATCTTGTTAGAAGGGATGCAGTACTCAGTGCAGTTCATCGCCTTTTTCCTTCCCTCTACCCGTTTGTAAACTCATGCTACAGCAAGAATCTAACTCTGCTTTTTGGGGAACATGAAATTGAATCACAAGAAGGTGTCCAACAAGGTGACCCCCTTGCTCCTTTTCTGTTCTGCCTAGTTATCAAGGAAGTCACCGATAACCTGTCCAGTGAGCTCAACATTTGGTTTTTGGATGATGGTACTCTAGCCTTGGCGTGCGCACAGCAACACAAATTGCTGTACCAGCGTTCCTGTCCTCTTCAGTGGGGTCTGACAACTTGGTGAAGGAAATCTTACCTGAGCACCTAGTTCAACAGGCTGGGGTACATGATCCCAGCTTCACAGACTGCACAACCAAATGGGTCTCTCTCGCAGGACCAGCACCCCAACCACCGCCTTCTGAAGCCCATAAGCAATCCAGCTGGGATCGCCCCATTGCCGACCAAGAAGCTGCAACTTTGCTAGAAGATGCGACAACACCACATGACACTGCCCGACTTAGAGCTGTAGCAGCTCCCCATGCAGGTGATTTCCTATTAGCAACCCCAATGTCAGCAACCGGCACCCGTCTCACACCGCAGGCCCTCCGAATTGCCGTGGCTCTCCGTCTAGCTGCCCCAATCCACACCGAATACAGGTGTATTTGCGGCGAGGCAGAGGCCGACAGATATGGACGGCATGGCCTTCTTTGCCAAAGGACGGGAGGATGGCATGCAAGACACGGCGAGGTTAATGACATTATTAAGAGAAGCCTTACCACAGCCGGTTGTCCAGCAGAGAGAGAGCCCCGTTACCTAATGTCCCGCAACTCTGATGAGCCTGTCGGTCGCCCAGACGGAATCACGGTGAACCCCTGGAAGAATGGTAGACAGTTGGTGTGGGACTACACTTGCGTTTCAACTTTAGCCAATACCTATGTTGACTTCAGTGCTACACAAGCAGGAGGAGCTGCCAATCACCGGGAAGCGGCCAAGTCACGTAAATACAGAGACCTTGAGCACCACTACAATTTTGTCCCCATTGCCTCAGAGACACTTGGTGCCTGGGGTAAAAGTGCTGCTAGCTTTTTGAAGGAGTTGGGGTCTAAGCTAATCAAAACAACTAGAGACCCTAGAGCTGCCAGTTTTCTTTTTCAGCGCCTTAGTGTGGCAATCCTGAGAGGAAATGCTCACTGCATCCACGGTTCCTGCCCGCCATCTGAGGAGCTGGAAGAGCTGTACAACTTGTGACAAGCAGCCTTGTACCCTGCATGTAATCAATATTGTAACTTTTTTTGTGTAATGACATTTTCAAATAAAGTTAGATAAATATACACACTTAACAAAAGAATAGGGGTGGTAGGAGAAGAAAATATCAAAGTGTTCAGTGAGGATCCACAAGGTCTTCTCTGAGTACTCTTTATTTTCTTCTCCGAGGCTATGGGTCCCTACACTTGCACCAGAGGTGGTACCCTTTAAAATATATATATATATATATATATATATATATATATATATATTTTTATAAAATATATATATATATATATATATATATATATATATATATATATATATATATATATATATATATATATATATATATATATGTCGTACCTAGTAACCAGAACGCACTTCTCAGCCTACTATGCAAGGCCCGATTTGCCTAATAAGCCAAGTTTTCCTGAATTAATATATTTTCTCTAATTTTTTTCTTATGAAATGATAAAGTTACCCATTTCATTATGTATGGGGTCAATTTTTTTATTGGAGTTAAAACTAATGTAGATATATGACCGAACCTAACCAACCCTACCTAACCTAACCTATCTTTATAGGTTAGGTTAGGTAGCCGAAAAAGTTAGGTTTGGTTAGGTAAGATAGGTTAGGTAGTCGAAAAAACATTAATTCATGAAAAATTGGCTTATTAGGCAAATCGGGCCTTGCATAGTAGGCCGAGTATGAGGTGCTGGCTACTAGGTACGACATATATATATATATATATATATATATATATATATATATATATATATATATATATATATATATATATATATATAATCTTCTGAACCTTCTACCATGTAAGAAGAAACAAATATAAAACGAGATGAAGAAGGTTGGCTGTGTATTTCTGGACTACCAAAAAGCCTTTGACACAGTACCTCTCACGAGATTACTACACAAACTTGAGAGGCAGGCGGGAGGAAGTGGAAGAACATTCATAATGTGTCAGAAAATACCAGACAGGAGTCTTAAGAGTCACAGTCAGGGGCAAGAGTACTGGCGTAGAGTAACGAGCGGAGTGCCTCAAGGATTGCTGCTGGGTCCCACGCTATTTCTCATTTATGTCTTATCTACAGGAGTTGAGTCGTGTATATATAGATTTAATTTTTTTTAATTTTGCCCCGAGGGGCGAGTTTATTGGGCAGCGCCACTCATCTTGTGAGTGAACATACCGCCATACCTTGAGGTGCTTCCGGGGCTTAGTGTCCCCGCGGCCCGGTCGTCGACCAGGCCTCCTGGTTGCTGGACTGATCAACCAGGCTGTTGGACGCGACTGCTCGCAGCCTGACGTATGAGTCACAGCCTGGTTGATTAGGTATCCCATAGCAGGTATGCCATAGCAGAATGTACAACACTCCCTGTTATCTGACAATGAAAAATTATAGAGAAGACTTGAGGCAAATGAGGAGTGTACGATTCTGCAAGGTGACTTCTTGAGGTTATCTTGAGATGCTTTCGGGGCTTTACTGTCCTCGCGGCCCGGTCCTCGACCAGGCCTCCACCCCCCAGGAAGCAGCCCGTGACAGCTGACTAACACCCAGGTACCTATTTTACTGCTAGGTAACAGGAGCATAGGGTGAAAGAATATCTGCCCATTGTTTCTCGCCGGCGCCTGGGATCGAACCCGGGACCACAGGATGACAAGCCCAGCGTGCTGTCCGCTCGGCCGACCGGCTCCCCGCATCAAAATGCGACGCTCTATTAGGAAGCCAGGTTGCTCAACGACCCTACCCGCTCATCCAAACTTTCGCAACTATACGGAACAATGTCGTGTGGGGGTGGGGGGGGGAGTGTTGCAACCGCTAGAGCAGTTGCAACACCGCCAGAGTTGCAACACCGCCAGAGTTGCAACACAGCCATCAGTCTTGCCACAGTGGGCCGGGAAACAGGGAAATGCGACTCTCGCGATAACAGGTCGAGGAGCAGGAAAGACGGGAGGAACAATGTTCAATGTACAATGTTCAATGTTCAATGATGTTCAATGTTCACTTCCTGTCAATGACGTGAAGTGAAACAATGAACGCGACTAAGGCGAGGATAAACAGACAGAGCAGATAAGCGGACGGACAGAGAGAATGGTAGAGAAAGACAGACAAGAATGGATAGATACAGACGGATACCTGTCCACTATGAGGGAGGGATACCACCCACCCAAGAGGTGGCACGGGCACGAATAGCCCGTAAATATGATGACCAAAGCACACGCCAGAAGGTGAAAGAAACGACAACGTTTCGGTCCATCCTGGACCATTACCAAGTCGTGTGTGGTTCAGGATGGACCGAAACGTCGTCGTCTTCTCATCTGAGTTGTGGTTTGGTCATTACATCTTCAGCCATGTTATTGTGACATAACTATTGTTATTGTGGCGTTGTTGTGGCTCAGCAACCTTCCCTGTCCCCCAGGCCTCCCCCCCCCCCACACCCGTCTCCTCGTCCTCCCCCCCATTCCCCCCCCCTCACCCGTCTCCTCGTCCTCCCCCCCATTCCCCCCCCCCTCACACGTCTCCTCGTCCCTTCCACCATTCTCCATTCCCCCATCCCCTCGTCCCCACCATCCCACTGATCAACAGACCAGTGCCACTGATCAACAGACCAGTGCCACTGATCAACAGACCAGTGCCACTGATCAACAGACCAGTGCCACTGATCAACAGACCAGTGCCACTGATCAACAGACCAGTGCCACTGATCAACAGACCAGTGCCACTGATCAACAGACCAGTGCCACTGTACAACAGACCAGTGCCACTGATCAACAGACCAGTGCCACTGATCAACAGACCAGTGCCACTGATCAACAGACCAGTGCCACTGATCAACAGACCAGTGCCACTGATCAACAGACCAGTGCCACTGATCAACAGACCAGTGCCAGTGATCAACAGACCAGTGCCACTGATCAACAGACCAGTGCCACTGATCAACAGACCAGTGCCACTGATCAACAGACCAGTGCCACTGATCAACAGACCAGTGCCACTGATCAACAGACCAGTGCCACTGATCAACAGACCAGTGCCACTGTACAACAGACCAGTGCCACTGATCAACAGACCAGTGCCACTGATCAACAGACCAGTGCCACTGTACAACAGACCAGTGCCACTGATCAACAGACCAGTGCCACTGATCAACAGACCAGTGCCACTGATCAACAGACCAGTGCCACTGATCAACAGACCAGTGCCACTGATCAACAGACCAGTGCCACTGATCAACAGACCAGTGCCACTGATCAACAGACCAGTGCCACTGATCAACAGACCAGTGCCACTGATCAACAGACCAGTGCCACTGATCAACAGACCAGTGCCACTGATCAACAGACCAGTGCCACTGATCAACAGACCAATGAAACTGATCAACAGACCAGTGCCACTGATCAACAGACCAGTGCCACTGATCAACAGACCAGTGCCACTGTCCAACAGACCAGTGCCACTGTCCAACAGACCAGTGCCACTGATCAACAGACCAGTGCCACTGATAAACAGACCAGTGCCACTGATCAACAGACCAGTGCCACTGTCCAACAGACCAGTGCCACTGATCAACAGACCAGTGCCACTCTCCAACAGACCAGTGCCACTGTCCAACAGACCAGTGCCACTGATCAACAGACCAGTGCCACTGATCAACAGACCAGTGCCACTGATCAACAGACCAGTGCCACTGATCAACAGACCAGTGCCACTGATCAACAGACCAGTGCCACTGATCAACAGACCAGTGCCACTGATCAACAGACCAGTGCCACTGATCAACAGACCAGTGCCACTGATCAACAGACCAGTGCCACTGATCAACAGACCAGTGCCACTGATCAACAGACCAGTGCCACTGATCAACAGACCAGTGCCACTGTACAACAGACCAGTGCCACTGTACAACAGACCAGTGCCACTGTACAACAGACCAGTGCCACTGATCAACAGACCAGTGCCACTGATCAACAGACCAGTGCCACTGATCAACAGACCAGTGCCACTGATCAACAGACCAGTGCCACTGATCAACAGACCAGTGCCACTGATCAACAGACCAGTGCCACTGATCAACAGACCAGTGCCACTGATCAACAGACCAGTGCCACTGATCAACAGACCAGTGCCACTGATGAACAGACCAGTGCCACTGATCAACAGACCAGTGCCACTGATCAACAGACCAGTGCCACTGTACAACAGACCAGTGCCACTGATCAACAGACCAGTGCCACTGATCAACAGACCAGTGCCACTGTACAACAGACCAGTGCCACTGTACAACAGACCAGTGCCACTGATCAACAGACCAGTGCCACTGATCAACAGACCAGTGCCACTGATCAACAGACCAGTGCCACTGATCAACAGACCAGTGCCACTGATCAACAGACCAGTGCCACTGATCAACAGACCAGTGCCACTGATCAACAGACCAGTGCCACTGATCAACAGACCAGTGCCACTGATCAACAGACCAGTGCCACTGATCAACAGACCAGTGCCACTGTCCAACAGACCAGTGCCACTGTCCAACAGACCAGTGCCACTGATCAACAGACCAGTGCCACTGATAAACAGACCAGTGCCACTGATCAACAGACCAGTGCCACTGTCCAACAGACCAGTGCCACTGATCAACAGACCAGTGCCACTGTCCAACAGACCAGTGCCACTGTCCAACAGACCAGTGCCACTGATCAACAGACCAGTGCCACTGATAAACAGACCAGTGCCACTGATCAACAGACCAGTGCCACTGTCCAACAGACCAGTGCCACTGATCAACAGACCAGTGCCACTGATCAACAGACCAGTGCCACTGATCAACAGACCAGTGCCACTGATCAACAGACCAGTGCCACTGATCAACAGACCAGTGCCACTGTCCAACAGACCAGTGCCACTGATCAACAGACCAGTGCCACTGTACAACAGACCAGTGCCACTGTACAACAGACCAGTGCCACTGATCAACAGACCAGTGCCACTGATCAACAGACCAGTGCCACTGATCAACAGACCAGTGCCACTGATCAACAGACCAGTGCCACTGGCATGCATTCTCAACAAAATTCTGAAAAAAACTCATAGAGGGTTAAGCACTTAGAAAAAAATTAAAGCTAAAATGAAAGTAAAACATATAAAATGAGTTGTATTAAGAATTATACAATCAGTTGACAATAATACAACAGGAGATATAAAAGAGGTAGATACACTGGTCCATACAAGCGGGCTTCCTGTGTACACATTAATACACTCCCACATAAAAGACTTTTTATACCAACTTGAGAACAAATCTGATGTAAATGGAAGATTTCTAAGATGAGTGAAAGAATACCTCTCGAGTAGGACACAGCTGGTAACAGTGAGAGATGAGAAATGAGAATGGGAAAAGGTGTACTGTAGCATTAATCAGAAAAAAATGGCTGCTAGACTTCAACCGGACAAATGCAAGGAAATAAGGAGAGAAGGAAGATGGGGATATATATATATATATATATATATATATATATATATATATATATATATATATATATATATATATATATATATATATATATATGTATATCACGAAAATAAACACGTGATTAAGAATGTGACAATGTCAGACCACGAAGGAAATTTCCTGTTTCATTTTTCCTTCGTGGTCTGACATTGTCATATATATATATATATATATATATATAAGTCTTGTGGTCCACGTGAACACAATAACCTCTTTTGTATATGCGAAATTGTCTAACGTAGCCATCTGATACGTCGAAAAATCTGACTTTAGATTATATGCAACCTACATAAGACCAACACTTGAATATGCAGCTTGGGCCTTGGAGTCCCCACCCAAGAAGCTGGATAAGGACTAATTAGGAAATAACACTGTACAAGGTTCTGAGGATAACAGGTTCTGAGGGAAACTGGTAAACTGGACACTGTTTACAATGAGAAGGAGACCCCCAGGGAACACTGGGGGAGGCTGGAGACCAAGCTGTACCGTAGGGCCATCTGAAAGCACTTCCTTACTGCAGGAGACGCGAGTATATGGACCAGTATATGGATCAGTTCATGGACCAGTATATGGACCAGTATATGGATCAGTTCATGGACCAGTATATGGATCAGTTCATGGACCAGTATATGGATCAGTATATGGACCAGTTCATGGACCAGTATATGGACCAGTATATGGATCAGTTCATGGACCAGTATATGGATCAGAATATGGACCAGTATATGGACCAGTATATGGACCAGTTCATGGACCAGTATATGGACCAGTATAAGGATCAGTTCATGGACCAGTATATGGATCAATTCATGGACCAGTATATGGACCAGTATATGGTTCAGACTCTCGGCAACCCCCAATCTGCCACACCGGATTGGGGGGTTGCCGAGAGCGAGCTCAATACTCAAGTTCATAGAGAAGTACATCGAGAAACAAAGAATAACTGATTATATTTATTAACCAGAAGGTACACAAAGGCGGGACTGTGGAGCTAATGTTCGATCTTGCTAGCACAACAAGGAGATATCATCGCTGTCACCTCTGCTATCTTCCTCGTGATACTGAGAAGAGTCGATAACCAGAGGAGTCATCAGTCTCAGGAGACTCCATAGTCTCCTGAGACTGATGGATAATCCGTCCTCTCAAAAGAACGTCGCTTTTCCCTCGTATTCGCGCTATGGCCAAAAACTGACATAATTTGAAATGAAATCGGCTCACGAAAGTGATGTACTGTCCCGTTTTCTGTTTGGGCCCTCCAGCTTAGTTAAGTTAGAAGAAACTTTCAATTAACGTTTTTCATGACGTTTTGAAACTTTAGGAGAATTTCCTGCCCTCCTAACCTACCAGAGGACCCTTAACTTTGGAAAAAAAAATCGCGAATTTATTTGTATTTTTCCTTTTCAAATTACGTCAATTTTCGGCCATACGAGTAAACGGCTAAATTTGTAATTAGACAGGTTGATCGTGCTACTACTACTACCTTCAACTCTACACCCGTCTACACTGTCATATAGACGGTGTTACACCCGTCATATTGCCCTCACCTTCACTATACAGGACTGGGCAGTACCTCACTATCCTCCCTCACCCCAGGCCGATCACCATTTCCAGCTCATCTCCTTTTATTTTCAACTTCCCTTCCAATAACGCCTTCCTGTGTCCACCCACACGCCATGGGGTTATGGGGGGAGGCGGATTGGGGGGGGTAAACAGGGGAGTTAAGGGGGTGGGGATTGGGGGTTTACAGGGGGTGGCGATTGGGGAATTAAGGGATGGGGATTGTGGGTTACAAGGGGTTGGGACTGGGGGGGGGGGGGGGAGGTTTACAGGGGGTGGGGATTAGGAGGTTACGGGGATTGGGGACTATGTAAAAAAATGACACTTCGAACACTGTTTATGTAAGACGTAAATATGTGTATTCATGTCTGTAGGTTAGGTTATGTTAAAAGCACTACAATCACCTTCTGTGGTTGATAGTTCGATAAAGCATTAAACTACATATTTAACAGATCTCTAAACCTGTCCACAGAGGACAGAAGCAAATGTGTACATGTTGGTTAGTATTGTAAATGTTCGGGCCACGTCTGTGGTAGAAAAAAAATAAAAAATTCCCGAAGGTCTCCATTTTACACTCGGGATTTGAAAATGGCGGGAGTTTGCAGTTGAAGCCTCTGCAGGCGACGCTACCCTCCCTCTCACCTCTATACTCGATGTCATACACAACACACACTTGCATCAATCACAATCGAGTAAGTAGCCAATGTAAAAAGATATATATATATATATATATATATATATGTGTGGAATATTACATAATAGGGCGGGTATTGAGTGCGCTATAGCGAGTGTGCCGGTGTAGCGGGGTTGGTTGATGTCATTGTCGCCTCATCTGTCAACCGAAGGCAGCTTACCAACCACAATATTTATCAATTTTACTCACTGCCTTCCGCGCCCTGTGTCTCCGAGCAATACATACGCTTCTGTATACATACGCAGCAGAAATATATGTA
>NC_091204.1:11941703-11969203 GCF_040958095.1 Procambarus clarkii
AGGCCATCATTACTCACAACCACACAACCCACAGGCCATCATTACTCACAACCACACAACCCACAGGCCATCATTACTCACAACCACACAACCCACAGGCCATCATTACTCACAACCACACAACCCACAGGCCATCATTACTCACAACCACACAACCCACAGGCCATCATTACTCACAACCTCACAACCCACAGGCCATCATTACTCACAACCTCACAACCCACAGGCCATCATTACTCACAACCACACAACCCACAGGCCATCATTACTCACAACCACAATATACCATTGTGATCCACCACACACAACCCATCACAAAGTGCATACAATGATGCTTTGATGACCATCAGCATTTTATACAACAATATTGTTTACAATACATTATACAGCATTGTATGAATACAACTCATTTATTCTAGGATGTATTCTCAAACTGCATAACACTTACAGAATTGAATAAGGATTCAAATCGCATCATACCGTGAATCCTCACAATTGCTCAAAATCATTTCGAGGCCGTGAAATATATTTCAAAATATTTAGTAAATCCGCAATTTTTTTTTAATAATACAATATAGTAGACATGCACAGCAGCTTCCAGTCACATACTTGGAGTCTTAGACTGTTCGAATAAAAATAAAAAAATCATAAATTATTATTTTTTGGAGAGATTTGAATTTGATATTTGGGAAAAGTAAACCCCATTACATCTTAAAAAGATTATTTTATATATATATATATATATATATATATATATATATATATATATATATAATATATATATATATATTATTATTAAATGAAAAAGTGAATGGTTTTTTACACCACGTTTCAGAAGTCTAGTGTAACACGATTGTTATATTTGATAATACAACACCCTTTGAAATCAAGTTGACAAATTGCAACGTGATATCGACAATGTAACTTTTAAATATTCGCCAATTCAAAAATGAAACACGCGAGAGACGTTGAAATTCACGAGAAAACTGGCATTTAGGGCCAAGAATTGCATTTGTTGAATTTATTTTTATATATATATATATACAAGAGTTCTTACATTCTTGTACAGCCACTAGCACGCAAAGCGTTTCGGGCAGGTCCTTAATCTTAATTTTCTCCGGAATACAACCCGACAAATCGTTTAACAACCAGGTATCTATTCACTGCTGGGTGAACAGCGGCGTACACTTTAAGATTGGCTCCCAGTCAATCCTCCCCTGGTCAGGATACGAACCCCAGGCCAAAGCGTTTCAACCCAGGATACCACTGCGCCACAGGGGATTGCTGGGGTCTTCCAGCATCATTGAACTTAATTGTTTAAAAATTTTATTTAATTCATAAATATTACTTATTTTTAAATTCAGGTCATTTGAAGACACTGGAAAATTCCTAAAATGTGCAGACAGTGTTACACAAGACAAACTGTATATATAAATGTTGCAGTGGATTGATTTGGTCAATTTTGAGACGCAATTGATTTATGAGGCATCTCAAGTTTTAGGTAAACATTTGTCGACTAACGAACAAATCTTTTTCAAAGATTGATTAGTAACTGGATTAACAGTCACTAACCAATGCACAAAATGTGATTTTAAAATTCTAGATTTCCATTCCTGAACCATTTTACATTCTGGAAAAATCTGGCAATGACAGCATTAACAGCACTTTCATCAACATATTCATGCGAATCATTGTTTTCAGTGATGAACTTCGTCAAGTCTAATACGGGAATAGACCTAACGATCAAACCAGCGCTGTATGAATAGCTCTCAAAACAACCCAATTCAAGGCTGATGTACCTGGCAACGTTGATGTGGCAACACAAGTCTCACACATTACAATAACTTTGTTTCAAGTTTATTGAATGTTTGTATATTTTGCCATATGAACCAAAGCTTATAATTTCACGTTCACATCTTGTCGTTTGTAAAGTACAAACAAATACAGTACTTGTATTTGTATTTCAACAAGTAACTTATTTTATAAGTAGTATTTGTAGAAATAATAAGTTTTTTCCACTGTCTTGTTGAAATCATTATTAGTAATAATTTTAACAGGATTTTTACAAATCTTTAATTTATTTAAATCTCTCTCCGTAATACTTTTATTAATATCAAGACAACACAAGTAAAGAAATAACATGACTCTTGTTTCATTAAAATATAACATTATTACTCTTACTAATTCATTAATTTTATTTCTGTGGAATTACAATAAATACAAAATAATTACTAAAGCTGTATGATGTTAAACAATTCAGGAGAGTTACTAGTTGCCTTAACAGGCTTCTTAATAAATTATTGTTAAAGAATTTTGTTCTCTTTCATCACAGGAAGTTGAAAAAAATATATTATAACCTGCATTTTCAAAATTCCCAAGTTTTAAAAGATTATTGTAAATTTAGACACACACACTCAAAATGGTTCACCATTCTTGCATTGTATATATATAATTATTATTATTATTAATGGTAATGTCTTCTCATAGATATAAGAACATAGGATAAAAACCTACACTTGTGAATTTGTGAAATTTATGTAAGGAATTTACACCAAGTCTTTCGCACTCTCCGGAGTGTCTTGTCAAGATCTGAGTGTTCTAATCTAATCATATATATATATATATATATATATATATATATATATATATATATATATATATATATATATATATATATATATATATATATATATATGTCGTACCTAGTAGCCAGAATGCACTTTTCAGCCTACTATGCAAGGCCATATTTGCCTAATAAGCCAAGTTTTCTTGAATTAATATATTTTCTCTAATTTTTTTCTTATGAAATGATAAAGCTACCCATTTCATTATGTATGAGGTAATCTTTTTTTTATTGGAGTTAAAATTAACGTAGATATATGATATATTAACGTAGATATCGAAAAAACATTAATTCATGAAAACTTGGCTTATTAGGCAAATCGGGCCTTGCATAGTAGGATGAGAAGTGCGCTCTGGCTACTATATATATATATATATATATATATATATATATATATATATATATATATATATATGACAATGTCAGACCACGGAGGAAAATGAAACAGGAATTTCCTTAAGTACTTTCGTATATTAAATACATCTTCAGAAGGTATGAAGGCATCTTCATACCTTCTGAAGATGTATTATTAAATGCGAAAGTACTTAAGGAAATTCCTGTTTTAATCCTTCTTTCGTGGTCTGACACTGTCACATTGTTCATAAAGTGTTAATTTCTTTGAGAGTTACACACTCACAATGTATATATATATATATATATATATATATATATATATATATATATATATATATATATATATATATATATATATATATATATATATATATATAATGTTGTACCTAGTAACCAGAACGCACTTCTCGGCCTACTATGCAAGGCCAGATTTGCCTAATAGGACGAGTGATTTTATTTATTTTCAATAAATTGGTTCCCATTGGTTTATTTTAAATATTATATTATATTATATTAAAAACATAAATTATTGATTTAGTTATGTTAGTTTAGGTTAGGTTGAGATGGTTAGGGTTCGTAGGTTCGGTCATATATCCAAGTCAGTTTTAACGCAAATTAAAACAAAAAATTAGCTCATACATAATGAAATGAATAGCTTTATCATTTCATAAGAAAAAAATGAGAAAAATATTGAAATTCTGGAAAACTTGGCTTATTAGGCAAATCAGGCCTTGCAGAGTAGACCAAGAACTGCGTTCTGGCTACTAGGTACATTATATATATATATATATATATATATATATATATATATATATATATATACATATATATATATATATATATATATATATATATATATATATATATATATATATATAATGGGAGTACCACCTTTGGCTGGAAGAAGGGGGACCCATAGCCTCGGAGGAAACCACACATAACGCATTAGAGGGAATGTAGGTCCCCTCCAACACAGTTTCTGTGTGCTTTTCTCCTACCACCACCTTCCTTTTGTTATATATATATATATATATATATATATATATATATATATATATATATATATATATATATATATATATATATGTCGTACCTAGTAGCCAGAACGCACTTCTCAGCCTACTATGCATGGCCCGATTTGCCTAATAAGCCAAGTTTTCTTGAAGTAATATATTTTCTCTAATTTTTTTCTTATGAAATGATAAAGCTACCCATTTCATTCTATATGAGGTCAATTTTTTTTTATTGGAGTTAAAATTAACGTAGATATATGACCGAACCTAACCAACCCTACCTAACCTAACCTAACGTATCTTTATAGGTTAGGTTAAGTTAGGTAGCCGAAAAAGTTAGGTTAGGTAAGGTTAGGTAGGTTAGGTAGTCGAAAAACAAATAATTCATGAAAACTTGGCTTATTAGGCAAATCGGGCCTTGTATAGTAGGCTGAGAAGTGCGTTCTGGCTACTAGGTACGACATATATATATATATATATATATATATATATATATATATATATATATATATATATATAATATATATATATATATATATATATATATATATATATATATATATATATATATATATATATATATATCATAAATAAAACACACAACTACATACTCAATATTTACAAAACAAAATCAAATGCAGAACTCCATGGAAGCACAAGAGGACCAACAGCACTATGTAGCGAGGCTGGTGCTGGAAGGTCTCGCTCTCGCATGACAACCTCGGCCCCACCATCAAGAGACGAGCTCCGTCCGCTTAAATATCTGGCAGACCCACCCAGCGCCTGATTCAAGTGCGGGTGGTGGGCGGGAGTCGCAGGGCGGAGGAGGAGGGACGAGTAGCGGGGGATTGAGTGGGTCTAGAGGGATGGTGTGGGAGGGGGATTTTATGGGGTGGGAGAGGGGGGGATAGGGTGTAAAAATACTGCAAGGACGGTGAAAAATTGTGAGGTGTTTTCCACCCTGTGGCAAAAAAAGGAGAGGATGGGAGGGGTAAGGGATGGCAGGAAAGAGGGGAGAGGAAAAGGGAAGGGGGTGTGTGTGAGTTCCGGATCAAGACGGAGGTCGGTATAATCTTCCGAGCAGTCATGTAATGGAACTAATATGAGAAAGAAGGGAGGGGGGGGATGAGGGGAAACCAGGGAGGAAGAGAAATGGAAAGGAAGAAACTAGGAAAATGACTGAAGTGAAGTCGAGATAAGGAGTGGAGAATGGGGGATAGAGACAAGGGAAGATGGGGGTAGATAAAGATACGAGAGCATGGAAAGGGGGATTTGAGGGAAGAGAAGTGAGAGGGCAAGAAAGAAGGGCGAGGAATGCAGGGGAGAGAGGGATGGGGAGACGAGGGAAGGGAAGACGAGGGAAGGGGAGACAGGGGAAGGAGAGACGAGGGAAGGGGAGACGAGGGAAGGAGAGACGAGGGAAGGGGAGACGAGGGAAGGGGAGACGAGGGAAGGAGAGACGAGGGAAGGAGAGACGAGGGAAGGAGAGACGAGGGAAGGAGAGACGAGGGAAGGGGAGACGAGGGAAGGAGAGACGAGGGAAGGAGAGACGAGGGAAGGGGAGACGAGGGAAGGGGAGACGAGGGAAGGGGAGACGAGGGAAGGGGAGACAGGGGAAGGGGAGACGAGGGAAGGGGAGACGATGGAAGGGGAGACGAGGGAAGGGGAGACAGGGGAAGGGGAGACAGGGGAAGGGGAGACAGGGGA
This sequence comes from Procambarus clarkii, assembly GCF_040958095.1. Lineage (NCBI taxonomy): Eukaryota > Metazoa > Arthropoda > Malacostraca > Decapoda > Cambaridae > Procambarus > Procambarus clarkii. Next base: position 11,947,401 of record NC_091204.1, read on the forward strand.
AGGGGAGACGAGGGAAGGGGAGACGAGGGAAGGAGAGACGAGGGAAGGGGAGACGAGGGAAGGGGAGACAGGGGAAGGGGAGACGAGGGAAGGGGAGACGAGGGAAGGGGAGACGAGGGAAGGAGAGACGAGGGAAGGAGAGACGAGGGAAGGGGAGACGAGGGAAGGAGAGACGAGGGAAGGGGAGACAGGGAAAGGGGAGACGAGGGAAGGAGAGACGAGGGAAGGGGAGACGAGGGAAGGGGAGACGAGGGAAGGGGAGACGAGGGAAGGGGAGACGAGGGAAGGGGAGACGAGGGAAGGGGAGACGAGGGAAGGGGAGACGAGGGAAGGGGAGACGAGGGAAGGGGAGACGAGGGAAGGGGAGACGAGGGAAGGGGAGACGAGGGAAGGGGAGACGAGGGAAGAGGAGACGAGGGAAGGAGAGACGAGGGAAGGGGAGACGAGGGAAGGCGGAAAGGTCAGATGAGGGAAACGAGAGAAGTAAGGTAAAGGCAAGGACCAGCAACTGAAGATCCCGCACGAGATGTAGCAGTAAGTAGAAGTAGGCCTCCATCAGTCTCTGGAGACTATGGAGTTGCTCTCCCTCCCTGGAGTGGTCTCTCCACGGCGCAAAGCCAGGGTCAGTTGATACGAAGGAGAAGCTGTTACCCATGCAGCAGGTCCCCCACGCAAAGCCAGGATAAGTTAGCATGTCGTTCTTAAACGAATCTACGCGTTTATAATTCGACTCAGGCCGAGAAGGCCAAGTTGTTCAGTGTCTTGTTTAAGCCAGTTGATTACAGGTCTAATCATGTCCCCCGCCGGCCTGCAGTCACAACTGTCAGGCAAAATGAGCGAGATATTTAACCTCGTTCTGACAGTTCCTGCGACGGCGCTGGAACCAATCGTATTGGCGTTTGCCTTTCCATTGGAGACTTTCGGGGCCGTGGAGAGTGGGGGGACCTGCTGCATGGGTAACAGCTTCTCCGTATCAACCTACCCTGGCTTTGCGCACTGGAGAAGCCACTCCAGACCGACAACAAGAGCGCACCACCATAGTCTCCCGAGACTGATGAACTACTACTACTAATTCGTCTGACTCAGTTGTGGTTAACTCACAAACGCATGACTGGAACTGTGGTTAACTCACAAACGCATGACTGGAACTGTGGTTGACTCACAAACGCATGACTGGAACTGTGGTTGACTCACAAACGCATGACTGGAACTGTGGTTGACTCACAAACGCATGACTGGAACTGTGGTTGACTCACAAACGCATGACTGGAACTGTGGTTGACTCACAAACGCATGACTGGAACTGTGGTTGACTCACAAACGCATGACTGGAACTGTGGTTGACTCACAAACGCATGACTGGAACTGTGGTTGACTCACAAACGCATGACTGGAACTACTCCCAGTGATCACGGACCGCAAAACAGGATATATATGTATATATGCAAACAAGCTTGAATGATCCCCCAAGTCAATATGCAACCGAAAACTTCCTCACCCCTGAAGGATTCGAACCCAGACCGCCAGGGCTCCATGCACCTAGCGTATCTAGTACTTAACCCGCTAGACCACACTCTTCAAAAGGATTGGAAGCCGTTACAATCAAGTTCTTATCCTTTATCTATTGTTATTATTATAATCTTTTTTCTATTTATATATATATTATATAATATGGTGTACCTTTGTACCTAATAACCAGAACACACATCTCGGCCTAGTATGCAAGGCCCAATTTGCCTAATAGGCAGAGTGATTTACGTTATTTTAAAACAAAAAATTTCCAACTAGTTTGAATTAATATTATTATATGAGATTAAGAACATGAATTACTAACTTAGCACTGTTAGTTTAGGTTAGGTTAACATAGGTTAGGTTAACATAGGTTAGGGTAGGCTAAGAGAGGTTAAGTTTGGTCATATTTCTACGTTATTTGTAACACCAAAAAAATTAATATATAATGGAACAGAAAGCTTAATCATTTCATAAGAAAAAAAAGTTAGAATATATAATTTAAGGAAAATGTACATTACGCAAATATTGCGTTGCATAGCAGGTCGTGTGTGTGTGTGTGTGTGTGTGTGTGTGTGTGTGTGTGTGTGTGTGTGTGTGTGTACTCACCTAATTGTGCTCACCTAATTGTGCTTGCGGGGGTTGAGCTCTGGCTCTTTGGTCCCGCCTCTCAACCGTCAATCAACTGGTGTACAGATTCCTGAGCCTATTGGGCTCTATCATATCTACATTTGAAACTGTGTATGGAGTCAGCCTCCACCACATCACTTCCTAATGCATTCCATTTACTAACTACTCTGACACTGAAAAAGTTCTTTCTAACGTCTCTGTGGCTCATTTGGGTACTCAGCTTCCACCTGTGTCCCCTTGTTCGCGTCCCACCAGTGTTGAATAGTTCATCCTTGTTTACCCGGTCGATTCCCCTGAGGATTTTGTAGGTTGTGATCATGTCCCCCCTTACTCTTCTGTCTTCCAGTGTCGTAAGGTGCATTTCCCGCAGCCTTTCCTCATAACTCATGCCTCTTAGTTCTGGGACTAGTCTAGTAGCATACCTTTGGACTTTTTCCAGCTTCGTCTTGTGCTTGACAAGGTACGGGCTCCATGCTGGGGCCGCATACTCCAGGATTGGTCTTACATATGTGGTGTACAAGATTCTGAATGATTCCTTACACAGGTTCCTGAACGCCGTTCTGATGTTAGCCAGCCTCGCATATGCCGCAGACGTTATTCTCTTTATGTGGGCTTCAGGAGACAGGTTTGGTGTGATATCAACTCCTAGATCTTTCTCTCTGTCTGTTTCATTAAGTACTTCATCTCCTATTCTGTATCCTGTGCCTGGCCTCCTGTTTCCACTGCCTAGTTTCATTACTTTGCATTTACTCGGGTTGAACTTCAACAGCCATTTGTTGGACCATTCACTCAGTCTATCCAGGTCATCTTGTAGCCTCCTACTATCATCCTCTGTTTCAATCCTCCTCATAATTTTTGCATCGTCGGCAAACATTGAGAGGAACGAATCTATACCCTCTGGGAGATCATTTACATATACCAGAAACAGTATAGGTCCAAGGACTGACCCCTGCGGGACTCCACTTGTGACGTCTCGCCAATCTGAGACCTCACCCCTCACACAGACTCGTTGTCTCCTGTTGCTTAGGTACTCCTCTATCCACCGGAGTACCTTCCCTCTCACTCCAGCCTGCATCTCCAACTTTCGCACTAGCCTCTTGTGTGGCACTGTATCAAAGGCTTTCTGACAATCCAAAAATATGCAGTCTGCCCACCCTTCTCTTTCTTGCCTTATTTTTGTTGCCTGGTCGTAGAATTCAAGTAACCCTGTGAGGCAGGACCTGCCATCCCTGAACCCATGTTGATGCTGTGTTACAAAGTTCCTTCGCTCCAGATGCTCCACTAGTTTTTTTCGCACAATCTTCTCCATCAGCTTGCATGGTATGCAGGTTAGGGACACTGGCCTGTAGTTCAGTGCCTCCTGTCTATCCCCTTTCTTGTATATCGGGACTACGTTAGCTGCTTTCCAAATATCTGGCAGTTCCCCTGTTGCCAGTGATTTGTTATACACTATGGAGAGTGGTAGGCTCAGTTCTCTTGCTCCTTCCTTTAGAACCCAAGGGGAGATTCCATCTGGGCCTATAGCCTTCGTCACGTCCAACTCCAGTAAACACTTCCTTACTTTCCCACTGGTAATCTCAAACTCTTCCAGTGGTTCCTGGTTAGCTATTCCCTCACTTCTGGAATTTCTCCTTGCTCTAAGGTGAAGACCTCCTGGAATTTCTTATTCAATTCCTCACACACTTCCTTGTCATTTGTAGTGAATCCTTCCGCCCCTATCCTTAATCTCATAACCTGTTCCTTTACTGTTGTTTTTCTCCTAATGTGGCTATGCAACAATTTAGGCTGAGTCTTTGCCTTACTTGCGATGTCATTTTCGTATTGTCTTTCTGCCTCTCTTCTCATCCTGACATTCATTCCTGGCATTCTGGTATCTTTCTCTGCTCTCCAGTGTCCTGTTATTCCTATAGTTTCTCCATGCCCTTTTACTTTGTTGCTTAGCTAGCCTACATCTTTGATTAAACCATGGGTTTCTCATCTTCATTTCTCTGTTTTCCTTTTGGACTGGGACAAACTTGTTTGCTGCGTCCTTGCACTTCTGCGTGATGTAATCCATCATATCTTGGGCCGTCTTTCCCCTGAGCTCTGTTTCCCATGCTATATCTGTTAGGAATTTTCTTATCCCCTCATAGTTTCCCTTTCGGTATGCTAACCTTTTGGTTTCTGTATCCCTCCTCGAGTTCAATAACCCTTCTTCAATCAAGTACTCAAACACCAGTACACTGTGGTCGCTCATTCCTACGGGGTCCTCAAAACCGATTTCTCTTATGTCGGAGTCGTGTGTGTGTGTGTGTGTGTGTGTGTGTGTGTGTGTGTGTGTGTGTGTGTGTGTCTTTGTGTGTGTGTGTGTGTGTGTGTGTGTGTGTGTGTGTGTGTGTGTGTGTGTGTGTGTGTGTGTGTATGTGTGTGTGTCTTTGTGTGTGTGTGTGTGTGTGTGTGTGTCTTTGTGTGTGTGTGTGTGTGTGTCTTGTGTGTGTGTGTGTGTCTTGTGTGTGTGTGTGTGTGTGTGTGTGTGTGTGTGTGTGTGTGTGTGTGTGTGTGTGTGTGTGTGTGTGTGTGTGTGTGTGTGTGTGTGTGTGTGTGTGTGTCTTTGTGTGTGTGTGTGTCTTTGTGTGTGTGTGTGTGTGTGTGTGTGTGTGTGTGTGTGTGTGTGTGTGTGTGTGTCTTTGTGTGTGTGTGTGTGTCTTTGTGTGTGTGTCTTTGTGTGTGTGTGTGTGTGTGTGTGTGTGTGTGTGTGTCTTTGTGTGTGTGTGTGTGTGTGTGTGTGTGTGTGTGTGTGTGTGTGTGTACTCCACTATTTGTGCTTGCAGGATCGAGTATTGACTCTTGGATCCCGCCTTTCCAGCCATCGGTTGTTTACAGCAATGACTCCTGTCCCATTTCCGCATCATATCTACTTTTAAAATTATGAATAGTATTTGCTTCCACAACCTGCTCCTGAAGTGCATTCCATTTTCCCACTACTCTCACGCTAAAAGAAAACTTCCTAACATCTCTGTGACTCATCTGAGTTTCCAGCTTCCATCCATGTCCCCTCGTTCTGTTACTATTCCGTGTGAACATTTCGTCTATGTCCACTCTGTCAATTCCCCTTAGTATTTTATACGTTCCTATCATATCCCCTCCTCTCCCTTCTTTTTTTTCTAGTGTTGTAAGGCAAAGTTCCTTCAGGCGCTCTTCATATCCCATCCCTCGTAACTCTGGGACGAATCTCATTGCAAACTTCTGAACTTTTTCCAGTTTCCTTATGTGTTTCTTCAGATGGGGACTCTATAATGAGGCGGTATACTCAAAGACTGGCCTCATGTAGGCAGTGTAAAACGCCCTAAATGCCTCGAATTGTGGTGTGTGTGTGTGTGTGTGTGTGTGTGTGTGTGTGTGTGTGTGTGTGTGTGTGTGTGTGTGTGTGTGTGTGTGTACTCACCTAGTTGTACTCACCTAGTTGTGTTTGCGGGGGTTGAGCTCTGGCTCTTTGGTCCCGCCTCTCAACCGTCAATCAACAGGTGTACAGATTCCTGAGCCTATCGGGCTCTGTAATCTGTGTAATGTGTGTGTGTGTGTGTGTGTGTGTGTGTGTGTGTGTGTGTGTGTGTGTGTGTGTGTGTGTGTGTGTGTTCTGCAGGAACAAATAGTAAATACATAAACACACTGTCTCCACACTCTCTCTCTCTCTCTCTCTCCTATCAGTGTTACCAAATCAAATCAAACCTAACCTAACGGTTGAGCCCAGAACGCAGACCTGTCATCTGGACATCAGTTTTGACAATACCCGAATTCAATAATATTTAAACTAATGCTTAAGTTTAAACTCTATGGACTCTGGCCGGCACATTCATATCCACCGAATTCGTGAAGGAAATTATAGGCGCTGAAACTCCTTCAAGGATGGCATGGTCCAACAATGACCCCATCCACTGAGTAACTACGGGCTCACCATAGCCCGTGCTACTTGGAACTTTTTATTCTAGGCAGCGTATCTTTAACATCATCCTCCACTGTAACCCCATAAAACCCTTTTAATACTTTAAGGTCAACCTCGAACAGGCAAACATTCTTTCTTATACAGACAAAGATATACCAGTAAATATATACAAGAAATGTCAAATACTGTGTGGTGTTTTCAGATTTAATTTTAAAATAATACAAATCTATTATAAATCAGACAATACAGCTGATTGCTACAACAGAGCCTCATTATGTCGATGTATTTAATAAATTAAGTTTTCGATGAGATAAAATTCAGTATTATAGTCCAATTTGCATATCCCGTAAAGGCGTATTATAGGAGAATTCAGGCGAGATGTGAAACCAACTTTCCTGCATATTAAAAAGGGGAGAAAAATTACATTGAGGTTATAGGTAAAGAATTCTGGATTTAAGACATTTGAAATGGAGTTTTTTCACTTAAGGGAATCTGAAGGGCCAGTCATTACCCTCGTCTGCGTCAGTAAACACACACATACATACACACACACACACACACACACACACACACACACACACACACACACACACACATACACACACACACACACACACACACACACACACACACATACAGATGTGATAAGAGCCCAGTAGGCTCAAGATTCTGTACACCAGTTGATTGACAGTTGAGAGGCCGGACCAAAGAGCCAAAGCTCAACCCCCGCAAGCACAACTAGGTAAGTACACACATTACCTATAACCGGATCCTGCAGCCTCTCCGAGACACAAACCACGTTTTTTTTTAAATTGAAAAAAAACAGGAATGAAGTAAGGGCGAAAAGGAAGAATAGCTAATTGGCAGAGCTCGGGTGCATGAGGGAGAGAGAGTCATAGAGGGAGGGAAATATCACGAGAAAGGAAGGAAGGAATTATCAGGAGAAAGCGCCAAGACATTACGACTATATAGCACTTGGATGGGGTCAGAATAACAATTTGGGATGGGACGGGGGGAAAGGAATGGTGTCCAACCACTTGGACGATCGGGGATTGAACGCCGGCCTGCATGAAGCGAGACCGTTGCTCTACCATCCAGCCCAAGTGGTTGGGCACGGGGGGAATTGTGTAAAAACAAAACCTGGTTTGTGTCTCGGAGAGGCTGCAGGATCCGTGGCAGGTCAGATTGATTTCCCGGTTGCAATTCTTATTCTATGTCGTAGCTCAGTCGATTAAGGCGCGTCTGGGATCCTCTCGGACGTAGGTTCGAACCCACGTCACGGCCCTTGTGGATTTGTTCATTTGATGCATCACGCTATTGTGATTTGTGTGCGTAAAGTGTAAAGTGTGTGGACAAAGACAGGGACACACACCCGAACACCATATCTTGGATTGTAGTAAAATTGAGCCTTTTAGAGATAAATCTAAGCTCACTCTGTAAGATATAGCAGCCTATCTTATTACCATGGATAAATTACCTGAAGTCCTTGCACTGTACCCATATTTCGCTTGCAGCAGATGAACGACATATGAGATTCAGAAACAAGTAGTGTATTGTGAAGACTAATAATAAACAGAAGCTCCCCTATGACTCTGTAATATCTCCATTGGTCAAACTATTATGTATTAGCGATAAGACCTACCATTAATGTATGATGACTTACTGTAAATATATAGCTCTTGAAATAGCACTTTCTCTGTAACTAGCTGACATTGTAACTATAAGGTGTGAAGGATAGATGAAATTGTTTATGTAATAATCTAAGATGAGGTCTGATAAAGACCTTTTGTGCCCTCTGTAATGCTTTTTGCGCTACCGCTCACAGGATGAGTATGGGGTGCACAATAAACTAGCTCCCCTCCGGCGGCAACAATCAATCAGGTGGAAACTGAGTACCCAAATGAGCCACAGAGACATTAGAAAGAATTGTTACAGTGTCAGACTAGTTAATAAATGGAATGCATTAGGCAGTGATGTGGTGGAGGCTGACTCCATACACAGTTTCAAATGTAGATATGATAGAGCCCAGTAGGCTCAGGAACCTGTACACCTGTTGATTGACAGTTGAGAGGCGGGACCAAAGAGCCAGAGCTCAACCCCCGCAAGCACAACAAGGTGACAGCATTATGGGGAGGGTGTAGGGGGGGGGGGGAAATACAAGGGAAAACTACGAGGGAAAAAACCTGGTAACCCAATAATCGTATTAGTTATCAGCTCAGTCATTAGAGTACACACTGAGGGTCCCAGGGGTGGGATGGTGGTGGTCCCAGGGGTGGTGGGGGTCCCAGGGGTGGTGGCGGTCCCATAGGTGGTGGGGGTCCCAGGGGTGGTGGGGGTCCCAGGGGTGGGATGGTGGTGGTCCCAGGGGTGGGATGGTAGTGGTCCCAGGGGTGGGATGGTGGTCCCAGGGGTGGGATGGTGGTGGTCCCAGGGGTGGTGGGGGTCCCCGGGGTGGGATGGTGGGGGTCCCAGGGATGGTGGTGGTCCCAGGGGTGGTGGGGGTCCCAGGGGTGGGATGGTGGTGGTCCCAGGGGTGGTGGTGGTGGTCCTAGGGGTGGGGTGGGGGTGGTCCCAGGGGTGGTGGGGGTCCCAGGGGTGATATGGTGGGGGTCCCAGGGGTGGGATGGTGGGGGTCCCAGGGGTGGGATGGTGGTGGGGGTCCCAGGGGTGGGATGGTGGTGGTCCCAGGGGTGGGATGGTGGTGGTCCCAGGGGTGGTGGGGGTCCCAGGGGTGGTGGTGGTGGTCCCAGGGGTGGGGTGGTGGTCCCAGGGGTGGTGGGGGTTCCCAGGGGTGGTGGGGGTCCCAGGGGTGGGATGGTGGTGGTCCCAGGGGTGGTGGTGGTGGTCCCAGGGGTGGGGTGGTGGTGGTGGTCCCAGGGGTGGTGGGGGGTCCCAGGGGTGGTGGGGGTCCCAGGGGTGGTGGGGGTCCCAGGGGTGGTGGGGGTCCCAGGGGTGGGATGGTGGTCCCAGGGGTGGTGGGGGTCCCAGGGGTGGTGGGGGTCCCAGGGGTGGGGTGGTGGGGGTCCCAGGGGTGGTGGGGGTCCCAGGGGTGGTGGGGGTCCCAGGGGTGGTGGGGGTCCCAGGGGTGGTGGGGGTCCCAGGGGTGGGATGGTGGTGGTCCCAGGGGTGGTGGGGGTCCCAGGGGTGGTGGGGGTCCCAAGGGTGGTGGGGGTCCCAGGGGTGGTGGGGGTCCCAGGGGTGGGATGGTGGGGGTCCCAGGGGTGGGATGGTGGGGGTCCCAGGGGTGGGATAGTGGGGGTCCCAGGGGTGGGGTGGTGGTGGTCCCAGGGGTGGGATAGTAGTGGTCCCAGGGGTGGGATAGTAGTGGTCCCAGGGGTGGGATAGTGATGGTCCCAGGGGTGGGATAGTGATGGTCCCAGGGGTGGGATAGTGATGGTCCCAGGGGTGGGATAGTGATGGTCCCAGGGGTGGGATAGTGATGGTCCCAGGGGTGGGATAGTGATGGTCCCAGGGGTGGGATGGTGGTGAGGGTCCCAGGGGTGGGATGGTGGTGAGGGTCCCAGGGGTGGGATGGTGGTGAGGGTCCCAGGGGTGGGATGGTGGTGAGGGTCCCAGGGGTGGGATGGTGGTGAGGGTCCCAGGGGTGGGATGGTGGTGAGGGTCCCAGGGGTGGGATGGTGGTGAGGGTCCCAGGGGTGGGATGGTGAGGGTCCCAGGGGTGGGATGGTGGTGAGGGTCCCAGGGGTGGGATGGTGAGGGTCCCAGGGGTGGTGAGGGTCCCAGGGATGGTGAGGGTCCCAGGGATGGTGAGGGTCCCAGGGGTGGGATAGTGAGGGTCCCAGGAGTGGGATAGTAGTGGTCCCAGGGGTGGGATAGTGATGGTCCCAGGGGTAGGATAGTAGTAGTCCCAGGGGTGGGATAGTGATGGTCCCAGGGGTGGGATAGTGATGGTCCCAGGGGTGGGATAGTGAGGGTCCCAGGGGTGGGATAGTGATGGTCCCAGGGGTGGGATAGTGAGGGTCCCAGGAGTGGGATAGTAGTGGTCCCAGGGGTGGGATAGTGATGGTCCCAGGGGTGGGATAGTAGTGGTCCCAGGGGTGGGATAGTGATGGTCCCAGGGGTGGGATAGTGATGGTCCCAGGGGGGGGATAGTGATGGTCCCAGGGGTGGGATAGTGATGGTCCCAGGGGTGGGATAGTGATGGTCCCAGGGGTGGGATGGGAGAAGTTGTGGAAGCCACCTCTATCTACAAGTTTAAGAACAGGTCAAGAAGGAATTCAAACTTTTGGTAGATTATGAGGCAACGGGATCTACCAGGCGAGTAGATGAGGCATCTACTAGACCTCATTTCCCCATAGGCACTCATAGGTAAGTATAAGGGAGGAGAGGGATAGTGAGAGAGGAACCGAGGACGAAGAGGAGTTAAGAGGACGGGAGGAGAGGTGAAGGAGAAGGAAAGAGAACTGGAGAAAGAGTGATAAAGAGGGGAGGAGGAGAGGCAAGGATGATGGAGGTCAGGTCAGTGTGGTGTTGTACAGTAGTAACGAAGCCAATCATCCCCCCTGGCACTCTCCCTGGCACCCCCCTGGCACTCTCTTTGGCACTCCCCTGGCACTCTCTTTGGCACTCTCCCTGGCACCCCCTGGCACTCCCTGGCACTCTCCCTGGCACCCCCCTGGCACTCTCTTTGGCACTCTCCCTGGCACTCCTCCAGGCCCTTCCCTGGCACTCTCCCTGGCACTCCTCCAGGCCCTTCCCTGGTGCTCCAGGCCCTCCCCTGGCACCCCCTGGCACTCCTCCAGGCCCTCCCCTGGCACTCGTGGCACTCCCTGGCACTCTCCCTGGCACCCTCCCTGGCACTCTCCCTGGCACTCTCCCTGGCACCCCCCTGGCACTCTCCCTGGCACTCCTCCAGGCCCAGGCCTCCAACAACCATTTGTTCGACCATTCCTGCAGCTTGTCCAGGTCTTCTTGAAGCCTCAAGCTGTCCTCCTCTGTCTTAATCCTCCTCATAATTTTGGCGTCGTCAGTAAACATTGAGAGGAATGAGTCTATACCCTCTGGGAGATCATTTACGTATATCAGAAACAGGATAGGTCCAAGTACAGAGCCCTGTGGGACTCCACTGGTGACTTCACGCCAATCTGAGGTCTCACCCCTCACTGTAACTCTCTGCTTCCTATTGCTTAGGTACTCCCTTATCCACTGGAGCGCCCTACCAGTTACTCCTGTCTGTTTCTCCAGCTTATGCATCAGCCTCTTATGCGGTACTGTGTCAAAGGCTTTCCGACAGTCCAAAAATATGCAGTGCGCCCATGTATTCACCTAGTTGTGTTTGCGGGAGTTGAGCTCTGCTCTTTCGGCCCGCCTGTCAACTGTCAATCAATTGTTTCTACTACTACTATTTTTTTTTCCACACCACACACACACACACCCCAGGAAGCAGCCCGTGACAGCTGACTAACGCCCAGGTACCTATTTACTGCTAGGTAACAGGGGCATAGGGTGAAAGAAACTCTGCCCTTTGTTTCTCGAAGGCGCCCGGGATCGAACTCGGGACCACAGGATCGCGTGTCCAGCTTACTGTCCGCTCGGCCGTCCGGCTCTCTATGCCTATCCCTCCCTAATTCTTTGTGTACTCACCTAGTTGTGCTTGCGGGGGTTGAGCTCTGGCTCTTTGGTCCCGCCTCTCAACCGACAGGCGGGACAACCACACACACACACCAACTGTGTGTGTGTGTGTGTGTGTGTGTGTGTGTGTGTGTGTGTGTGTGTGTGTGTGTGTGTGTGTGTGTGTGTGTGTGTGAGCGCGCGCGTGCGTGCGTGTTCACACACCGGGTGACCTACACTTGAGGCAGATTTCAAGTAAAAGTCAATCACTTTACAGGCACTTGACCACACGAGGGGGACATGCGGGTGGGAGCTGACAGCTGGAGGCATGCACACACACACACCCCTTAGGGTCACTACACCAGGGTCAACACCACACAGCTCGGGGTCACTACACCGGGGTCAACACCACACAGCTCGGGGTCACTACACCGGGGTCAACACCACACAGCTCGGGGTCACTACACCGGGGTCAACACCACACAGCTCGGGGTCACTACACCGGGGTCAACACCACACAGCTCGGGGTCACTACACCGGGGTCAACACAACACAACTCGGGGTCACTACACCGGGGTCAACACAACACAGCTCGGGGTCACTACACCGGGGTCAACACAACACAACTCGGGGTCAACACAACACAGCTCGGGGTCACTACACCGGGGTCAACACAACACAGCTCGGGGTCACTACACCGGGGTCAACACAACACAGCTCGGGGTCACTACACCGGGGTCAACACAACACAACTCGGGGTCACTACACCGGGGTCAACACAACACAGCTCGGGGTCACTACACCGGGGTCAACACAACACAACTCGGGGTCACTACACCGGGGTCAACACTCACCAGGCTATGCCACAGTCAGGCCAGTAATACACCGACCAGGTGTCTGTGTACTGCTGTGTCATCTGTTGTCAATACCCCCTTAGTATCTTGTATGTTGCGATCATGTTCCCTCTGGTTCTACTAATCCTGTTGCTAATACTTTTATTTTTTACATTATGGTTTTATGGATCACCAGGTGTGGATGCCAGGCCGGTGCTGCATATTTCAGTATTGGTCTAACGAATGTTGTGTAAATTGCATTGAAAGAGCCAGGTTTAAGCTTCTAAAGTATCTAAACGATGTTCTTGGCCAGCGTCTCATGTGCTGCTGATGGCATCGGGTTTGTGTGCGCCTCAGGAGAGTTGGAATTACATCCACTCGCAAATATTTCTCTCCTTTCCTTTAGTTGCCTTCCGCTTATGGCATAGGGACCTTCTGATCTCTTTCCTCACTTGCTTATAGTCATTACCTTGCACTTGTTGGGACTGAACTCTAGCAGCCATTTGTTTGCTCACTCCTGAGGGTTTGCCAGAGTAAACTTTCGCATAGTGATGTAGTGTTGTGTAAACTGTTGTTTAGTCTGCTGTGTTCCCTGCTGTGTCACCTGCTGTGTCACTTGCTATGTCACCTGCTGTGTCACCTGCTGTGTCACCTGTGCGGGTGCCGCCCCTGGTGTGTGACGTCAGGGGGCGAGTGAGAAGGGGGGGTGGGGCGCCCTCCGTCACACTCTTTATTAAAGATGCCTTCCTAGCCTAGCTCTGCCTCCTGACTTTTCCCCCACACACACCTCTACTCCACCCCCCCCCCCCCCCGGGGCCCATCGTCCCCCCCCCCCGGGGCCCATCGTCCCCCCCCCCCCGGGGCCCATCGTCCCCCCCCCCCCACATAAGTCTCGGTGATGGTCCGGGATGGACCGAAACGTCGTCGTCTGTTCATTTGCTAGTGTGTAGTTTGGTCATTACAGCCGCTAATCCTGTGGGTGGTGGTCACTAGTTAGCTTTTGTTTGTACTAAGTGCGGTGGGCCGCCGTGGCCACAGGAACGGTGGGCCGCCGTGGCCACAGGAACGGTGGGCCGCCGTGGCTACAGGAACGGTGGGCCGCCGTGGCCACAGGAACGGTGGGCCGCCGTGGCCACAGGAACGGTGGGCCGCCGTGGCTACAGGAACGGTGGGCCGCCGTGGCCACAGGAACGGTGGGCCGCCGTGGCTACAGGAACGGTGGGCCGCCGTGGCCACAGGAACGGTGGGCCGCCGTGGCCACAGGAACGGTGGGCCGCCGTGGCCACAGGAACGGTGGGCCGTCGTGGCTACAGGAACGGTGGGCCGTCGTGGCTACAGGAACGGTGGGCCGCCGTGGCCACAGGAACGGTGGGCCGCCGTGGCCACAGGAACGGTGGGCCGCCGTGGCCACAGGAACGGTGGGCCGCCGTGGCCACAGGAACGGTGGGCCGCCGTGGCCACAGGAACGGTGGGCCGCCGTGGCCACAGGAACGGTGGGCCGCCGTGGCCACAGGAACGGTGGGCCGCCGTGGCCACAGGAACGGTGGGCCGCCGTGGCTACAGGAACGGTGGGCCGCCGTGGCTACAGGAACGGTGGGCCGCCGTGGCCACAGGAACGGTGGGCCGCCGTGGCCATAGGAACGGTGGGCCGCCGTGGCCACAGGAACGGTGGGCCGTCGTGGCCACAGGAACGGTGGGCCGCCGTGGCTACAGGAACGGTGGGCCGCCGTGGCTACAGGAACGGTGGGCCGCCGTGGCTACAGGAACGGTGGGCCGCCGTGGCTACAGGAACGGAGGGCCGCCGTGGCTACAGGAACGGTGGGCCGCCGTGGCTACAGGAACGGTGGGCCGCCGTGGCTACAGGAACGGTGGGCCGCCGTGGCAACAGGAACGGTGGGCCGCCGTGGCTACAGGAACGGTGGGCCGCCGTGGCTACAGGAACGGTGGGCCGCCGTGGCTACAGGAACGGTGGGCCGCCGTGGCCACAGGAACGGTGGGCCGCCGTGGCTACAGGAACGGTGGGCCGCCGTGGCTACAGGAACGGTGGGCCGCCGTGGCAACAGGAACGGTGGGCCGCCGTGGCCACAGGAACGGTGGGCCGCCGTGGCTACAGGAACGGTGGGCCGCCGTGGCTACAGGAACGGTGGGCCGCCGTGGCTACAGGAACGGTGGGCCGCCGTGGCCACAGGAACGGTGGGCCGCCGTGGCTACAGGAACGGTGGGCCGCCGTGGCTACAGGAACGGTGGGCCGCCGTGGCTACAGGAACGGTGGGCCGCCGTGGCTACAGGAACGGTGGGCCGCCGTGGCTACAGGAACGGTGGGCCGCCGTGGCTACAGGAACGGTGGGCCGCCGTGGCTACAGGAACGGTGGGCCGCCGTGGCCACAGGAACGGTGGGCCGCCGTGGCTACAGGAACGGTGGGCCGCCGTGGCCACAGGAACGGTGGGCCGCCGTAGCTACAGGAACGGTGGGCCGCCGTGGCCACAAGAACGCAGGACACAAGAAAGACCTTGACCGGTCCGGCGCTATGTCTCTGGACAAAAGAGACAAAAAAGGTGACCAGAGAGGCCTTATTGTCCACACCAGGTGGACACAAGAGGCATCGGACAAAGCCCTTTATGCCAGAATGAATGTTTTGACCAGGCGCTTGGCCTCCGAGGGCCAGCTACCTTGGAGCAAGAGGACGACTCAAGGCATCATATCGCCTCTATGCCATACTTCCTCAAGTGCTGCGTGGACGAGAGCTCTTTACGACCCAGCTGTAAGCTTTCGTGAATACCTCAGATCGCTGCATAGTTTTGACCATGCGTGTTCTGCGGGAGGGTTCCAGTCCGGAGCTGGACTCAAGTCCGGAGCTGGACTTAAACCACTCAAGGGTTTAATACATGTGTATATAATCTCGACGGCCCTAAGTGGCCTGACAGCTGAGTGGACAGCGCTCAGGGTTCGTAGTCCTGAGGTTCCGGTTCGATCCCCGGTGAAGGCGGAAACAAATTGGCAGTTTCGCTCTGTTGTCCCTGTTCACCTGGCAGTAAATAGGTGTAGGCGATGAGTCACAATAACGTGGCTAAAGTATGTTGACCAGACCACACACTAGAAGGTGAAGGGACGACGACGTTTCGGTCCGTCCTGGACCATTCTCAAGTCGATTGTTGACTTGAGAATGGTCCAGGACGGACCGAAACGTCGTCGTCCCTTCACCTTCTAGTGTGTGGTCTGGTCAACAGTAAATAGGTACCTGGGAGTTAGACAGCTGCTACGGGCTGCTTCCTGGGGATGTGTAACAAAAATGAGGCCTGGTCGAGGACCGGGCCGCGGGCAAGCTAAGCCCCGAAATCATCTCAAGATAACCTCACGATATGGTGGTGAAAGGTTATCATGATCACACAGCTTCACGCACACCGCTTATCAATGTCCTCGAACACTTGTCCTAGTTTTCTGTTGTTCAAGTAGGTTTATTGAGACAATAAAATACATCTCAAGGCGATGTGATACAGTACTTTATTCTGCTGTAGCCGGCTACCACCTCTATACTCACTCCTGCAGCTTTGCCTCCCATGTAATCTATGCACCCGTTCTCGCACTTGCTTAGTCAATATTGGCTGATTTAATAAGTGCATATGTGGCATACTAATTGATTGTGAATATTTTAGTTTACCTTGAAAAGCTTCATAGAAAACACCGACCTCACCTAACCTTCTTAGTATGTTAAGATAAGCATCTTATTGCTTCTTATTTACAATTATTACTTAACCTATCAACGGTATAGGTTAAGTAACAATTGTAATTAAGAAGCAATAAGATGCATCTATGCACCCGTTCGTTTTCTTCCTGTCGGTGTCTGCCTAGATATCTTCGCTATCAGTGCTCCTCTTCACCACCCCGTCTCAAACAGTTCGTCACACTTGGCACGCTAACGGGGCAACTTTGCGCTGGTTAGAGTGTGTGAGTACAGTTCTGGGAGTAACACAGTATCTTGGTCACTCCGTGATGCTAACATTACGGAGTGACCAAGTTTGTCAAAATAGACAAACTGTGGAGGATGAGGCGGGTGAGAGACGACACCAGCACTGATGGACCAGATTATTACGATGTTTGTTAGTGTGCCGTTTTTCGACAAACTTCGTGCCCTTGAGGTGCCCTAACTCCATGCCTATACACCTCTGAGGTGCCCTAACTCCGTGCCTATACACCTCTGAGGTGCCCTAACTCCGTGCCTATACACCTCTGATGTGCCCTAACTCCGTGCCTATACACCCCTGAGGTGCCCTAACTCCGTGCCTATACACCCCTGAGGTGCCCTAACTCCGTGCCTATACACCTCTGAGGTGCCCTAACTCCGTGCCTATACACCCCTGAGGTGCCCTAACTCCGTGCCTATACACCCCTGAGGTGCCCTAACTCCGTGCCTATACACCCCTGAGGTGCCCTAACTCCGTGCCTATACACCTCTGAGGTGCCCTAACTCCGTGCCTATACACCTCTGAGGTGCCCTAACTCCGTGCCTATACACCTCTGAGGTGCCCTAACTCCGTGCCTATACACCTCTGAGGTGCCCTAACTCCGTGCCTATACACCTCTGAGGTGCCCTAACTCCGTGTCTATACACCTCTGAGGTGCCCTAACTCCGTGTCTATACACCTCTGAGGTGCCCTAACTCCGTGCCTATACACCTCTGAGGTGCCCTAACTCCGTGTCTATACACCTCTGAGGTGCCCTAACTCCGTGTCTATACACCCCTGAGGTGCCCTAACTCCGTGCCTATACACCCCCCCCCCTTCCCCCACCCCAACTCCGTGCCCACGCACTACACACAAAATAATAATTAATCCCAAGCTTCACAAATCTAACCAAACACGAACTGCTCATTATATGTTCTTCGAAATGTACAATTTGTTAAAGAAGTTGGTTCCATTGAGGCCTCACGAACGCGCTCTTTTTGTACCGGAAAGCTGTATTCATCCGCCACCTGCCCCGGTTATGATATTCACCGTGGCACCGAATTTCTCTTTGCAATTTTTTTGTCTGCCACTCATAAAATTAATTAAAAAGGAAAGGGGGACGGGGGGCGGGGAGGGAGGGAGGGAGGGAGAGAGAGAGACAGAGAGAAAGAGAGAGAGAGAGAGACAGAGAGAGAGACACAGAGAGAGAGAGACACACAGAGAGACAGACATAGAGACAGAGAGAGAGAGAATAACACCTATATTTGTATATTTTATCCACCACCATCGGGCAGCGGCAGCGTTCATAAGCAGCACTGGATTTCCTCTCTACGGGCTCACCATAACCCGTGCTGCTTGGAACTTTGTTCCAGGTAGCGAATCTTTAACAACAACCAGAGAGCCTAATCTCACTCCTTCATATACTAACACCAGAAACATTTGACTCACAACGAGTATTTTGATGGTGAATGCATCATTTTCACCCAACAGAAATATTTCTAGCGTAACTGACAGCTCTGGCCAACCTTTGCGGGGTGAAGTTTTAAGATCTGCTACTAGAGGGAACACAAAATGATATGAACATGTTTGCTTATGATGCTAAGTTACTGGGAAAGATAAGAGCCTTGCACGATTGCAATGCCCTTCAAGATAACCTGGACAAAGTGTATTGGGCAACACATGGCGGATAGAATGCAACGCGAATAAATGCCATGTTATCGAAAAATAGAATAGGAGAAACTAGGCCAGCCTCAACCTACAAATTATGTGAAAAGGCTTTCAAGAACTTTGAGATCTCGGAGATCTTCTCTACGGGAAGGGAAAGGAATTATCAAGGGAAAGCGCCAAGCCATTATGAATATTGGAAGGGGTCATAATAAGGATTTGGGATGGGACGGGGGGAAAGGAATGGTGCCCAACCACTTGTGGACGGTCGGGGATTGAACGCCGACCTGCAGGAAGTGAGACCGTCGCTCTACCGTCCAGCCCAAGGCGTTGGGAGACCCAGGGGAGGTTCTAGATAGTAAACTGTCACCATTGGACCACACAAAGGTGATCGTGTAGGGAGCCTATGCTGCACTTTCCAACTTTCAGTCGCCTTTAAATACATGCATGGCGAATTACTAAAGAAATTGTTCACGTTTGTGAGACCAAAATTGGAATATGCAGCGGTTGTATGGTGCCCATATCTCAAGAAGCACATCAACAAACTGGCAGAGATGCAAAGGCATGCTACAAAATGGCTTCCGGACTTGAAAGGCAAGAGCTGCGAGGAGAGGCTATAAGTGTTGAAGTTACCAGAGCTGGAAGATAGAAGAAAAAGAGGAGACATGATCACGACGTAGAAAAAAGAGTAATAGGAATCGGTAAAACTGACAAAGAGGATTTCTTGAAAACTCCAACTTCAAGAATATGGGATCATAAATTCTAAGCAAATATAGATGTCGAAAAAAATGCGATTTGAATCAGTTGAATAGAAGATGTTTGGCCAGGGGGGGGGGGGGGGTAGAAATAGCCTAAGCTACTCTATCCCTTTGAGATGTATTTATTGCTTATCTCAATAAACATACTTGAACTTGAACTTGAACTTGTTTGGCCAGTCCGTCCTCCAAAAATGGGGAGGTAAATGTAACAGCCCCATAAGTGCAATTATGTACTATG
The DNA here is from genome assembly GCF_040958095.1 of Procambarus clarkii. Taxonomy (NCBI): domain Eukaryota; kingdom Metazoa; phylum Arthropoda; class Malacostraca; order Decapoda; family Cambaridae; genus Procambarus; species Procambarus clarkii. The sequence continues at coordinate 11,966,469 of NC_091204.1, forward strand.
TATGACAGACAGGAATTGCACTTATTTACACTTAGTATTAAATCGTACTGTCAAATATATTGTGAATATTTGAGTTTACCTGAAAAGCTGAATAGAAAACCACGACCTCACCTAACCTTCTTAGTGTTTGAAGATAAGCATTTTATTGCTTCTTAATTACAATTATTACATAACCTATAGCTATATTGATATTACAGTTTTATAACAAATAAAAATAAACTAAAATATTTAAATAAAATATAAAGTAACTAAGGATATATTTTGTATAAAATCTCTATTGTTTAATAAAACTGAAAAAGAAATTCCTGATATTTAAAACTTGTATATAGCGAACTGAACTTGAAAACTTCCTCCTAAACTTCGGAGTGTCTTAACAGAAAACGAGGAGAATAAATGGGGAGGTAAATGTAACAGCCCCATAAGTGCAATTATGTACTATGTGTGACAGTCGGGAAATTTACTTATTACACTTAGTATTAAAACGTAGTCAATTCGGAGGATGGGTTGTGTTTGGCTTACCGTCTATATATGGCATGCTACATATGGCATGCTACATATGGCATGCTACATATGGCATGCTACATATGGCATGCTACATATGGCATGCTACATATGACATCAATACTCCATTCATCACTGAATACCGTGGCGGTGGCCCATATTATATCTATCCTGGAATTATATATTTAAACACTATATTATAACACATATATTATAACACTATATTATATCTATCCTGGAAACACAAACCGAAACTATCTTTATTTTCCGCTTGTTACAACTTGTAATAAAGTTGTTACATCTTGGCTTAACGTGTTTATGACGTATTAGAACGTTGTTACAACTTGCTATATTGGTTGTTATAACTGGTTAGGAGGTATTACAACTTGTTCGAACGTTGTCCCAACGTCGTAGTTTCGGTGTGTGTTTGGCGGGCTAGTTCCCACATCATACATCTGCCGCTGGGGCTGTACACACGTATCCAATATAATCAGAGTTCCTTTTGTTTACATACTTGCGCCATCTATTACCTAAACATGGCACTAGCGCTGGAAAATAACTTCAACTAATCCAAATAACCTTCTCAGATTAAGATTACTTTCCAGGATTAAAGCGCCCCCAAGAACACCTACTGGAAGACGTATCTACCTATTAATTCCATCTCCCCCCCCCCACCCCTTTCCCCCCATAAAAAAAACTTAAGGGTTTCCCGACGGAGCGACTAAGAAGAACCAAGAACCGACCCAAATGATTTGTATATTAAAATAATTTTTAGGAGAGGGAATGCCTTACAGCGGATGTTTAAATGATCAATTTCCTGACGATTAATTACCGAACAAGTGTCTTAAGACGGTAGAAATTTTTGAAAAATTTTCAAAAATCACATTTTTCAAAATGTGAAATTTTTCACATTTTGGACGGTAGAAATAGCCTAAGGTACTCTGAGAGCCGGTCGGCCGAGTGGACAGCACACTGGACTTGTGATCCTGTGGTCCCGGGTTCGATCCCGGGCGCCGGCGAGAAACAATGGGCAGAGTTTTCTTTCACCCTATGCCCCTTGTTACCTAGAAGTAAAATAGGTACCTGGGTGTTAGTCAGCTGTCACGGGCTGCTTCCTGGGGGTGGAGGCCTGGTCGAGGACCGGGCCGCGGGGACACTAAAGCCCCGAAATCATCTCAAGATAACTCTATTCCTTGAGATATTGTCTCAATAAACGTCCATAAACTTAACACGTCAAGGAACCAAGTTTAAATATGAGTTTTAAAATGCATTTTATAATTTTTTTTTAACTATTACTCGACAAAAATGAGCGTTGAAAAAAACCTGTCTAAAAATTAATTACAAGTGGATGAGAGGCGTAACTGGGAGCAAACATTCAATGCACGACTAACTATTCTTTGAACACCGGTGCTGAGCTCAAAGTTATCAGATTTGAATATAAAAAAAGTTCTAATCTACATTACACCCCATTTCAAAGCGTACCTGTGACACATATTTCATCACTTAACACTTGAAAAAAAAATGCATTAATCTAAATTATTTTGCGAATAAAGAGACTTTTAAATGTGTTTTACACTTTCTGAATAAAACTTTCCCACCCCAAACTGCGTGACCGAGCAACCCGTTCTCGCAAATTCGTAAAGTCAATATTGACTTATTAACTACGTGCATAGGTGATATACTAAACATAATAGATACCCTTAAAAAGATTCATAGAAAACACCGACCTTACCTAACCTTGTTAGTATCTTAAGATAAGCATCTTATTGCTTCGTAATTACAATTATTACTTAACCTATACCTATTATAGGTTAGGTAATAATTGTAATTACGAAGCAATAAGATGCTTATCTTAACATACTAAGTAGGTTAGGTAAGGTCGGTGTTTTCTATGAATCTTTTTAAGGGTATCTATTATGTTAAGTATGTCACCTATGCACGTAGTTAATAAGTCAATATTGACTTATTAAATTTGCGAGAACGGGTTGGACCGAGACATAAGAGGCCAAAATTATTAAATGAATCTAGAGGAAACTATTCAGTAAAGATATGCATGTTTGTTAAATCAAAATGGTTTGGAAGGTGTCAAATTTTCGCTGTTATACATGACTATTTTACACAGTTTCTCTAAACACCCACACATCTGTAAACAAACACACATGTTTAAACAAACACACATATTTAAACACATACCTTTAAACATTTTTTGGCGGGACCAGAGAGCCAAAGCTCAA
>NC_091204.1:11976703-11985413 GCF_040958095.1 Procambarus clarkii
GGAGCTAGCATGGGGGGAGGGCAAGGGGGGGGAGGGGGGCTGAGGAGACGAAGGGAAGCTAACATCGGGAGAGGGGAAGGGAGAGAGAAAATCCGATAATTGAAGGGGGGGCGACGCGCCCGGTGGTAATCAAACAGCCCCTGGGGGACGGCGCCCCCCGTCTCCAGCCCTCCCCCGTGGGGAGTGCCGGTACAGACACTCGGGACATCGCGGTACACTGGTACAACCCCGGTACGCTGTTGGTACAACCCCGGTACGCTGTTGGTACAACCCCGGTACACTGTTGGTACAACCCCGGTATGCTGTTGGTACAACACCGGTACACTGTTGGTACAACCCCGGTACGCTGTTGGTACAACCCCGGTACGCTGTTGGTACAACCCCGGTACACTGTTGGTACAACCCAGGTACACTGTTGGTACAACCCCGGTACGCTGTTGGTACAACCCCGGTACGCTGTTGGTACAACCCCGGTACGCTGTTGGTACAACCCCGGTACGCTGTTGGTACAACCCCGGTACGCTGTTGGTACAACCCCGGTACGCTGTTGGTACAACCCCGGTACACTGTTGGTACAACCCCGGTACACTGTTGGTACAACCCAGGTACGCTGTTGGTACAACCCAGGTACGCTGTTGGTACAACCCCGGTACGCTGTTGGTACAACCCAGGTACGCTGTTGGTACAACCCAGGTACACTGTTGGTACAACCCAGGTACACTGTTGGTACAACCCCGGTACACTGTTGGTACAACCCAGGTACGCTGTTGGTACAACCCAGGTACGCTGTTGGTACAACCCAGGTACGCTGTTGGTACAACCCAGGTACGCTGTTGGTACAACCCCGGTACGCTGTTGGTACAACCCAGGTACGCTGTTGGTACAACCCCGGTACACTGTTGGTACAACCCAGGTACACTGTTGGTACAACCCAGGTACACTGTTGGTACACTGTTGGTACAACCCAGGTATACTGTTGGTACACTGTTGGTACAACCCAGGTACACTGTTGGTACACAGATTGTGGTGGGGGTGACTGGGAATGGTGATTGTGTGTGTGTGTGTGTGTGTGTGTGTGTGTGCGCGTGTGTGTGTGCGTGTGTGTGTGTGTGTGTGTGTGTGTGTGTGTGTGTGTGTGTGTGTGTGTGTGTGTGTGTGTGTGTGTGTGTGTGTGTACTCACCTATATACTCACCTATATGTGCTTGCAGGATCGAGCATTGACTCTTGGATCCCGCCTTTCTAGCTATCGGTTGTTTACAGCAATGACTCCTGTCCCATTTCCCTATCATACCTAGTTTTAAAAGTATGAATAGTATTTGCTGCCACAACCTGTTCCCCAAGTGCATTCCATTTTTCTACTACTCTCACGCTAAAAGAAAACTTCCTAACATCTCTGTGACTCATCTGAGTTTCCAGTTTCCACCCATGTCCCCTCGTTCTGTTATTATTACGTGTGAACATTTGATCTATTTCCACTTTGTCAATTCCCCTGAGTATTTTATATGTCCCTATCATATCTCCTCTCTCCCTTCTTTTCTCTAGTGTCGTAAGGTTCAGTTCCTTCAGCCGCTCTTCATATCCCATCCCTCGTAACTCTGGGACAAGCCTCGTCGCAAACCTCTGAACCTTCTCCAGTTTCTTTATGTGTTTCTTCAGGTGGGGGCTCCATGATGGCGCGGCATACTCTAAGACGGGTCTCACGTAGGCAGTGTAAAGCGCCCTAAAAGCTTCCTCATTTAGGTTTCTGAATGAAGTTCTAATTTTCGCCAGTGTAGAGTACGCTGCTGTCGTTATCCTATTTATATGTGCCTCAGGAGTTAGATTAGGTGTCACATCCACTCCCAGGTCTCTTTCTCGAATCGTTACAGGTAGGCTGTTCCCCTTCATTGTGTACTGTCCCTTTGGTCTCCTGTCACCTGATCCCATTTCCATAACTTTACATTTACTGGTGTTAAACTCCAGTAGCCATTTCTCTGACCATCTCTGCAGCCTGTTTAAGTCCTCTTGGAGGATCCTACAATCCTCGTCTGTCACAACTCTTCTCATTAATTTTGCGTCATCTGCAAACATCGACATGTATGATTCCACTCCTGTAAACATATCATTTACGTAAATTAGAAAGAGGATTGGTCCCAGCACCGATCCTTGAGGTACTCCACTTGTTACTGTTCGCCAGTCCGACTTTTCGCCCCTTACCATTACCCTCTGGCTCCTTCCTGTTAGGTAGTTCTTCACCCATACTAGGGCCTTTCCGCTTACTCCTGCCTGCCTCTCAAGTTTGTATAGCAGTCTCATGTGCGGTACCGTATCAAAGGCCTTTTGGCAGTCAAGAAATATGCAGTCTGCCCAGCCTTCTCTGTCCTGCCTTATCCTTGTTACTTTATCATAGAATTCTAAAAGGTTTGTTAGGCATGATTTCCCTGTCCAGAACCCATGTTGGTGCTTGTTTACAAACCCAATGCTCTCCAGGTGCTCAACAAGTCTTAGCCTAATTATTCTTTCCAGTATTTTGCAGGGGATGCTTGTCAGTGATACGGGTCTGTAGTTAAGTGCCTCCTCCCTATCCCCCTTTTTGAAAATCGGTACGACATTTGCCTCCTTCCAGCAACTGGGCAATTCTCCCGACATAAGTGACTCATTGAAGATCATTGCCAGAGGCACGCTGAGAGCCTGCGCTGCCTCTTTAAGTATCCACGGTGATACTTTGTCTGGTCCAACAGCTTTATTTGCATCCAGTGTTGTCAACTGTTTCATTACATCCTCTGCTGTCACCTCTATATCTGATAGTCTTTCATCTTGGGTAATCTCTTCTAACAATGGGAGCTGCTCAGGCTCGGTAGTGAACACTCCATGGAATTTTGCATTCAGTACCTCGCAGATTTCCTTGTCGCTTTCTGTATATGCCCCTTCTGTTTTCCTCAGTCTTGTCACTTGGTCATTTACCGACATCTTCCTTCTTATATGGCTATGTAGTAATTTTGGTTGCTTTTTCGCTTTGACTGCAATATCGTTCTCATAATTTCTTTCCGACACTCGTCTTATGTTAATGTAATCATTCCTAGCTCTGTTACATCTAATCCGGTTGTCCTCTGTCCTTTGTCTTCTGTACTTCCTCCACTCCCTCCTGCTTCTCACCTTTGCTTCCTGACACTGTCTATTAAACCATGGGTTATTATATTCCCTCCTGCTTTTTTCCTTTATTGTTGGAATAAATCTATCTTCAGCCTCCTTGCATTTCAATATGACTTGGTTCATCATACCTTGCACTGTTTTTCCTCTAAGTTCTTCCTCCCACTGCACTTCTCCCAGGTAGTCCCTTATCCTTCTGTAGTCCCCTTTTCTGTAATCAAGTCTCCTTTCCCGGACCTCTTGTCCTTTGGTCACAATTTTAAGCTCCATCATGTAGTCAAAGGCTAGGACACAATGGTCACTAGCTCCTAGTGGTATTTCATGTTCCAACTGCTCGATGTCTTCTACATTCTGAGTGATAATGAGATCTAATAGGCTGGGCGTATCCCCTCCTCTTTCCCTAGTATCTTCTTCCACATGCTGTGTTAGGAAATTCCTGTCAATAACGTGTGTGTGTGTGTGTGTGTGTGTGTGTGTGTGTGTGCGTGTGTGTGTGCGTGTGTGTGTGCGTGTGTGTGTGTGTGTGTGGTGTGTGTGTGTATATAAATATATATATATATATATATATATATATATATATATATATATATATATATATATATATATATATATATATATATACATACATACATATATATACATACATATATATACACTCCAAATATATACGGTGGATATAAACAGGAGCTGCATTGTATGGGCCAATAGGCCTTCTGCAGTTATTTTCTTCTTATATTAAAAGAACAATTATATTACATTTTACTGTGCAGGTTAATGAATAAAAATATTCGTCATATAAACAGATATTTCAGTACGCTGTAAGAAGCTCAGTGGAAGGTCTTAAGCCAAGGTTCTAGTCTTAATTCATTAAGACTGTGTAGCACTTAAATTAAAAGGGATATAAGGATAAGGATTTGGGTTGGGTCGGAGGGAAGGAATGGTGGCCAGCCACTTGGATGGTCGGGGATTGAACGCCGACCTGCATGAAGCGAGACCGTCCAGCCCATGTGATTGGGCAAAGAGACAGATAAAGGGGAGGGAGAGAAAAGGGAGAAAGAGAGAAAAGGGAGAAAGAGAGAAAAGGGGGAATGGGGAAGAGAGAGAGAGAGAGAGAGAGAGAGAGAGAGAGAGAGAGAGAGAGAGAGAGAGAGAGAGAGAGAGAGAGAGAGAGAGAGAGAGACAGAGAGAGAGAGAGAGAGAGAGACAGAGAGAGAGAGAGACAGAGAGAGAGAGAGACAGAGAGAGAGAGAGACAGAGAGAGAGAGAGAGAGAGAGAGAGAGAGAGAGAGAGAGAGAGAGAGAGAGAGAGAGAGAGAGAGAGAGGGAGAGAGAGAGGGTGAGAGAGAGAGAGAGAGAGAGAGAGAGAGAGAGAGAGAGAGAGAGAGAGAGAGAGAGAGAGAGAGAGAGAGAGAAGGGGGGGGGGTGAGGACACGAGGGAGAGGAGGAAGGCGTGAACTCACTGGTATTGAGCGCCCGCGAGGCTGGAGGGGTCCGGGAAGGTGTGAAAAAAGTATGTAAACAAGACGACAGACTTCGACAAACTCGGCACTGGAAGGAAATTGCCAGCGCTCGTCGACTGGCACTCGAGCCTCCGTGCTGGCTCCCTCCTAGTGCCACCGGTCCCACTCCTTCAAAGAGCCCTCCCTATGACAGCTTTTTTGAACCCGCCTTTTTTTTAACCCCTTGCCTCTTAGACTATTTTTAAGGGGAAAAAATCTCGGCGCTTTCCAGGGGGTGCAAGGCAGACGAAGAGGGGGGGGGGGAGGGGGGAAAGGGAGGGGAGAGAGAGCCAGGAGAGGGGAAAGAAGAGTGCCAGGACACGAGGAAATAAACAAACCGAAGGGAAAGGAAGGTTCAATATCTTGCATTTCGCCGAAAGACGAACTTGGGACTTCCGAACGGTGCGGGGTGTCCGAGGTCAGAGCCGGGTGAGGCCACCGGACGAGTGGTTATCTCGCTAATCTGGGCGCTTCGTTACGCATCAGACCCACTGAACTATAATGCTATTAGGCCGACAACGGCAGTCAATTACTGGCTGGCTGTGTTAAAGTTTTCTGCCGGAGCTCTGGGGGCTGGTGGTGGGCTGGTGGTGGTGGGGGGGGGGGGCTGGTGGTGGTGGGGGGGGGGGCTGGTGGTGGTGGGGGGGGCTGGTGGTGGTGGGGGGGGCTGGTGGTGGTGGTGGGGGGCTGGTGGTGGTGGGGGGCTGGTGGTGGTGGGGGGGGGTTGGTGGTGGTGGGGGGCTGGTGGTGGTGGGGGGGCTGGTGGTGGTGGGGGGCTGGTGGTGGTGGGGGGGGGCTGGTGGTGGTGGGGGGCTGGTGGTGGTGGGGGGGGACTGGTGGTGGTGGGGGGGCTGGTGGTGGTGGGGGGCTGGTGGTGGTGGGGGGCTGGTGGTGGTGGGGGGCTGGTGGTGGTGGGGGCTGGTGGTGGTGGGGGGCTGGTGGTGGTGGGGGGCTGGTGGTGGTGGGGGGCTGGTGGTGGTGGGGGGCTGGTGGTGGTGAGGGGGGCTGGTGGTGGTGGGCTGGTGGTGGTGGGGGGGCTGGTGGTGGTGGGGGGCTGGTGGTGGGGGGGGGGGGGCTGGTGGTGGTGGGGGGGCTGGTGGTGGTGGGGGGCTGGTGGTGGTGAGGGGGGCTGGTGGTGGTGGGCTGGTGGTGGTGGGGGGGTTGGTGGTGGTTGAGGGCTGGTGGTGGTGGGGGGGCTGGTGGTGGTTGAGGGCTGGTGGTGGTGGGGGGGCTGGTGGTGGTTGAGGGCTGGTGGTGGTGGGGGGGCTGGTGGTGGTGGGCTGGTGGTGGTGGGGGGGCTGGTGGTGGTTGAGGGCTGGTGGTGGTGGGGGGGCTGGTGGTGGTTGAGGGCTGGTGGTGGTGGGGGGGCTGGTGGTGGTTGAGGGCTGGTGGTGGTGGGGGGGCTGGTGGTGGTGGGCTGGTGGTGGTGGGGGGGCTGGTGGTGGTGGGGGGCTGGTGGTGGTGGGGGGGCTGGTGGTGGTGGGGGGGCTGGTGGTGGTGGGGGGGCTGGTGGTGGTGGGGGGCTGGTGGTGGTGGGGGGGCTGGTGGTGGTGGGGGGGCTGGTGGTGGGGGGGGGCTGGTGGTGGGGGGGGGCTGGTGATGTCAGCAGTGACTTCACCAGTTAATTTAATTTTAATTTTTAATTTTGCCCCGAGGGGCGAGTTTATTGAGCAGCGTCACTCATCTTGTGAGTGGACACACCGCCATAGTGACAGTATTGGGCAGCGTCACTCATCTTGTGAGTGGACACACCGCCATAGTGACAGTATTGGGCAGCGCCACTCATCCTGTGAGTGGACACACGGCCATAGTGACAGTATTGGGCAGCTCCACTCATCCTGTGAGTGGACACACCGCCATAGTGACAGTATTGGGCAGCTCCACTCATCCTGTGAGTGGACACACGGCCATAGTGACAGTATTGGGCAGCGCCACTCATCTTGTGAGTGGACACACGGCCATAGTGACAGTATTGGGCAGCGCCACTCATCCTGTGAGTGGACACACGGCCATAGTGACAGTATTGGGCAGCTCCACTCATCCTGTGAGTGGACACACGGCCATAGTGACAGTATTGGGCAGCTCCACTCATCCTGTGAGTGGACACACCGCCATAGTGACAGTATTGGGCAGCGCCACTCATCCTGTGAGTGGACACACCGCCATAGTGACAGTATTGGGCAGCGCCACTCATCCTGTGAGTGGACACACCGCCATAGTGACAGTATTGGGCAGCGCCACTCATCCTGTGAGTGGACACACCGCCATAGTGACAGTATTGGGCAGCGCCACTCATCCTGTGAGTGGACACACGGCCATAGTGACAGTATTGGGCAGCTCCACTCATCCTGTGAGTGGACACACGGCCATAGTGACAGTATTGGGCAGCGCCACTCTCATCTTGTGAGTGGACACACGGCCATAGTGACAGTATTGGGCAGCGCCACTCATCCTGTGAGTGGACACACCGCCATAGTGACAGTATTGGGCAGCTCCACTCATCCTGTGAGTGGACACACGGCCATAGTGACAGTATTGGGCAGCTCCACTCATCCTGTGAGTGGACACACGGCCATAGTGACAGTATTGGGCAGCTCCACTCATCCTGTGAGTGGACACACCGCCATAGTGACAGTATTGGGCAGCGCCACTCATCCTGTGAGTGGACACACGGCCATAGTGACAGTATTGGGCAGCTCCACTCATCCTGTGAGTGGACACACCGCCATAGTGACAGTATTGGGCAGCGCCACTCATCCTGTGAGTGGACACACCGCCATAGTGACAGTATTGGGCAGCGCCACTCATCTTGTGAGTGGACACACGGCCATAGTGACAGTATTGGGCAGCGCCACTCATCCTGTGAGTGGACACACGGCCATAGTGACAGTATTGGGCAGCTCCACTCATCCTGTGAGTGGACACACGGCCATAGTGACAGTATTGGGCAGCTCCACTCATCCTGTGAGTGGACACACCGCCATAGTGACAGTATTGGGCAGCGCCACTCATCCTGTGAGTGGACACACGGCCATAGTGACAGCATTGGGCAGCTCCACTCATCCTGTGAGTGGACACACCGCCATAGTGACAGTATTGGGCAGCGCCACTCATCCTGTGAGTGGACACACGGCCATAGTGACAGTATTGGGCAGCGCCACTCATCCTGTGAGTGGACACACCGCCATAGTGACAGTATTGGGCAGCGCCACTCATCCTGTGAGTGAACACACCGCCATAGCAGCATGTACAACACTCCCCAATAGGAAGAAAACCCGCTGGGTTGTTCATCCTGTCACTTGTACCCAGACACAGCTGGGACTTGCTTAACTGTCTCAAGTGAACAGCTCCTCAAACAAGAAGATTAACATTTGTCAACCCTTAAAATCTTACGTTATCTTGCTGGTGCAAAAATGGTAAAGTGAGAGACGGGGTAGGAAGGGAGTTGTTGTTGAAGATTCGCTACCTGGAACAAAGTTCCAAGGAGCACGGGCTATGGTGAGCCCGTAGTGCCTTTAGGAAAGGAGAGAAGGGTGTAAGAATGCCGTAATCTAACAACAGGAGTTGTTTTTGCTGATATTAATACCTTTTGTATAAAATTGGTGTGGATCCCATTCCCGTGTTGGGGTTGAAAAACACGGCTTTCTAGACCCAATACCCAATGAGGCATACGTCAGGCTGCGAGCAGCCGCGTCTAACAGCCTGGTTGATCAGTCCAGCAACCAGGAGGCCTGGTCGACGACCGGGCCGCGGGGACACTAAGCCCCGGAAGCACCTCAAGGTAGGCTTGCAGGGAAGCACACACAGACCATGACTTTTAGACTATCTGATGTCATTATTAAATAGATTCAAATTAAACGATTACTTCAGAATTAGAACTAAGAAATGTCCAAAGACCTTAAAACTGCAGTATTAAAAGCAATGACAACTTTTGTAATAACAGGTACTTGTATGGTGAGCACAGTAACCGGAGCAGAGAGTGTGGTGTAGTTATTGTGAGAATTGTCCCTGGCTGTAGGCCCACCTGGCAGGTTAGTGAGGGTGAAGGCCCACCTGGCAGGTTAGTGAGGGTGTAGGCCCA
>NC_091204.1:11985913-12003413 GCF_040958095.1 Procambarus clarkii
GAGCCACAAGACCCAACACCACCACAATAAGAGCCACAAGACCCAACACCACCACAATAAGAGCCACAAGACCCAACAACACCACAATAAGAGCCACAAGACCCAACACCACCACAATAAGAGCCACAAGACCCAACACCACCACAATAAGAGCCACAAGACCCAACACCACCACAATAAGAGCCACAAGACCCAACAACACCACAATAAGAGCCACAAGACCCAACAACACCACAATAAGAGCCACAAGACCCAACAACACCACAATAAGAGCCACAAGACCCAACACCACCACAATAAGAGCCACAAGACCCAACACCACCACAATAAGAGCCACAAGACCCAACAACACCACAATAAGAGCCACAAGACCCAACAACACCACAATAAGAGCCACAAGACCCAACACACCACAATAAGAGCCACAAGACCCAACACCACCACAATAAGAGCCACAAGACCCAACACCACCACAATAAGAGCCACAAGACCCAACAACACACAATAAGAGCCACAAGACCCAACACCACCACAATAAGAGCCACAAGACCCCAACAACACCACAATAAGAGCCACAAGACCCAACACCAAGAGCCACAAGACCCAACACCAAGAGCCACAAGACCCAACACCACCACAATAAGAGCCACAAGACCCCAACAACACCACAATAAGAGCCACAAGACCCAACACCACAATAAGAGCCACAAGACCCAACACCACCACAATAAGAGCCACAAGACCCAACACCACCACAATAAGAGCCACAAGACCCCAACAACACCACAATAAGAGCCACAAGACCCAACACCACCACAATAAGAGCCACAAGACCCAACACCACCACAATAAGAGCCACAAGACCCAACACCACCACAATAAGAGCCACAAGACCCAACACCACAATAAGAGCCACAAGACCCAACACCAAGAGCCACAAGACCCAACACAATAAGAGCCACAAGACCCAACACCCAATAGAGCCACAAGACCCAACACCACAATAAGAGCCACAAGACCCAACACCAAGAGCCACAAGACCCAACACCACCACAATAAGAGCCACAAGACCCAACAATAAGAGCCACAAGACCCCAACAACACCACAATAAGAGCCACAAGACCCAACACCAAGAGCCACAAGACCCAACAACACCACAATAAGAGCCACAAGACCCAACACCAAGAGCCACAAGACCCAACACCACCACAATAAGAGCCACAAGACCCAACACCACCACAATAAGAGCCACAAGACCCCAACAACACCACAATAAGTGCCACAAGACCCAACACCAAGAGCCACAAGACCCAACACCACCACAATAAGAGCCACAAGACCCAACACCACCACAATAAGAGCCACAAGACCCAACACCAAGAGCCACAAGACCCAACACCACCACAATAAGAGCCACAAGACCCAACACCACCACAATAAGAGCCACAAGACCCAACACCAAGAGCCACAAGACCCAACACCAAGAGCCACAAGACCCAACACCAAGAGCCACAAGACCCAACACCAAGAGCCACAAGACCCAACACCAAGAGCCACAAGACCCAACACCACCACAATAAGAGCCACAAGACCCCAACAACACCACAATAAGAGCCACAAGACCCAACACCAAGAGCCACAAGACCCAACACCAAGAGCCACAAGACCCAACACCACCACAATAAGAGCCACAAGACCCCAACAACACCACAATAAGAGCCACAAGACCCAACACCAAGAGCCACAAGACCCAACACCAAGAGCCACAAGACCCAACACCACCACAATAAGAGCCACAAGACCCCAACAACACCACAATAAGAGCCACAAGACCCAACACCACCACAATAAGAGCCACAAGACCCAACACCACCACAATAAGAGCCACAAGACCCAACACCACCACAATAAGAGCCACAAGACCCAACAATACCACAATAAGAGCCACAAGACCCAACACCAAGAGCCACAAGACCCAACACCACCACAATAAGAGCCACAAGACCCAACACCAAGAGCCACAAGACCCAACACCACCACAATAAGAGCCACAAGACCCAACACCAAGAGCCACAAGACCCAACACCACCACAATAAGAGCCACAAGACCCAACAATAAGAGCCACAAGACCCCAACAACACCACAATAAGAGCCACAAGACCCAACACCAAGAGCCACAAGACCCAACAACACCACAATAAGAGCCACAAGACCCAACACCAAGAGCCACAAGACCCAACACCACCACAATAAGAGCCACAAGACCCAACACCACCACAATAAGAGCCACAAGACCCCAACAACACCACAATAAGTGCCACAAGACCCAACACCAAGAGCCACAAGACCCAACACCACCACAATAAGAGCCACAAGACCCAACACCACCACAATAAGAGCCACAAGACCCAACACCAAGAGCCACAAGACCCAACACCACCACAATAAGAGCCACAAGACCCAACACCACCACAATAAGAGCCACAAGACCCAACACCAAGAGCCACAAGACCCAACACCACCACAATAAGAGCCACGGGCCCCAGGAGCCATAATGACCCAACAGCCCCGCCATAACCATGTTAGCCTCGTTATTTCCCCGTCCTAAGTGGCAGTTTCCACCTTAAGTGGGATTCGCCTATCAAACAACTCCACCACACTAATGGCTTTTCTGACACACGAGGGGAAGTGAGAGCTGGGAGAGGGGAAGTGAGAGCTGGGAGAGGGGAAGTGAGAGAGCTGGGAGAGGGGAAGTGAGAGCTGGGAGAGGGGAAGTGAGAGCTGGGAGAGGGGAAGTGAGAGCTGGGAGAGGGGAAGTGAGAGCTGGGAGAGGGGAAGAGTGAGAGCTGGGAGAGGGGAAGTGAGAGCTGGGAGAGGGGAAGTGAGAGCTGGGAGAGGGGGAGAGTGAGAGCTGGGAGAGGGGAAGTGAGAGCTGGGAGAGGGGAAGTGAGAGCTGGGAGAGGGGAAGTGAGAGCTGGGAGAGGGCAAGTGAGAGCTGGGAGAGGGGAAGAGTGAGAGCTGGGAGAGGGGAAGTGAGAGCTGGGAGAGGGGAAGTGAGAGCTGGGAGAGGGGAAGTGAGAGCTGGGAGAGGGCAAGTGAGAGCTGGGAGAGGGGAAGTGAGAGCTGGGAGAGGGGAAGTGAGAGCTGGGAGAGGGGAAGTGAGAGCTGGGAGAGGGGAAGTGAGAGCTGGGAGAGGGCAAGTGAGAGCTGGGAGAGGGGAAGTGAGAGCTGGGAGAGGGGAAGTGAGAGCTGGGAGAGGGGAAGTGAGAGCTGGGAGAGGGAAAGTGAGAGCTGGGAGAGGGGAAGTGAGAGCTGGGAGAGGGGAAGTGAGAGCTGGGAGAGGGGAAGTGAGAGCTGGGAGAGGGGAAGTGAGAGCTGGGAGAGGGGGAGAGTGAGAGCTGGGAGAGGGGGAGAGTGAGAGCTGGGAGAGGGGAAGTGAGAGCTGGGAGAGGGGAAGTGAGAGCTGGGAGAGGGGAAGAGTGAGAGCTGGGAGAGGGGAAGAGTGAGAGCTGGGAGAGGGGAAGTGAGAGCTGGGAGAGGGGGAGAGTGAGAGCTGGGAGAGGGGAAGAGTGAGCGCTGGGAGAGGGGAAGAGTGAGCGCTGGGAGAGGGGAAGTGAGAGCTGGGAGAGGGGAAGTGAGAGCTGGGAGAGGGGAAGTGAGAGCTGGGAGAGGGGAAGTGAGAGCTGGGAGAGGGGAAGTGAGAGCTGGGAGAGGGGAAGTGAGAGCTGGGAGAGGGGAAGAGTGAGAGCTGGGAGAGGGGAAGTGAGAGCTGGGAGAGGGGAAGTGAGAGCTGGGAGAGGGGAAGAGTGAGAGCTGGGAGAGGGGAAGAGTGAGAGCTGGGAGAGGGGAAGAGTGAGAGCTGGGAGAGGGGAAGAGTGAGAGCTGGGAGAGGGGAAGAGTGAGAGCTGGGAGAGGGGAAGAGTGAGAGCTGGGAGAGGGGAAGAGTGAGAGCTGGGAGAGGGGAAGAGTGAGAGCTGGGAGAGGGGGAGAGGGAGCTGGGAGAGGGGGAGAGTGAGCGCTGGGAGAGGGGAAGAGTGAGAGCTGGGAGAGGGGAAGAGTGAGAGCTGGGAGAGGGGAAGTGAGAGCTGGGAGAGGGGAAGTGAGAGCTGGGAGAGGGGAAGTGAGAGCTGGGAGAGGGGAAGAGTGAGAGCTGGGAGAGGGGAAGAGTGAGAGCTGGGAGAGGGGAAGAGTGAGAGCTGGGAGAGGGGAAGAGTGAGAGCTGGGAGAGGGGAAGAGTGAGAGCTGGGAGAGGGGAAGAGTGAGAGCTGGGAGAGGGGAAGAGTGAGAGCTGGGAGAGGGGAAGAGTGAGAGCTGGGAGAGGGGAAGAGTGAGAGCTGGGAGAGGGGAAGAGTGAGAGCTGGGAGAGGGGAAGAGTGAGAGCTGGGAGAGGGGAAGTGAGAGCTGGGAGAGGGGAAGAGTGAGAGCTGGGAGAGGGGAAGTGAGAGCTGGGAGAGGGGAAGTGAGAGCTGGGAGAGGGGAAGTGAGAGCTGGGAGAGGGGAAGTGAGAGCTGGGAGAGGGGAAGTGAGAGCTGGGAGAGGGGAAGTGAGAGCTGGGAGAGAGGAAGTGAGAGCTGGGAGAGGGGAAGTGAGAGCTGGGAGGGGAAGTGAGAGCTGGGAGAGGGGAAGTGAGAGCTGGGAGAGGGGGAGAGTGAGAGCTGGGAGAGGGGGAGAGTGAGAGCTGGGAGAGGGGAAGTGAGAGCTGGGAGAGGGGAAGTGAGAGCTGGGAGAGGGGAAGTGAGAGCTGGGAGAGGGGAAGTGAGAGCTGGGAAAGGGGAAGTGAGAGCTGGGAGAGGGGGAGAGTGAGAGCTGGGAGAGGGGGAGAGTGAGAGCTGGGAGAGGGGAAGAGTGAGAGCTGGGAGAGAGGAATAGTGAGAGCTGGGAGAGGGGAATAGTGAGAGCTGGGAGAGGGGAAGTGAGAGCTGGGAGAGGGGGAGAGTGAGAGCTGGGAGAGGGGAAGAGTGAGAGCTGGGAGAGGGGAAGTGAGAGCTGGGAGGGGGGAAGTGAGAGCTGGGAGAGGGGAAGAGTGAGAGCTGGGAGAGGGGAAGTGAGAGCTGGAAGAGGGGAAGAGTGAGAGCTGGGAGAGGGGAAGTGAGAGCTGGGAGAGGGGAAGTGAGAGCTGGGAGGGGGGAAGTGAGAGCTGGGAGAGGGGAAGAGTGAGAGCTGGGAGAGGGGAAGTGAGAGCTGGAAGAGGGGAAGAGTGAGAGCTGGGAGAGGGGAAGAGAGCTGGGAGAGGGGAATAGTGAGAGCTGAGAGAGGGGATGAGTGAGAGCTGGGAGAGTGGAAGTGAAAGAGCTGGGAGGGGGGAAGTGAGGGTAGGGAGAGAGGGAGTGAGGGGAAAGTGAGAGAAACTGGGGGTAGGGAGAGAGAGGATAGAGAGGGAGAGGCTAGGGGACTGAGAAGGGAAGGAGAGGGAGTAAGCAAGTAGAGAGGGAACAAAGAGAGTAGAGAGAGAGAGGGGAAAAGAGAGGGTTAGGGAGTATGAAGACAGGAGAGACGCTGAAGAAGAGCGATAATAAATGAGAGAAAATTAGAGAAATAAAGAAGTATGCGAGGAAGAAGAGAGAGAAACAGCAGTGAAAGAGAGAAGGAAACGAAAGGAGATAAATTGCAATACACAGAAAGGGGAAGAGAGAGAGAGAGAGAGAGAGAGAGAGAGAGAGAGAGAGAGAGAGAGAGAGAGAGAGAGAGAGAGAGAGAGAGAGAGAGAGCTGGACAATTAGCAGAAGAGAATCCCTGACTCAAATAAAATTCGTTCATTTGTCAGAGATAATGACAAGGATTAAAGATAACAGTACATGAGTATGTGGGGGAAGTAGCTAGGCTACAAGGGGAAGGAAGTAGCTAGGCTAATACAAAAATACTGCTGTTATTGGAGAGAGAGAGAGAGAGAGAGAGAGAGAGAGAGAGAGAGAGAGAGAGAGAGAGAGAGAGAGAGAGAGAGAGAGAGAGAGAGAGAGAGGTCAACACAGGAAGAGGTGGAGCCTTAGTGTAGTGGGTGTAGGCATTGGTGGTGAGAGGGGGCCAGGAAGACTGAGAGTATAGGTATTAGTGAGAGTAGTGGGAGAGTATGGGGGGATAATTCAATCAAGAGGGTGAAAGCTGCGAGTGTGAGAGTACAGAGTGAGAGAGTGCCAGGTGGGTGAGACGAGTGTTGAATGGGAGAGCAACACTTACCCATGAGGAGGGGGTGGCACTTACCAATGAGGAAGAGGGTGGCACTTACCCATGAGGAAGGGTGTGGCACTTACCCATGAGGAAGGGGGTGGCACTTACCCATGAGGAAGGGGGTGGCACTTACCCATGAGGAAGGGGGTGGCACTTACCAATCAGGAAGGGGGATGGCACTTACCCATGAGGAAGGGGGTGGCACTTACCAATTTGGAAGGAGGTGGCACTTACCAATTTGGAAGGAGGTGGCACTTACCAATTAGGAAGGGGGTGGCACTTACCTATGAGGAAGGTGGCACTTACCAATTAGAAAGGGGGTGGCACTTACCAATCAGGAAGAGGGTGGCACTTACCAATTAGAAAGGGGGTGGCACTTACCCATGAGGAAGAGTGAGAGAGGGGTGAGGTGCCTCACCCACGGTGGAGGGTCAACAGTAAGGTGGCACTCACCAATGGGGGATAGATAAGGGCAAGGTGGCACTATGACCAAGCCAAGGACGGCCGTTCCTATCCAGACCCACGGGAATATTCTCTGGAAATTGGTAAGGCTAGAAGAGGGCGGAGGACTGGAAATGGGTGTGAAAGGAGAGAGAGAGGTGGAGAAGGGGAAATGAAAGGGGCGAGGGAGTGGAGGTGAGAGGAGCCAGGAAGGGGGAAGTGAAGGGGTTGGGAGAGGCAGGTGAAAGGGGTTTGGGAAGAGGTAATCAAGGGGAGGAATTAAAACTAGAGAGGAGTGTGTGTGGCCGTGAGAGGCGGGGCGCTAATGGACCCTCTTCTCCTTCCCTGTGTTGAAGTGAGAGTAGAGGAGGTGAGGAGAGGGAGGGAGAGAAATGAGGGAGGGCGGGATAGGAGGGAAGGATAAGGGGAGGGAGAGAAATGAGGGAGGGAGGGAGGGATTGGAGGGAAGGGTAAGGGGAGGGAGAGAAATGAGGTAGGGAGGGATTGGAGGGAAGGGTAGGGGAAGGGAGAGAAATGAGGGAGGGAGGGGTTGGAGGGAAGGGTAGGGGAAGAAAGAGAAATGAGGGAGGGAGGGATTGGAGGGAAGGGTAAGGGGAGGGAGAGAAATGAGGTAGGGAGGGATTGGAGGGAAGGATAAGGGGAGGGAGAGAAATGAGGGAGGGAGGGATTGCAGCGAAGGGTAGGGGAAGGGAGAGAAATGAGAGAGGGCGAGATTTGAGGGAAGGGTAGAGGAAGCAGATGGAAGGGAAAGGAGAGAGGGAAGGAACCTAGAAACCATCCTATACATAAACAAAACTGCCAAGATCGCGCTAATCCACAAAGGAGGTAATAAAGCAAATGCAAAAAAAAAATCATTCAAACAGTGCTAAGAATGCCTCCACAACCCTGGACAACCTAAGTTCAGACCAAGGAGCTCCTCTAACAGCTCCTTAAGAGCTCCGAAGCACCAGGAGGCTGTTTATAACAATAACAACAGTTGAATGGGAAGTTTTCATGCTTGTAAACTGTTTCATAAATGTAACCAAAGCCGTCAAAGATTGAGGAAAGACGTACACGTTCGTAAGTACTTGCGTAAGTGTTTTCGTGAATCTGGCCCCAGGTCTACATAAGTAGTTTCAGTTTATTTAACTACCATGACAGCCAAAGATGCAACCCGTTCTCGCAAATTTAATAAGTCAATATTGACTTATTAAATATGTGCATAGGTGACATACTTAACATAATAGATACCCTTAAAAAGATTCATACAAAAACACCGACCTTACCTAACCTTGTTAGTATCTTAAGATAAGCATCTTATTGCTTCGTAATTACAATTATTACCTAACCTATAATAGGTATAGGTTAAGTAATAATTGTAATTACGAAGCAATAAGATGCTTAAGATACTAACAAGGTTAGGTAAGGTCGGTGCTTTCTATTAATCTTTTTAGGGGTATCTATTATGTTTAGTATATCACCTATGGTTGTAGTTAATAAGTCAATATTGACTTTACGAATTTGCGAGAACGGGTTGAAAGATGACATAGAAAACAAGCAAAAAACACCGATGTAAATAAAATAGATTTCACGAAAGCTTTCGAAAATTGCGACAAGAATTATGTCACGCAAAATGCTCACGAAAGGAATTACTGACAAAAGAAGGAAGTGGAATCTTTCATTTCCTAACGAAATATAATATAATATAGAATACCAAAAGAATAGGGGCGGTAGGAGAAGAAAATATCAAAGTGTTCAGTGAGGATCCACAAGGTCTTCTCTGAGTACTCTTTATTTTCTTCTCCGAGGCTATGGGTCCCTCCACTTGCACCAGAAGTGGTACCCCTTCTACATATAGAATATTATATAGTCAGAATATATCATCCATCTTGAAACACTCCCCCCCCCCCATCCCAGTATTTTTTTTTTAATTTTTGAATCAATTTAATTTGGAATTTTTGTGAATTTTTGTTTCATCTGCATATCTGACACAGACAAAATTCATAATACCTCAGATGACACTTTTTATGATTTTAGTGATCGTAGACAATATGAAAGGCTCAGCGAACCTTCACACTGATGTATATGACGACTTTCAAGAGGTTAAGGGAAATATTAATAATATTTATTAATAATAATATTAATTCATATTTAATAAAGATAAGTTTCAACTCCTCCACTAGGGAAAAAATAAAAATATCACATATAAAACGCAGGTCAAATCACAGTAAAGAAAAAAAAATATTAAAAACGTTTTGGAGTAATCATGTCGGAAGATTGCAATTGAAAATAACTCAATAAAGCAGCTGTCAAAACTACAAGCAAAATGAGAGGCTGGATAACAAGAACCCTACAACAAGAGAGATATCATACCAATGATACTTTTCAAGACACTAGTGCTCTCTAGGGTGGACTATTGTTGCTCTGTAACAACCCCATTCACAGCTGGAGAAATTGGTGAACTGGAGAATGTGCAATGATCCTTTACTACATATATTTATGTATCTATGTACTTACGTTTGTAGCTTAGCCTAACATCATAAAAGCACTACAATCACCTTCTGTGATTGTTCAATAAATCCCTGAACTGCATGTTTAACAGATCTCTCACCCTGTCCATGGAGGACAGAAGAAAATGTATTTATGCTGGTTAGCATTGTAAATGTCTGGCCACGTCTGTGGTAGAAAATAATAATAATAAAAAGCTGCTTATATCAGTAAAGGTAATACATTTTTTTATCTGTATTTTCTAGACCGCAGGAGACGGAGACACAGTGATACACTCCAGACGGATCTGGAAACATTCCAGAAGAAAAAGAAAAGTTAAAATGCAGTACACACAGAGATCACACTAACGTGATCCATCAAATCCACAAGGATTTGTGGATTTGTTCATTTGATTTCAACACAAAATCGCAGCTCAGTCGAATCAACCCGTCCTCTTAAAAATAACGTCACTTTTGGCTCGTATGCGCGGCGCTATGGCCAAATTTGGACGTAATTTGAAATGAAATCGACTCACAAAAGTGACGTACTGTTCCGTTTTCTGTTTGAGTCGTCCGGCTTACTCGGCAAGCTTAGAAGAGGAAACTTTCCATTAACCAGGCAGCGTCTGGGATGCTCCTGGACGCAGGTTCGAATCCTCGTCACGGCCCTTGTGGATTTGTTCGTTAAAATACAGGTTTGAAAAGTGACTACCAGGTCTTAAAAAAAAAAAAAACTGCTAGAATTTAACCCAGCACAATGTAAAGTTATGAAGATTGGAAGAGGAGAAAGAAAACCTGTACGACAACAAGCTGAAACAGGAGACAGAAAATGAAATCAAAATGAAAATATGGGAGCCTGACAGCCGAGTGGGCATCGCTGTGAATTCGTAGTACTGAGGTTCCGGGTTCGATCCCCGGAGCAGGCAGAAAAAAAAGCCAAACCCAACTCAAATCCCAGAGGTATATGTTTATATCAGTAAAATATCAGCAGCATAAGTCATACTGATCACCGTCTGGGTATCTTGAGGTTATCTTGAGATGATTTCGGGGCTTAGTGTCTCCGCGGCCCGGTCCTCGACCAGGCCTCTAACCCCAGGAAGCAGCCCGTGACAGCTGACTAACTCCCAGGTATCTATTTACTGCTAGGTAACAGGGGCATCAGGGTGAAATAACTCCCCATTGTTCCTCGCCGGCGCCCGAGATCGCACCCGGGACCACAGGATCACGCGTCCAGTGTTCTGTCCGCTCAGCCACCGGCTCCCCTTAAATCCCTTGTGTATCCTTCACAAAAGTAAATAAAACAGCCTTACAGGTTCTACACACCACGTATGTGAGACACATCCTTCAATATGCAGCCTCAACACCCTCACCAACAAGGCCTCTCAGGAAATTATTCAGTACCTAACAAGCCAATTCTACACACGGACTAACAAGCTATGCACGCAGTTTAACATGTTATAAAGACATCAACGTACGCGTCCTAATACGCGTACGCGGATACCTAACGCGTATCGTACGCGTACGTACCGTACCATACCGTACGCGTACGCGGATACCTAACGCGTATCGTACGCGTACGTACCGTACCTTACCGTACGCGTACGCGGATACCTAACAAATCATAAAATACGAAGTCGCACTTGAAGGCAACACAGAAATAACAAACATAAACCCCCAATATTTAACATAAAACAAATATATAATTACTGTAAAGCAATATAAACTTTGTGTAAAAGATCTACAAAGGGTAACAGAAAACAACAACGACATCTTAAAACTCACAGAAAAACGCAAAAAATACCCCTTTCCAAACACCCCCCCCCCCACACCCCCCCACCAAAAAAAATATAGCCATAAAAAGCCGCTTCTCTCAACACAAACTTGCCTCAGACCAACACGCTGATCCTACCAACCAGAAAATCCTCGTTCGAAGCTCTACCTTAAATTCCAATTCGGGATCGGGAATGGTTGCTGCGGCGCGGGAATGGGCTCTCTCCCCTTTTCCACACACACATGGAAGGGGAGGAAGAGGGGGTGGGAGGAAGGGGGGGGGGGCACGCCGCCCACAACCACCCCGCCAACATTTTATTCCACACATTATCGCCCGACTCCCAAAATAATCCGCTCGCGAACACACACCGCGATCGGCGTTTCTTGGTGTAGTGATGAGCTTTCCCGGGAGAAATAGCTATCCTCAAATACATACACGTACACACACACACACGCACGCGCGCACGCACACACACACACACACACGCGCGCGCGCACACACACGCACGCGCGCACACACACACACACATAGGACCAAAGAGCGGACCAAACAGCCAGAGCTCAACCTCCGCAAGCACAACTAGGTGAATACACACCAACGAATACACACACATGAAACTAGGCAGTTTCAACAGGAGGCCAGAGACAGGATACAGAATAGGAGATGAATTCCTTCATGAAACGGACAGAGAGAAAGATCTAGGAGTTGATATCACCCCAAACCTGTCTCCTGAATCCCACATCAAAAGAATAACATCTGCGGCATATGCGAGGCTGGCTAACATCAGAACTGCCTTAAGGAACCTGTGTAAGGAATCATTCAGAATCTTGTACACCACATATGTAAGACCAATCCTGGAGTATGCGGCCCCAGCATGGAGCCCGTACCTTGTCAAGCACAAGACGAAGCTGGAAAAAGTTCAGAGGTATGCCACTAGGCTAGAGTTAGTATGCCACTAGGAGGCATGAGTTATGAAGAAAGGCTGCGAGAAATGCACCTCACGACACTGGAAGACAGAAGAGTAAGGGAAGACATGATCACTACCTACAAAATTCTCAGAGGAATTGACCCGGTGGATAAGGATAAACTGTTTTAACACTGGTAGGACGCGAACAAGGGGACACAGGTGGAAGCTGAGTACCCAAATGAGCCACAGAGATGTTAGAAGGAACTTTTTCAGTGTCAGAGTAGTTAGTAAATGGAATGCACTAGGAAGTGATGTGGTGGAGGCTGACTCCATACACAGTTTCAAATGTAGATATGATAGAGCCCAGTAGGCTCAGGAACCTGTACACCAGTTGATTGACAGTTGAGAGGCGGGACCAAAGAGCCAGAGCTCAACCCCCGCAAGCACAACTAGGCGAGTACCCCCACACAGATTCGTCAAAGGATATGTCTATCTGTCAGTATCAAAGGCGTATACAACAATGAATATAAGATTAAAGCGGGGGCCTTCAGGGGGGTCGCCACGCCCCATGGTGTGATTAAGAGGGGAGAACCTACAAGAGGGGAGAGAAGAGGGGGGAGGAGAGGAGGGGGGGGGAGGAGAGGAAGAGGGGAGGAGAGGAGAGGGGGGAGGAGAGGAAGAGGGGAGGAGAGGAGAGGGGGGAGGAGAGGAAGAGGGGAGGAGAGGAAGAGGGGAGGAGAGGAGGGGGGGAGGAGAGGAAGGGGGGGATAGGGGTGTAGAGAAGGTGTAGGAGAGCGAAGATAATCACGTGAGTATGGGATAGGAGAGGAGTAGAAATGAAGGGAGGGGATCGGAGGGGGAGGGAGGGTAAGCCACGGGGTGGGAACGGCTAGGGAAGGGCTGAGAAGGGCTAAGGAAGGTGTGGGAAGGGCTGAGAAGGGCTAAGGAAGGTGTGGGAAGGGCTAGGGAAGGGGTGGGAAGGGCTAGGGAGGTGTGGGAAGGGCTAGGGAAGGTGTGGGAAGGGCTAGGGAGGTGTGGGAAGGACTAGGGAAGGGCTAGGGAAGGTCTGGGAAGGGTTAGGAAAGGGGTGGGAAAGGCTAGGGAAGGTGTGGGAAGGGCTAGGGAAGGTGTGGGAAGGGCTAGGGAAGGTGTGGGAAGGGCTAGGGAAGGTGTGGGAAGGGCTAGGGAGGTGTGGGAAGGGCTAGGGAAGGGCTAGGGAGGGGCTAGGGAAGGTCTGGGAAGGGTTAGGAAAGGGGTGGGAAAGGCTAGGGAAGGGGTGGGAAGGGCTAGGGAAGGGGTGGGAAGGGCTAGGGAAGGACTGAGAAGGGCTAGGGAAGGTGTGGGAAGGGTTAGGAAAGGTGTGGGAAGGGCTAGGGAAGGTCTGGGAAGGATTAGGAAAGGGGTGGGAAGGGCTAGGGAAGGGGTGGGAAGGGCTAGGGAAGGTGTGGGAAGGGCTAGGGAAGGTGTGGGAAGGGCTAGGGAGGTGTGGGAATGGCTAGGGAAGGGCTAGGGAGGTGTGGGAAGGACTAGGGAAGGGCTAAGGAAGGTGTGGGAAGGGCTAGGGAAGGGCTAGGGAAGGGCTAGGGAAGGGATAGATGCATGTAAGAACAGGGATATAAAAACATGCATCAAACAAACACACTGATACAGAAGAGAGCAGCGTCAACAAATACCACAAAGAGCTTGTATGAACATTTTTTCAATACTTCAAAACTACAACCACAGTGTTATTTATTTTATTTCCAGGTCTCATATTTATTGTTTCCCTATTTTATTTATTTCGTGTAATTTCGAGTTTTAAAACGTTTTACGAAACCGTTTTGGGCTGCGTCTGCCCAGTGTTTCTCCTTTTATCTGCTTGATGGGGTTCTGGGAGTTCTTCTACTCCCCAAGCCCGGCCCGAGGCCAGGCTTGACTTGTGAGAGTTTGGTCCACCAGGCTGTTGCTTGGAGCGGCCCGCAGGCCCACATATACCTGCTTGATGGGGTTCTGGGAGTTCTTCTACTCCCCAAGCCCGGCCCGAGGCCAGGCTTGACTTGTGAGAGTTTGGTCCACTAGGCTGTTGCTTGGAGCGGCCCGCAGGCCCACATATACCTGGTTGATGGGGTTCTGGGAGTTCTTCTACTCCCCAAGCCCGGCCCGAGGCCAGGCTTGACTTGTGAGAGTTTGGTCCACTAGGCTGTTGCTTGGAGCGGCCCGCAGGCCCACATATACCTGGTTGATGGGGTTCTGGGAGTTCTTCTACTCCCCAAGCCCGGCCCGAGGCCAGGCTTGACTTGTGAGAGTTTGGTCCACTAGGCTGTTGCTTGGAGCGGCCCGCAGGCCCACATACCCACCACAGCCCGGTTGGTCCGGCACTCCTTGGAGGAATAAATCTAGTTTCCTCTTGAAGATGTCCACGGTTGTTCCGGCAATATTTCTTATGCTTGCTGGGAGGACGTTGAACAACCGCGGACCTCTGATGTTTATACAGTGTTCTCTGATTGTGCCTATGGCACCTCTGCTCTTCAATGGTTCTATTCTACATTTTCTTCCATATCGTTCACTCCAGTACGTTGTTATTTTACTGTGTAGATTTGGTACTTGGCCCTCCAGTATCTTCCAGGTGTATATTATTTGATCTCTCTCGTCTTCTTTCTAGTGAGTACATTTGGAGGGCTTTGAGACGATCCCAATAATTTAGGTGCTTTATTGCGTCTATGCGTGCCGTATATGTTCTCTGTATTCCCTCTATTTCAGCAATCTCTCCTGCTCTGAAGGGGGAAGTGAGTACTGAGCAGTACTCAAGACGGGACAACACAAGTGCTTTGAAGAGTACAACCATTGTGATGGGATCCCTGGATTTGTTCTCGTAATCCATCCTATCATTTTTCTGGCTGTCGCAATATTTGCTTGGTTATGCTCCTTAAACGTTAGGTCGTCAGACATTATTATTCCCAAATCCATTACATGCTGTTTTCCTACTATGGGTACATTTGATTGTGTTTTGTACTCTGTATTATGTTTAAGGTCCTCATTTTTACCGTACCTGAGTACCTGGAATTTATCACTGTTAAACATCATGTTATTTTCTGATGCCCAGTCGAAAACTTTATTAATATCAGCTTGAAGTTTTTCAATGTCTTCAGCCGAGGTAATTTTCATACTGATTTTTGTGTCATCTGCAAAGGATGATACGAAGCTGTGACTTGTATTTTTGTCTATATCTGATATGAGAATAAGGAAAAGCAGCGGTGCAAGGACTGTACCCTGAGGTACAGAGCTTTTAACTGCACTTGGACTAGATTTTATATGGTTGACCGTTACTCGCTGAGTCCTGTTTGACAGAAAACTGAGTATCCAGCGTCCTACTTTACCGGTTATTCCCATTGACTTCATTTTGTGTGCTATCACGCCATGGTCACATTTATCGAAAGCCTTTGCGAAGTCCGTGTATATCACATCAGCATTCTGTTTTCCTTCTAATGCCTCAGTGACTTTGTCGTAGTGCTCAAGTAGCTGTGAGAGGCACGATCTTCCCGCTCGAAATCCATGTTGGCCTGGGTTGTGAAGGTCATTGGTCTCCATGAAATTGGTGACCTGACTCCTAATCTCTCTCTCTCAAATACTTTTATGATGTGCGATGTTAGTGCAACTGGTCTATAATTGACATTGGCCCGAGGCCAGGCTTGACTTGTGAGAGTATGGTCCACCAGGCTGTTGCTTGGAGCGGCCCGCAGGCCCACATATTGTTAATTTGAACAGGTGTGTGTGTGTACTCACCTAATTGTGCTTGCGGGGGTTGAGCTCTGGCTCTTTGGTCCCGCCTCTCAACCGTCAATCAACTGGTGTACAGGTTCCTGAGCCTATTGGGCTCTATCATATCTACACTTGAAACTGTGTATGGAGTCAGCCTCCACTACATTACTTCCTAATGCATTCCATTTGTCAACCACTCTGACACTAAAAAAAGTTCTAATATCTCTGTGGCTCATTTGTGCACTCAGTTTCCACCTGTGTCCCCTAGTGCGTGTTCCCCTTGTGTTAAATAGCCTGTCTTTGTCAACCCTATCGATTCCCTTGAGAATCATAAATGTGGTGATCACGTACCCCCTAGCTCTTCTGTCTTCCAACGAAGTGAGGTTTAATTCCCATAGTCTCTCCTCGTAGCTCATACCTCTCAGCTCGGGTACTAGTCTGGTGGCAAACCTTTGAACCTTTTCCAGTTTAGTCTTATGCTTGACTAGATATGGACTCCATGCTGGAGCCGCATACTCCAGGATTGGTCTGACATATGTGGTATATAATGTTCTGAAAGATTCTTTGCACAAGTTTCTAAAGGCCGTTCTTATGTTAGCCAACCTGGCATATGCCGTTGATGTTATCCTCTTGATATGGGCTTCAGGGGAGAGGTCTGGCGTGATATCAACCCACAGGTCTTTCTCTCTGACTCTTGAAGTATTTCATCTCCCAAATGATACCTTGTATCTGGTCTCTTGCTTCCTACCCCTATCTTCATTACATTACATTTGCTTGGGTTAAACTTTAACAACCATTTGTTCGACCATTCCTGCAGCTTGTCCAGGTCTTCTTGAAGCCTCAAGCTGTCCTCCTCTGTCCTAATCCTTCTCATAATTTTGGCGTCGTCAGTAAACATTGAGAGGAATGAGTCTATACCCTCTGGGAGATCATTTAAGTATATCAGAAACAGGATAGGTCCTAGTACAGAGCCCTGTGGGACTCCACTGGTGACTTCACGCCAATCTGAGGTCTCACCCCTCATTGTAACTCTCTGCTTCCTATTGCTTAGGTACTCCCTTATCCACTGGAGCGCCCTACCAGTTACTCCTGCCTGTTTCTCCAGCTTAAGAATCAGCCTTTTATTGGGTACTATGTCAAAGGCTTTCCGACAGTCCAAAAAAATGCAGTCCGCCCATCCTTCTCATTCTTGCTTAATCTTTGTCACCTGATCGTAGAATTCTATTAAGCCTGTAAGGCAAGATTTACCCTCCCTGAACCCATGTTGATGGGTTTTGTGTGTACTCACCTAGTTGTACTCACCTAGTTGTGTTTGCGGGGGTTGAGCTCTGGCTCTTTGGTCCCGCCTCTCAACCGTCAATCAACAGGTGTACAGATTCCTGAGCCTATCGGGCTCTGTCATATCTACACTTGAAACTGTGTATGGAGTCAGCCTCCACCACATCACCCCCTAATGCATTCCATTTGTCAACCACTCTGACACTAAAAAAGTTCTTTCTAATATCTCTGTGGCTCATTTGGGCACTCAGTTTCCACCTGTGTCCCCTTGTGCGTGTTCCCCTTGTGTTAAATAGACTGTCTTTATCTACCCTATCAATCCCCTTCAGAATCTTGAATGTGGTGATCATGTCCCCCCTAACTCTTCTGTCTTCCAGCGAAGTGAGGTTTAATTCCCGTAGTCTCTCCTCGTAGCTCATACCTCTCAGCTCGGGTACTAGTCTGGTGGCAAACCTTTGAACCTTTTCCAGTTTAGTCTTATCCTTGACTAGATATGGACTCCATGCTGGGGCTGCATACTCCAGGATTGGCCTGACATATGTGGTATACAAAGTTCTGAATAATTCTTTACACAAGTTTCTGAATGCCGTTCGTATGTTGGCCAGCCTGGCATATGCCGCTGATGTTATCCGCTTGATATGTGCTGCAGGAGACAGGTCTGGCGTGATATCAACCCCCAAGTCTTTTTCCTTCTCTGACTCCTGAAGAATTT
>NC_091204.1:12008413-12015913 GCF_040958095.1 Procambarus clarkii
CCACAGCCCGGTTGGTCCGGCACTCCTTGGAGGAATAAATCTAGTTTCCTCTTGAAAATGTCCACGGTTGTTCCGGCAATATTTCTTATGCTTGCTGGGAGGACGTTGAACAACCGCGGACCTCTGATGTTTATACAGTGTTCTCTGATTGTGCCTATGGCACCTCTGCTCTTCATTGGTTCTATTCTACATTTTCTTCCATGTCGTTCACTCCAGTACGTTGTTATTTTACTGTGTAGATTTGGTACTTGGCCCTCCAGTATCTTCCAGGTGTATATTATTTGATATCTCTCTCGTCTTCTTTCTAGTGAGTACATTTGGAGGGCTTTGAGACGATCCCAATAATTTAGGTGCTTTATTGCGTCTATGCGTGCCGTATATGTTCTCTGTATTCCCTCTATTTCAGCAATCTCTCCTGCTCTGAAGGGGGAAGTGAGTACTGAGCAGTACTCAAGACGGGACAACACCAGTGCCTTGAAGAGTACAACCATTGTGATGGGATCCCTGGATTTGAAAGTTCTCGTAATCCATCCTATCATTTTTCTGGCTGTCGCAATATTTGCTTGGTTATGCTCCTTAAACGTTAGGTCGTCAGACATTATTATTCCCAAATCCTTTACATGCTGTTTTCCTACTATGGGTACATTTGATTGTGTTTTGTACTCTGTATTATGTTTAAGGTCCTCATTTTTACCGTACCTGAGTACCTGGAATTTATCACTGTTAAACATCATGTTATTTTCTGATGCCCAGTCGAAAACTTTATTAATATCAGCTTGAAGTTTTTCAATGTCCTCAGCCGAGGTAATTTTCATACTGATTTTTGTGTCATCTGCAAAGGATGATACGAAGCTGTGACTTGTATTTTTGTCTATATCTGATATGAGAATAAGGAAAAGCAGTGGTGCAAGGACTGTACCCTGAGGTACAGAGCTTTTCACTGCACTTGGACTAGATTTTATATGGTTGACAGTTACTCGCTGAGTCCTGTTTGACAGAAAACTGAGTATCCAGCGTCCTACTTTACCGGTTATTCCCATTGACTTCATTTTGTGTGCTATCACGCCATGGTCACATTTATCGAAGGCCTTTGCGAAGTCCGTGTATATCACATCAGCATTCTGTTTCTCTTCTAATGCCTCAGTGACTTTGTCGTAGTGCTCAAGTAGCTGTGAGAGGCACGATCTTCCCATTCGAAATCCATGTTGGCCTGGGTTATGAAGGTCATTGGTCTCCATGAAATTGGTGACCTGACTCCTAATCACTCTCTCAAATACTTTTATGATGTGCGATGTTAGTGCAACTGGTCTATAATTTTTTGCCAATGCTTTGCTCCCTCGGTGGGGTGAACAGATGAACCGTGACTGTAGACATGCTGGGGGAGGGAGAGGCATGCTGGGGGAGGGAGAGGCATGCTGGGGGAGGGAGGGAGAGGTACGAGGCACGGAGGTGTTGTGTCTGTGTGGAGAGAGAGAGAGAGAGAGAGAGAGAGAGAGAGAGAGAGAGAGAGAGAGAGAGAGAGAGAGAGAGAGAGAGAGAGAGAGAGAGAGAATATGAGCTTCGGGAAGAGGGGGGAGGAGAGTGGGAGACAAAGAAGAAGAGATGAGAGCAAAAGTGGACCAGAGGAGCCAGAAGAGCCAGCCAGTTGCATCACAGGCAGGAAATAAATAGTGGGCCGAGATGGAGGTCACCTCGCACTGAGGTAGAGATGGAAGTAGAGAGGGAGGAGGAGTGAGAGTAGGGAAGAGTGAGAGTAGAGAGGAGTGAGAGAGGAATGACAGGACAGACGGGTAAACTTGAAGGAAGAGACGAGAAAGGAGTATATAAATATTAGGAAAAATAGAAGAGGGAATCTCTAGCAGCGTGCCTGAGGCACTTGCTAGAGGAGGAGGAAGAGAAGGAGGAGGAGGAGGAAGAGAAGGAGAAGGAGGAGGAGGAGGAGGAAGAGGAGGCCAATGCTGCCTCATACCTCTAGAGACACACACCAACGCATCAACTGTAGAAGATGGGAAGCTGAATTAACAACAATGAGTGAAATAAGGAAGGTGTGAGGCGGTGCTGAAGTCCCGGGAGATATGAGGATATCCCGGGTAAGGAGTAGCGATACGAGGTCGATACCTAGGAAGTCCAACCACTTCGACCATCGGGGATTGAACGTCGGACCTGCAGGAAGCAAACCGGACACCATGCCCTCCAGTGCGAGTAGATAGGCTTCAGCACACAAGTGTTAGCGAAAGAATCAAGACGTCTATGGTTTAGAATCAAGACGTCTATGGTTTAGAATCAAGACGTCTATGGTTTAGAATCAAGACGTCTATGATTAAGATTTAAGACGTCTATGGTTTAGAATCAAGACGTCTATGGTTTAGAATCAAGACATCTATGGTTTAGAATCAAGACGTCTATGGTTTAGAATCAAGACGTCTATGGTTTAGAATCAAGACGTCTATGGTTTAGAATCAAGACGTCTATGGTTTAGAATCAAGACGTCTATGGTTAAGAATCAAGACGTCTATGGTTTAGAATCAAGACGTCTATGGTTTAGAATCAAGACGTCTATGGTTTAGAATTAAGACGTCTATGGTTAAAATATGCTGGGAAACACCAGTATTAAGTTATGTTACTTGGAACATACATGGAGAGGGTTCTGGGAGTAGTTCTACTCCCCAAGCCCGGCCTGAGGCCAGGCTTGACTTGTGATAACTTGGTCCAACAGACTGTTGCTTGGAGCGGCTCGCAGGCCCACACATCCACTACAGCCTGGTTGATCCAGCAATTCTTGCAAGAAGTTATCCAATTTCTTCTTGAATACATCCACCTTTGTTCCGGCAATATTTCTAATGCTTGCTGGTTGTTGAACAGCTGTGGACCTCTAATGTTCAGTGTTCTCTGTGCCTGTGGCACCTCTACTCCTCACTGGTTCTATTCTGCATTTCCTTCCATAACCTTGCGCTTCGGTATCTTGTCATTCTACTGTGGGAGCTGACCTGGCAAATTTGGGCAAATTCGAGGGTATAGGTAACACGGCAAATTTGGGCAAATTCGAGGGTATAGGTAACACGGACAATGTTGGATACTGATCACAGGTGAGGGGAGGTGACGATGCCCTTCCTCACCCGGCAGGGAAGGACAAATCCTTCATCACCTGGCAGGTGAATGAGGTTTGGGAGCACCCTTCTCCACCCGACAGCGGAGAAGGGTTTGAGAGGCACACCTCCCCTTTCCCGCCTCCGTCGCCCCCTACAGGAAGAAGAGGGAGAGAAGGTTGGCGTGAAGTTGGCAGTAGAGGCCGCATCAGGGCGCCTCAACCCCTTCCCAACACGCGGAGTGATGCAGGATTGGTGGGTGAGAGAGAGAGAGAGAGAGAGAGAGAGAGAGAGAGAGAGAGAGAGAGAGAGAGAGAGAGAGAGAGAAAGAGAGAGAAAAAGAGAAAGATAAAGAGAGAAAGAGAGAGAGAGAGAGAGAGAGAGAGAGAGAGAGAGAGAGAGAGAGAGAGAGAGAGAGAGACAGAGACAGAGACAGAGAGACAGAGACAGAGACAGAGAGACAGAGAGAGAGAGAGAAAGAGAGAGAGAGAGAGAGAGAGAGAGAGAGAGAGAGACAGAGAGAGAGAGAGAGACCACAGAGACGAGGAGAAGCCATGAAATTGAGTGGGCAGGAGGGACCTCACGCGAGGCTGGGCCGCCCCACCATTTTACCAGCACGTACACCCACCCCACATTTTTAGGCCTTTTCAATCTCGCTTTGGAGTGGCCCCGACCAAAAATTGAAAGCGATGATTTCACAAATGCGAAATTGCAATTACAATGAGTAGTGGCGCACTCCCGGGCGATATTCTCACATGTATGGACGATTTTTGTAGCTGTGTGTACACCATATAATATTGGAAGCAATATCGCGCATATCTCCACCGCTGACCATGCCACGATTTTCTACTGCCTTTTGGGAATATATTATTTTTTGTTTGAAATGTGTCTTCCTTTATCTTTGAACTAATTTTTCATTCAAACCTGAAAGGCAACTTTTTTAATATATTTTTAGTTATCGCAGAAATGCGTTTGTGATGTGTGGTTAAGTATAAATTGTAATACAATGCATATATGTGCCTGCCCCAATCCACAGGGAATACAGATGTATTTGCGGCGAGGCAGAGGCCGACAGATACGGACGGCATGGCCATTCTCTGTCAAAGGACAGGAGGATGGCATGCAAGACACGGCGAGGTTAACGACATTATTAATAAAGCTTTACCACAGCCGGTTGTCCAGCAGAGAGAGAGCCCCGTTACCTAATGTCCCGCAACTCTGATGAGCCAGTCAGTCGCCCAGACGGAATCACGGTGAACCCCTGGAAGAATGGTAGACAGTTGGTGTGCGACTACACTTGCGTTTCAACTTTAGCCAATACCTATGTTAACTTCAGTGCTACACAAGCAGGAGGAGCTGCCAATCACCGGGAAGCGGCCAAGTCACGTAAATACAGAGACCTTGAGCACCACTACAATTTTGTCCCCATTGCCTCAGAGACACTTGGTGCCTGGGGTAAAAGTGCTGCTAGCTTTTTGAAGGAGTTGGGGTCCAAGCTAATTGAAACAACTAGAGACCCTAGAGCCGCCAGTTTTCTCTTTCAGCGCCTTAGTGTGGCGATCCAGAGAGGAAATATTCACTGCATCCATGGTTCCTGCCCGCCATCTGAGGAGCTGGAGGAACTCTACAACCTGTGACAAGTAGTCTTGTACCCTGCATGTAACCAATGTTGTAACCCTGCTTGTGTACTTAAATTTTCAAATAAAGTTTATATATATATATATATATATATATATATATATATATATATATATATATATATATATATATACCAAAAGAATAGGGGTGGTAGAAGAAGAAAATATCAGTGTTCAGTGAGGATCCACAAGGTCTTCTCTGAGTACTCTTTATTTTCTTCTCCGAGGCTACGGGTCCCTACACTTGCACCAGAGGTGGTACCCCTTCTAGGTTTTGTGCATGTGTGTATTTGTATATGTGTATGCCTGTATGTTTATGTCTTGCGAGTTTCCAATTAGAACACATATTCACAAAATATTTCTTTACACAAAATACTATTTTGTGTATTTGTTACAAAAATATTTTTTACACAATTTGTTGTGTAAATTGAAATTGTTGCACAAAATACGAAAGCTTGTTGGGTCATAAACCCTTCAAGTTCAAAAGAACATATAGAACATTTTGATAACCATGTAAATAGTTCAAAAGAACATATAGAACATTTTGATAACCATGTGAATAGTTCAAAAGAACATATAGAACATTTTGATAACCATGTAAATAGTTCAAAAGAACATATAGAACATTTTGATAACCATGTAAATAGTTCAAAAGAACATATAGAACATTTTGATAACCATGTAAATAGTTCAAAAGAACATATAGAACATTTTGATAACCATGTAAATAGTTCAAAAGAACATATAGAACATTTTGATAACCATGTAAATAGTTCAAAAGAACATATAGAACATTTTGATAACCATGTAAATATCTCCACATTTAGGGTTTTCAAATTAGACGTTGCCTGATGTAGAGTTGGGATGTCATCCAAGCCACAATAATGAGGAAATTTTGTAATAAGAAAAAAATGGGGAATCTAAATCTAAACTCACACTTAAGTATTCAGAAATTCACAACACCTTAAGTTGGGGTTCTGAGGCTTGAGTACTTGCTAGTTAGGAAGGCAGTTCAAGTTTATTTTATCCTTGTAATCCTTTGTGGGATACAAATATGGATTATAACAATACTGTCTTTTCAACTTCCTTAAAATCCTACCTTACTAACTCCCCTTTAAGGATCCCTCCCTAAAAGGCTCCTTAACAGGGCTCCTAGCTCCTACCCCTCCCTCCTGTTCCACCATCAATGGCCCCCCCCCTCACTTCCCCATCTCTCCCTCCCTCCCTCACTGCATTCCTCTTCCTTCTCCTTCTCTCTCCCCTTCACAATTTAAAGATATCAAATGCAGTAATTCAGACATTTCTCCAGTGCATATTCTCCCAGACGCCTCAGATTCCAGTGCCCACTGGGAGTGACAAAGGTTAAGTTCCCAATAGTCCAATTGGGTTCAAATCTTAAGTTCCCAATAGTCCAATTGGGATCAAAGGTCAAGTTCCCAATAGTCCAATTGCGGTCAAAGATTAATCTCCCAATAGTCCAATTGCGGTCAAAGATTAATCTCCCAATAGTCCAATTGCGGTCAAATATTAATCTCCCAATAGTCCAATTGCGGTCAAAGATTAATCTCCCAATAGTCCAATTGCGGTCAAAGATTAATCTCCCAATAGTCCAATTGCGGTCAAAGATTAATCTCCCAATAGTCCAATTGCGGTCAAAGGTTGACATAACCAGCAGTCAATGGTCAAAATAGGGTTGAAGGTACTAAAAAAAATGTTGTTGAGAGACTGCCTGTATGATGGTCTTCTCAATATCTGTGTACTGTATTTTTTTTATATCTTTTTTTCCATATTTATTAAGCTTTATACAATTGATGTATTTTCCATAGTCGTTTATTCAGCGTTTGATTCATTGTGACCTGTCAGTTCCCTCAATATCAGTTTTAACAAATTCTCATGTTTTTAATATTTCATATATATTTTTTTTTTTACATTTTTATACATCTTTTACGGAATTAACTTTTCATTTTATTCATCCAATTTGGGTTGAAATCGCCGGTTAAAAACTGGTTTTTATCTTATTTTCTCTACATTTTAATTCCAACTAGAAATTTGTCTCTAAAAATATCTTATTTATATTTAGTAAGAAAATTAATATAACAAGTTTTACAAGATTAGTGATTAGGTCCACAGCCTGACTATATATTAAGTGCCAGGAAACTATGCGCACCTTTCTGACACTACGCGATCAACTACGAAAAAAATATTCATACATTGAGAGGTAACTCAGTGACAATTGTTCACGAAATTGTTATTTCGTTCAAAATGTGGTGTCAGGATCTTTGGCAAGTGTTCCCAGTTTGAGTATTGTAGGTGGTGTATGGTGTATTGTAGGTGGTGTATGGTGTATTGTAGGTGGTGTATGGTGTATTGTAGGTGGTGTATGGTGTATTGTAGGTGGTGTATGGTGTATTGTAGGTGGTGTATGGTGTATTGTAGGTGGTGTATGGTGTATTGTAGGTGGTGTATGGTGTATTGTAGGTGGTGTATGGTGTATTGTAGGTGGTGTATGGTGTATTGTAGGTGGTGTATGGTGTATTGTAGGTGGTGTATGGTGTATTGTAGGTGGTGTATGGTGTATTGTAGGTGGTGTATGGTGTATTGTAGGTGGTGTATGGTGTATTGTAGGTGGTGTATGGTGTATTGTAGGTGGTGTATGGTGTATTGTAGGTGGTGTATGGTGTATTGTAGGTGGTGTATGGTGTACTGTAGGTGGTGTATGGTGTACTGTAGGTGGTGTATGGTGTACTGTAGGTGGTGTATGGTGTACTGTAGGTGGT
>NC_091204.1:12020913-12073413 GCF_040958095.1 Procambarus clarkii
CTGCGCCTGCGTCAGTTAGTTCATTTATTATGCACCCCATACCCATCTTGTGGGCGGTAGTGGAAAGGGTTACAGAGGCACATAATGGGCTCAGGGACTGAACCCCACAATTCATTTACCTAAGCAAGTTACAATCTTGATGAGCTAGTTACAAAATTCAATATAAGTCGTCAAATCAACAATGGGTTCGAGATCGACCTCAAGTACAGGTTCTAAATTAAGCAACTGACATATGTGGAGAGCTAGTGTCACAATTGATATGTTTGTCCTGCACACCGCCCCCCATCCAGTGGGCAGCGGTGGATAGGTTACACCGCCCCCCATCCAGTGGGCAGCGGTGGATAGGTTACACCGCCCCCCATTCAGTGGGCAGCGGTGGATAGGTTACACCGCCCCCCATCCAGTGGGCAGCGGTGGATAGGTTACACCGCCCCCCATCCAGTGGGCAGCGGTGGATAGGTTACACCGCCCCCCATTCAGTGGGCAGCGGTGGATAGGTTACACCGCCCCCCATCCAGTGGGCAGCGGTGGATAGGTTACACCGCC
The DNA here is from genome assembly GCF_040958095.1 of Procambarus clarkii. Classification (NCBI taxonomy): domain Eukaryota; kingdom Metazoa; phylum Arthropoda; class Malacostraca; order Decapoda; family Cambaridae; genus Procambarus; species Procambarus clarkii. The sequence goes on from NC_091204.1 coordinate 12,021,460, forward strand.
CCCCATCCAGTGGGCAGCGGTGGATAGGTTACACCGCCCCCCCCATCCAGTGGGCAGCGGTGGATAGGTTACACCGCCCCCCATTCAGTGGGCAGCGGTGGATAGGTTACACCGCCCCCCCCATCCAGTGGGCAGCGGTGGATAGGTTACAATCACTCAGTTACTACCTACAGTTAGCAAACTGGGGATATTTGGCTAAAATTTCTGGTACCAGATCATTTTGAATGAAATGATCTGTTACCAGAAATGTTGTTGTTGTTGTTGTTGACCAGCCTGCGTGAACAAGTTCAATACCCAATGCCGTAATTTGGTTGTTTAGGGTTTTGGATGTAGTTTTCATGGGTAATCACTCCATGGTCACATTCATCAAATGTCTTTGCGAAAGTTCGTGTGTACAAGAAAATCATTGTTCTTTTCTGATTACGTCTCTGAACTTGTTAGTGAACTTGTTAGTGATTGGGTTGTTAGGTAAAGCCAAATCTTCACGCTTAGGAGCCATGCTGATGTTAGTGCAGCCGTCTGCAACTCTGTGCCATGGCTTTCCTGCTTGGTGGAGTGGGCCAGCAGGCTGCAACTGTAGCAGCAGCAGGGAACCAGCGGCCCAGAGTGTCCCAGAGTGTCCCAGAATGGCCCAGAGTGTCGCAGAATGGCCCAGAGTGTCCCAGAATGGCCCAGTGTCCCAGAATGGCCCAGAGTGTCGCAGAATGGCCCAGAGTGTCCCAGAATGGCCCAGAGTGTCCCAGAATGGCCCAGAGTGTCGCAGAATGGCCCAGTGTCCCAGAATGGCCCAGAGTGTCCCAGAGTGTCCCAGAGTGTCCCAGAATGGCCCAGAGTGTCCCAGAATGGCCCAGAGTGTCCCAGAATGGCCCAGAGTGTCGCAGAATGGCCCAGAGTGTCGCAGAATGGCCCAGTGTCCCAGAATGGCCCAGAGTGTCGCAGAATGGCCCAGAGTGTCCCAGAATGGCCCAGAGTGTCCCAGAATGGCCCAGAGTGTCGCAGAATGGCCCAGTGTCCCAGAATGGCCCAGAGTGTCCCAGAATGGCCCAGAGTGTCCCAGAATGGCCCAGAGTGTCCCAGAATGGCCCAGAGTGTCCCAGAATGGCCCAGAGTGTCCCAGAATGGCCCAGAGTGTCCCAGAATGGCCCAGAGTGTCCCAGAATGGCCCAGAGTGTCCCAGAATGGCCCAGTGTCCCAGAATGGCCCAGAGTGTCCCAGAATGGCCCAGAGTGTCCCAGAGTGTCCCAGAATGACCCAGAGTGTTCCAGAATGGCCCAGAGTGTCCCAGAGTGTCCCAGAATGACCCAGAGTGTCCCAGAATGGCCCAGAGTGTCCCAGAGTGGCCCGCAGCGGCTCACACCAACCGACATGACAACATCCCGATTTCGGGAAATCGATCCACGTTCCAATCTCCCCTTTTTTCTTTTTTTTTGGCACACCCGAGGCTCCGCCCACCGGCGGGGGTGTGGGCCTATCAGAACACGCCTCCCATTTATTGATTGGCGTGATTGGTCTTCTCGCGAGGGAACCACAGTAACCAAATTTCCATGTTCGGGACTTTAATATTTACTGATTTTCGTTGACTGACAAACACTGCACCTTTCATGAGGGGAACATGAGGGAACATGAGGGAACATGAGGGGTACATGAGGGAACATGAGGGAACATGAGGGGACATGGGGGGAACATGAGGGGACATGAGGGAACATGAGGGGAGCATGAGGGGACATGGGGGAACATGAGGGAGCATGAGGGGACATGAGGGAACATGAGGGAACATGAGGGGACATGAGGGAGCATGAGGGGACATGAGGGAACATGAGGGACATGGGGGAACATGAGGGAGCATGAGGGGACATGGGGGAACATGAGGGAACATGAGGGAACATGAGGGAACATGAAGGAGCATGAGGGAACATGAGGGGACATGAGGGGACATGAGGGGACATGACGGACATGGGGGAACATGAGGGGACATGGGGGGACATGGGGGAACATGAGGGAGCATGAGGGGACATGATGGAACATGAGGGGACATGGGGGAACATGAGGGAACATGAGGGACATGGGGGAACATGAGGGAACATGAGGGAACATGAGGGGACATGAGGGGACATGAGGGAACATGAGGGGACATGAGGGAGCATGAGGGGACATGAGGGAACATGAGGGAACATGAGGGAACATGAGGGGACATGGGGGAACATGAGGGAACATGAGGGAGCATGAGGGAACATGAGGGGACATGAGGGAACATGAGGGGACATGGGGGAACATGAGGGGACATGAGGGAACATGAGGGGACATGAGGGAACATGAAGGGACATGAGAGAGCATGAGGGGACATGAGGGAACATGAGGGAACATGAGGGGACATGGGGGAACATGGGGGAACATGAGGGAACATGAGGGGACATGAGGGAACATGTGGGGACATGAGGGAACATGAGGGGAACATGAGGGGACATGAGAGAGCATGAGGGGACAAGAGGGAACATGAGGGGAACATGAGGGGACATGAGGGAACATGAGGGGACATGAGGGAACATGAGGGGACATGAGGGAACATGTGGGGACATGAGGGAACATGTGGGGACATGAGGGAACATGAGGGGAACATGAGGGGACATGAGGGAACATGAGGGGAACATGAGGGGACATGAGAGAGCATGAGGGGACAAGAGGGAACATGAGGGGAACATGAGGGAACATGAGGGGACATGAGGGAACATGAGGGGACATGAGGGAACATGAGGGGACATGGGGGAACATGAGGGAACATGAGGGGACATGAGGGAACATGAGGGGACATGGGGGAACATGAGGGAACATGAGGGAGCATGAGGGGACATGAGGGAACATGGGGGAACATGAGGGGACATGAGGGAACATGAGGGAACATGAGGGGACATGAGGGAACATGAGGGAACATGAGGGAACATGAGGGGACATGAGGGAACATGAGGGAACATGAGGGGACATGAGGGAACATGAGGGAACATGAGGGAACATGAGGGGACATGAGGGAACATGAGGGGACATGGGGGAACATGAAGGAACAAGAAGGAGCATGAGGGAACATGAGGGAGCATGAGGGAGCATGAGGGAACATGAGGGAACATGAGGGGACATGGGGGAACATGAGGGAGCATGAGGGAACATGAGGGGACATGAGGGAACATGAGGGAACATGAAGGAGCATGAGGGAACATGAGGGAACATGAGGGAACATGAGGGAACATGAAGGAACATGAAGGAACATGAGGGAACATGAGGGAGCATGAGGGAACATGAGGGAACATGAGGGAACATGAAGGAGCATGAGGGAACATGAGGGAACATGAGGGAACATGAGGGAACATGAAGGAACATGAAGGAGCATGAGGGAGCATGAGGGAACATGAGGGAACATGAGGGAACATATGGGAACATGAGGGAACATGAGGGAGCATGAGGGAACATGAGGGGACATGAGGGAACATGAGGGGACATGAGGGGACATGAGGGAACATGAGGGGGCATGAGGGAACATGAGGGGACATGAGGGGACATGGGGGAACATGAGAGAGCATGAGGGAACATGAGGGAACTATCAACACCCAGCAACACACAGTAGCGCCCTTTAGTTACTCATAGTTACTTTAGCACGTAGTTACTCCTACGTAACGCAAGACAAAAAAAATATATTTTGGTTCACATTTTTCTACTCAAAACCACCAATAAAACGTTGGGGAAAAAATACTACATTAGCAAAATGCATATTTAGTTTCTGGGCTGCGATTACTTGCAGGTCAGCGTTCAATCCCCGACCGTCCAAGCGGTTGGGCACCATTCCTCTCCCCCCGTCCCATCCCAAATCCTTATCCTGACCCCTTCCCAGTGCTATATAGTCGTAATGGCTTGGTGCTTTCCCCCTGATAACTCCCTCCCCTCCCCCTTTTCAACTGATTTCATTCGCTACTTCGAAATTGGATAAATGTTTTCCCTGTATCATTATAACTCATCTAGGTCTCTAGATTCTATTAACTATTTCATTGTTTACATCTAAACTAAACAAATTTGTCCCATTGACGGCTCTGAGGATTTTCTATGCCTGGATCATGTCTCATATTTTTCATCTTTGAACAAGATTATGAAAGGTTCAGCTCTTTCAACCTTGCCTCGCAGCTCAAACCTCTCAGTTCTGGAACCAGTGTTGCAGCTCAATGTGGAGTCTCTAACTTCATTGTTACACACTCTTTATGACTAAGGTTCCATGCTAAGATTGTTTATTACAAGACTGGTCATACAACGTGTGTGTGTGTGTGTGTGTGTGTGTGTGTGTGTGTGTGTGTGTGTGTGTGTGTGTGTGTGTGTGTAGGGAGAGGGGGGGGGGGTATAATATATACTACCAACTCTCACGTGTATGTGTATACCTCCCAACTCTCACGTGTGTGTTTGCATACGACAAACACACACACACGTGTGTGTGTTATGGCAGCATTGCCAAGCATAACAGACCGGGAATGTTGTCATGGTATCCCACGGACCATGAGAGCTGTTGCTATGGTGTCCCATACACCATGATGGTACACTTAGCACCTGTTGCTAATGGTGTTGCTGCTGCTACTGTTGCTATTGGTAGAGCTGCTACTGTTGTTGCTGGTAGAGCTGCTACTGTTGTTGCTGGTAGAGCTGCTACTGTTGCTGCTGGTGGAGCTGCTACTGTTGCTGCTGGTGGAGCTGCTACTGTTGCTGCTGGTGGAGCTGCTACTGTTGCTGCTGGTGGAGCTGCTACTGTTGCTGCTGGTGGAGCTGCTACTGTTGCTGCTGGTGGAGCTGCTACTGTTGCTGCTGGTGGAGCTGCTACTGTTGCTGCTGGTGGAGCTGCTACTGTTGCTGCTGGTAGAGGTGGTGGAGCTGCTACTGTTGCTGCTGGTGGAGCTGCTACTGTTGCTGCTGATGGAGCTGCTACTGTTGCTGCTGGTAGAGGTGGTGGTGCTGCTACTGTTGCTGCTGCTACTGTTACTGCTGCAATCCCATCACGGCTGAGAATCAATTTTATGATCAATTTCAACCAATTACGTCGTCAATATTATGTACTCGAGTCGGCGGGGTCAACCCTTTCTGAGCCTTGTGTATAACCGCCGCATGTCGGTAAGGTTCTTTCTGAGGGTTTATCACCCGCTGATGTCGACCTTATGACTTGCTATGGGTTAGCATTGTCTGCAACCTTATCACTAAAGTTGTCCTTCAAAGAGGATGAATTCTTAACTTGTTAGCGTGCAATAACGACCTTAGTGAAGCGAGGCTTAGTTATGCTTCTTTCGCTTCAATAGTTTATAACTAGGTCTAGCTTCTCTCCCTCTCATATATATCTCAGTCTCTCCCTTCCCTCACCTCTCTCTCTCTCTCTCTCCCCTCACTTCCTTATTTCATCGTCAATTATAAATTTATCTCTTCATTTCAACGACGTTGAGGTTCCCTGTCGTGTCAAATAGGGATATCTGTCCTGTCATCCTGTCCCCGTCTGATGCCACTTTCATCTGTCAGTTCATCTGCTGTCCCCTGTTGGCCATCCCACCCCCTCCCATCTGTCACATCCCCCTCCCCTTCCGTCTGTCCGTCCTTTCCTCCACCCTTTTCATTCATCAACTACACCCCCTTCCGTTCCTCGCTCCCTTCCATTCGTCCGTTGTGTACCCCTTCCATTTACCAGTCGTTTAATTGCAGTTTCTAATTGTAGTTAGTTTCTAATGCTCTTCAAGCCAGGCTCTTCTACTCCCCAAGCCCGGCCCGAGGCCAGGCTTGACTTGTGAGAGTTTGGTCCACCAGGCTGTTGCTTGGAGCGGCCCGCAGGCCCACATATACCTGGTTGATGGGGTTCTGGGAGTTCTTCCACTCCCCAAGCCCGGCCCGAGGCCAGACTTGACTTGTGAGAGTTTGGTCCACCAGGCTGTTGCTTGGAGCGGCCCGCAGGCCCACATATACCTGGTTGATGGGGTTCTGGGAGTTCTTCTACTCCCCAAGCCCGGCCCGAGGCCAGACTTGACTTGTGAGAGTTTGGTCCACTAGGCTGTTGCTTGGAGCGGCCCGCAGGCCCACATATACCTGGTTGATGGGGTTCTGGGAGTTCTTCTACTCCCCAAGCCCGGCCCGAGGCCAGGCTTGACTTGTGAGAGTTTGGTCCACCAGACTGTTGCTTGGAGCGGCCCGCAGGCCCACATATACCTGGTTGATGGGGTTCTGGGAGTTCTTCTACTCCCCAAGCCCGGCCCGAGGCCAGGCTTGACTTGTGAGAGTTTGGTCCACCAGGCTGTTGCTTGGAGCGACCCGCAGGCCCACATACCCACCACAGCCCAGTTGGTCCGACACTCCTTGGAGGAAACAATCTAGTTTCCTCTTGAAGATGTCCACGGTTGTTCCGGCAATATTTCTTAATATCTGAAACGCTGTTGTTTAAAGCGGCCCACACACGCACATCCACTACAGTCTGGTTGATCCGGCACTTGAATATTGAATTAATATGAAATGAATATGAAATGTGTATATTAGGGTACCTGATCTACGGGTACCGTCCGTGTATATTAGGGTACCTGATCTTCGGGTACCGTCTGTGTATATTAGGGTACCTGATCTTCGTGTACCGTCCGTTTATATTAGGGTACCTGATCTACGGGTACCGTCCGTGTATATTGGAGTACCTGATCTACGGGTACCGTCCGTGTATATTAGGGTACCTGATCTACGGGTACCGTCCGTGTATATTGGGGTACCTGATCTACAAGTACCGTCCGTGTATATTATTTTCCTCTTTTATGCTCACTTAACGTTAGGTCGTCTGGTAATATTAGTCCTAGCTCCTTTGCGCTCTAAGAAACGTGATTGCATCTTCAAGTATACAGTTCAAGTTTCTATTTGCTCGTAGCTAAAGAGGTGACATTTATCGCTTGATTATCCTACTGAGGCAATATATAGGATGATTTTGGAATCGTGTGATACGAGAATGAGAGAGTAGTGGGGGTACAGATAGTACTCTTGGGTACAGATAGTACTCTTGGGTACAGATAGTACTCTTGGGTACAGATAGTACCCAAGGGTACAGATAGTACCCAAGGGTACAGATAGTACCCTTGGGTACAAACAGTACCCTGCGGTACAGAGCGTCTGGGCTACTCTTCCTCTTGACCAACCATTTGGGCTGGACGGTAGAGCAACGATCTGGCTTCATGCAGGCCGGCGTTCAATCCCCGACCGTCCACAAGTGGTTGGGCACCATTCCTTCCCTGCCCCGTCCCATCCCATATCCTTATCCTGACCCCTTCCCAGTGCTATATAGGCGTAATGGCTTGGTGCTTTTCCCTTTCCTTGCTTCCCTTTCCCTGCTAGCTAGGAAAATGAATATCCATTCTCCAACTTCTCCTTTCACTCCTGTGGTCACCTGACAGCTGGGTGGACAGCGCTTCGGATTCATAGTCCTGAGGTTCCGGGTTCGATCCCCGGTGGAGGCGGAAACAAATAGGCAGAGTTTCTTTCACCCTAATGCGCTTGTTCACCTAGCAGTAAATAGGTACCTGGGAGTTATAGACAGCTGCTACGGGCTGCTTCCTGGGGGTGTGTAACAAAAAGGAAGCCTGGTCGAGGATCGGGCCGCGGGGACACTAAGCCCCGATATCATCAAGATAACCTCAAGATAACCATTTTATGGAATATTTCTCCATGATCACTATCATTCAATGGAAAATTCATCAATATCTGAGCACAGAGAAAGAATGTGAACGAATGAATGGGAGAATGTGAAGAATGTGGGAGAATGTGAAGAATGTGGGAGAAGAGCACAGAGAAACACATCAACGTGATGAATCAGTGACATCATCAATACCAGGCATGAGGAAGGGAAGGGAATCATCAGGGGGGGAAAGCGCCAAGCCATTACGACTATATAGCACTGGGAAGGGGTCAGGATAAGGGGATGGGGACGGGATAAAATCCTCTTTTAACATGAGGAAAGAGTGTATGTCTGGGATTACCTCGCGCGGAGGTTCCAATTTTCCTCATGAATCCAACGGATTTTTTCATGGCATATGTATTCTTGCTGATAATTGTAATGCTTAATTTTAATGCTTTAATGCTTTTTAATGTTTAATTTTAAGGTTTTAATACTTTTTAATGCTTAAATTTAATGCTTTAATGCTTTTTAATGCTTAATTTTAATGCTTTAATGCTTTTTAATGTTTAATTTTAAGGTTTTAATACTTTTTAATGCTTAAATTTAATGCTTTAATGCTTTTTAATGCTTAATTTTAATGCTTTAATGCTTTTTAATGCTTAATTTAATGTTTTAATACTTTTTAATGCTTAAATTTTGTCATTGTGGTCGAGTTATTCTGAAACACAAGATGCCTGTTGGCCTGGGTTTTATAGTCCGTTTCTCTCTATAAACTTGTAAGATTTGATTATAATTTGGTGACGTTAGTGCAACTAGTCAATAGACTTGTGCAATTGCATGGTTACCTTTCTGTTGCATGAGGGGGCTCTATCTCCCTCTGCTCTCTGGCAGGCAGCGAAGCTTGTTCTCAGTCCATTTGTGAACGTAGTAACTCTTTCTGCACTCTCTCCCAAAGTGGTATTAACATAACATTTATCTAGTTATTCTTTTATTTTTGTTCACTGTTCTCCATCTTCTCCCCCTCGTGTGTATATATGTGTATATGTGTGTGTATATATATATATATATATATATATATATATATATATATATATATATATATATATATATGTATATGTATATATGTATATATATATATATATATATATATATATATATATATATATATATATATATATATATATATATATATATATATATATACCTTCACTTCCACTGTATCTAAAGTTCAAAGTGTGCACAACCACTGCTACACAATGGGGCTACCTCGATCCACTACAATATCAACATTCTTAAAGACGAAGAGAAAATCTTACAAGTTTATGTTCTCAGCTAACAGCAGCTGCTGAAAGATTCTCCTTTGGTCAAAATTACGAACAAAAATAATATAAAATTTCATCAATTATTTGTCAAAATATGAATCCTGTTTTGGCTAATCAAAGAATACAATGTCTAATAAACTATATTTTAAATGGATATGTATATTTAAGAGTAAGAATGATTTGTGTAAAATATTTATGAACAGCAGAGACATGTTGAGAACTGGTATAACTGTATTTCAGTATGTTTCAGTTCCAGCATAAGTGATAGTTTGGAACTGCCTGCTAATACAGCTATTTTCGGCACAGGTACACACACACACACACACACACACACACACACACACACACACACACACACACACACACACACACACACACACACACATACTACTGGGCTCTATCATATCTACACTTGAAACTGTGTATTAAGTCAGAAACTGTGTGTGTACTCACCAAATAGGTGAGTACACACACACAGTTTTTGACTCCATACACAGTTTCAAGTGTAGATATGATAGAGCCCAGTAGGCTCAGGAATCTGTACACCTGTTGATTGACGGTTGAGAGGCGGGATCAAAGAGCCAGAGCTCAACCCCCTCAAGCACAACTAGGTGAGTACAACTAGGTGAGTATACACACACACACACACACACACACACACACACACACACACACACACACACACACACACACACACACACACACACAGAGCCATGCTGCCAGTGGCGTGCCTGGCCCATCAGAGGCTCACGCACCCGCAGCCCTGAGTGGCGAGCCTGGACACTCCTGCATGTACACCTGGGATCACTTAGTTAATTAGCCGGGGGAGCGGCGCGCCCCCCCAGCACGCCCTGCACGACCTAATTCTTAGGGCCTCACTGGCGTCATTGTCAGCCTCTAGTCCTCTCTCTCACACACACACACACACACACACACACACACACACACACACACACACACACGGCGACCCTAAGAACACACACACGGCGGGATCCAAGAGTCAATGCTCGATCCTGCAAGCACATATAGGTGAGCACATATAGGTGAGTACACACACACACACACACACACACACACACACACACACACACACACATACACGTGTGTGTGTGTGTGTTTGGGGGGGGGGCTGGTTGGCTGAGTGGACAGCGCTTTAGACTCGTGGACCTGGGGACCAGGGTTCGATCCCGGCAGCCGGCGGAAAAACAAACGGGCAGAGTTTCCTTTACCCTGATGCCCCTGTTACTTAGCAGTAAATAGGTACCTGGGAGTTAGACAGCTGTTGCGGGCTGCTTCCTGTGTGTGTGTGTGTGTGTGTGTGTGTGTGTGTGTGTGTGTGTGTGTGTGGTGTGTGTGTGGTGTGTGTGTGGTGTGTGTATGGTGTGTGTGTTTGTGTGTTTATGTGTGTGTGTGTGTGTGTGTGTGTGTGTGTGTGTGTGTGTGTGTGTGTGTGTGTGTGTGTGTGTGTGTGTGTGTGTGTGTGTGTGTTAAACAAAATAGTAGTTAGTACCAGTTGATTAGTAGTTAGTAACACAGTTGATTGACAGTTGAGAGGCGGGACGAAAAAGCAGAGCTCAACCCCCGCAAACACAACTAGGTGAATATAACTAGGTGAGTACGCACGCACGCACGCACACACACACACACAAACACACACAAACACACACGCACACAGTGAGTGCCAGACGTCCATGCTAGGGACGGGCATGAGGCGCCTTGCCTCAGCTCAGTGCCCAGCAGAGAGAGAGCCTGTGGGCCGCTCCAAAGCAACCTCCTGTACCGGAATATTGACATCTTTGTCACTGAACATTACGTTATTAGCTGCCTACTCAAACACTCTTTCCTAATGAACATTTTTTTCTCATTCCATTCACCTTGACTCTTGGAGACTCGAACCGTTGACCCCCTCCCGTGTGAGAGGCCCCAAGCTCTATCGACCGAGCTATTAAGTGGTCTTAATAAGGAAAATTTCCACCGAAGTATGGATGATAATTTGTTGTTTTCGTTTTTATGCGAGATAGTGGTACTTGAGATTTGTTATCTGAAGTGTTTATGACAAGATATGGATATGATATATGACACATATGACACATATGTCACTATATGACACTATGATATATGACACATATGACACATATGTCACTATATGACACTATATGACACTATGATATATGACACTATATGACACATATGTCATATAGTTATGGATATGACAAGTGTTTATGACAATATATGACAGCGTGGATATGACAATATGATAAGTTGACCAGACCACACACAAGAAGGTGAAGGGACGACGACGTTTCGGTCCGTCCTGGACCATTCTCAAGTCGATTGTGAGGGATTCTCAATTTGGTTGTTATAATAGGAGCTGCCTCGTATGGGCCAATAGGCCCTCTGCAGTTCTTATTCCTACTACTATCCCCTCTACTACACTTTGCTCCTCACCTCTCACTAGCCTATTTATTGCCTGCATCTACTTCCTCATCACCACGGGAGACATCTCCCGTCACGCAGGGTGCAGTCGCACCTCCACAGATCTCCACAGATGGCTCAAAAGGGCCACCACTTACGGGCTATTCATGCCCGTGCCACCTTTTGGGTGGCTTAATCTTCATCAATCAATCAATCTTCCTCATCACGACAGAGAGAGTGCATCCTCTGCCAAACTGTCACAGAAAAGCCATTACTTCACTATCTTCTGGAATGTGAAGCAACCAATGACCTTAGAAGAGCTTTAAGAGTTCCTGAATCATGCAGTGGCCACCCTGAAGCCATCAACACAGCCACTCTCCTGGTCAACAAAGGTGTCCAGCAGCTGGACACCCTCATAAAGACTGTGAAGCAGTATCCTCCCTCGTGATACCAGCTTGATGGTTAAATGCAACCTCAGAATACTGAGAAAAAAAAATTGTACCACTTACGGGCTATTCATGCCCGTGCCACCTCTTGGGTGGCTTAATCTTTATCAATCATCTTCCTCATCACAATCGACTTGAGAATGGTCCAGGACGGACCGAAACGTCGTCGTCCCTTCACCTTCTAGTGTGTGGTGTGGTCAACTTACTTTAGCCACGTTATTGTGACTCATCGCCTGAATATGATGAGTGTTGTCATGACTCATCACAATGGACCACATCAACACAACACATTTTAAGTGACACAGAGATTGATAAAAGATGAAACTTTCGCTCTAATGTACCGTCTCGCATCTATTACATTCCTCTGGCATCTGACCATTGTCAGTCCCCTTGACTAATGGGGGGACTAATATCACCATAATAGACTATCTATAAAACTAATAGATACAAGACTATCGATTAGACCATCACAGACTTTCACTAATAGATGGGTGATGACCCCAGGGGGGTCTGTCAGGGGTCAACCCCTCCCCCTCCCCCCATGAAGACAAACTACTCGTATCGTCAGAGCAAACAATCATCTTCACAATAAAGTCTAAGACCATTGACAGGCTGCCGTCTGGGTGATAATTATTAGCGTCTGTTCCATCAAATTCATCAATATGCAAATACTCAATAAACTCCATTACCCAAACTCCACCAACTAAGGATCATTTGATTAAATTATAATATGCAAATTAAGTACTTAGCAAAAGATGGGAAAATTGCCAGTGGAACCCCAAGACGTGTTGGAAAAAATTTATGCATGTGATGTAAAATACATAAGACATTTTCGGAACAACTAATTTGGGAGAGATCGAGGTCAAATACATAATGACATAATCATAAAATACATGATCAGAATACATAATGACGCCAACAATCAAATTACAGCTCCCTAAGATGAGAGATAGTCATGTACATATGATGAATAGGTAATTCATGGCATATATTGCTTACTAATCTATTATCTTACACAGGCAAAGTCGACTGAAGAAACTCTACACATGCGACAAGGCATAGGAACACACACATGTGTAACAGAGGACAAGAATGTAACAGAACAGTGTAACAGAACACAAGAATGTAACAGAACAGTGTAACAGAACAGTGCAACAGAACACAAGAATGTAACAGAACAGTGTAACAGAACACAAGAATGTAACAGAACAGTGCAACAGAACACAAGAATGTAACAGAACAGTGTAACAGAACACAAGAATGTAACAGGACTGAGCAACAGAACACAAGAATGTAACAGAACAGTGTAACAGAACACAAGAATGTAACAGAACAGTATAACAGAACAGTGCAACAGAACACAAGAATGTAACAGAACAGTATAACAGAACAGTGCAACAGAACACAAGAATGTAACAGAACAGTATAACAGAACAGTGCAACAGAACACAAGAATGTAACAGAACAGTATAACAGAACAGTGCAACAGAACACAAGAATGTAACAGAACAGAGTAACAGAACACAAAAATGTAACAGAACAGTGCAACAGAACACAAGAATGTAACAGAACAGTGTAACAGAACACAAGAATGTAACAGAACAGTGCAACAGAACACAAGAATGTAACAGAACAGTGCAACAGAACACAAGAATGTAACAGAACAGTGTAACAGAACACAAGAATGTAACAGGACTGAGCAACAGAACACAAGAATGTAACAGAACAGTGTAACAGAACACAAGAATGTAACAGAACAGTATAACAGAACAGTGCAACAGAACACAAGAATGTAACAGAACAGTATAACAGTGCAACAGAACACAAGAATGTAACAGAACAGAGTAACAGAACACAAGAATGTAACAGAACAGTATAACAGAACAGTGCAACAGAACACAAGAATGTAACAGAACAGTGTAACAGAACACAAGAATGTAACAGAACAGTGTAACAGAACACAAAAATGTAACAGAACAGTGCAACAGAACACAAGAATGTAACAGAACAGTGCAACAGAACACAAGAATGTAACAGAACAGTGCAACAGAACACAAGAATGTAACAGAACAGTGCAACAGAACACAAGAATGTAACAGAACAGTGCAACAGAACACAAGAATGTAACAGAACAGTGCAACAGAACACAAGAATGTAACAGAACAGTGCAACAGAACACAAGAATGTAACAGAACAGTGCAACAGAACACAAGAATGTAACAGAACACATCCGTCACAGGGACTATACTACCAACCGTTATGGATGAGGTTGTGACGTAACTACCAAAACACAACATTGTTTATCAACCCCCCCCCCCAGGGTGAATGGGTCCACCCTGGTTGATACCTGGTTGAGGTATCAACTAGGGTGTGGTACCAACCAGTACCCACGCCAGAGCTGTCGATACGAGCGGTGGATGACTCTCTAAAAGCAGTAACGCCCGTGGTGGCGCAGTATGGATGAGGAGAGCCGTCAAATCATCCATCCAGCCATCAAACAAGAGCTGTCAACATCCATGATGGATGCAGCTTGGATGAAGATGCCGCGTCAGAATCCGCCTCAAAAATTAAAAGGAAAATGTGTGTGTGTGTGTGTGTGTGTGTGTGTGTGTGTGTGTGTGTGTGTGTGTGTTTAAAACACAAGAATTAAACATTCTAAGTGTTTGTCATAGTCCACAACAGGCCTTAGACTATATGAAGGGGGAGTACAGAGTGTGTCAAGAACTAGCTGCCCTAGACTATATGAAGGGAAGTACAGTGTGTGTCAAGAACTAGCTGCCCTAGACTATATGAAGGGGAGTACAGAGTGTGTCAAGAACTAGCTGCCCTAGACTATATGAAGGGAAGTACAGTGTGTGTCAAGAACTAGCTGCCCTAGACTATATGAAGGGGAGTACAGTGTGTGTCAAGAACTAGCTGCCCAAGACTATATGAAGGGGAGTACAGTGTGTGTCAAGAACTAGCTGCCCTAGACTATATGAAGGGGAGTACAGTGTGTGTCAAGAACTAGCTGCCCTAGACTATATGAAGGGGTAGTACAGAGTGTGTCAAGAACTAGCTGCCCTAGACTATATGAAGGGGGAGTACAGAGTGTGTCAAGAACTAGCTGCCCTAGACTATATGAAGGGAAGTACAGTGTGTGTCAAGAACTAGCTGCCCTAGACTATATGAAGGGGAGTACAGTGTGTGTCAAGAACTAGCTGCCCAAGACTATATGAAGGGGAGTACAGTGTGTGTCAAGAACTAGCTGCCCTAGACTATATGAAGGGGAGTACAGTGTGTGTCAAGAACTAGCTGCCCTAGACTATATGAAGGGGAGTACAGTGTGTGTCAAGAACTAGCTGCCCAAGACTATATGAAGGGGAGTACAGTGCGTGTCAAGAACTAGCTGCCCTTGACTATATGAAGGGAAGTACAGTGTGTGTCAAGAACTAGCTGCCCTAGACTATATGAAGGGGAGTACAGTGCGTGTCAAGAACTAGCTGCCCTAGACTATATGAAGGGGAGTACAGTGTGTGTCAAGAACTAGCTGCCCTAGACTATATGAAGGGGAGTACAGTGTGTGTCAAGAACTAGCTGCCCTAGACTATATGAAGGGAAGTACAGTGTGTGTCAAGAACTAGCTGCCCTAGACTATATGAAGGGGAGTACAGTGTGTGTCAAGAACTAGCTGCCCTAGACTATATGAAGGGAAGTACAGTGTGTGTCAAGACCTAGCTGCCCTAGACTATATGAAGGGAGTACAGTGTGTGTCAAGAACTAACTACCTGATGCTAAAAATCCCCTTCACACAGGATGGTTAGTCATAGTGGATAATATGTTCAATAGCCAGCACTGGCAAATTTTGATTGCCTTATGAGGATTGTCAGAAGAAGACGATGGAGTTGAATTAGACCTAGGTATCCCCCATCTATGTTGTAAAGAGAATTTTTATTATATATCGGCTAAAAGTCCACGGTAATAACACACCACGTTTCACTACACTTGTCTGGCTACATAATCTTGAGATTATCTTGAGATGATTTCGGGGCTTTTTAGTGTCCCCGCGGCCCGGTCCTCGACCAGGCCTCCACCCCCAGGAAGCAGCCCGTGACAGCTGACTAACACCCAGGTACCTATTTTACTGCTAGGTAACAGGGGCATAGGGTGAAAGAAACTCTGCCCATTGTTTCTCGCCGGCGCCTGGGATCGACCCCAGGACCACAGGATCACAAGTCCAGCGTGCTGTCCGCTCGGCCGACCGGCTCCCTGTGTGTGTTACATATACGTAATGGTTACATATACGGAAAGAAATCCACGGGAGACATCTCCCGTCACGCAGGGTGCAGTCGCACCTCCACAGATCTCCAGTATCAGCTCTTGATACTGGTAATGGCTCAAAAGGGCCACCACTTACGGGCTATTCATGCCCGTGCCACCTTTTGGGTGGCTTAATCTTCACCAATCAATCAAGGAGAACCAATATGCTGAATATTCCGAAGGCACACACCCCACACAACCGGGCCACGACATGATCAACAGGATTGCAAGCTAGGGTTCTGGTGAACCCACGAGGATGTCATGATATACCTACCCATGATATATTATGATATATTGCTCCCTGTGCAGGCGATGAGTCGCAATAACGTGGCTAAAGAATGTTGACCAGACCACACACTAGAAGGTGAAGGGACGACGACGTTTCGGTCCGTCCTGGACCATTCTCAAGTCGATTGTGAGAATGGTCCAGGACGGACCGAAACGTCGTCGTCCCTTCACCTTCTAGTGTGTGGTCTGGTCAACATATTGTTCCCTGATTTATTATACCCCTCCTAGCTAGACTAACCAAAATACAGAGTGCCAGACATCAGAGGAGACGTGACACACCACCACGCTCCAAGGCTGCCGCCACCGAACACTGCTCAAATATTTAATAACGTCTATGAGACATACCTTGAGGTTACCTTGAGGTGCTTCCGGGGCTCAGCATCCCCGCGGCCCGGTCGTCGACCAGGCCTCCTGGTTGCTGGACTGATCAACCAGGCTGTTGGACGCGGCTGCTCGTAGCCTGACGTACGAATCACAGCCTGGTTGATCAGGTATCGACCTATATACAACAGTACTATAACTTGCCTGTGTGAGGGAGCACGCGCCTAGACGCGCATGCCCAAGGATACCTGCATGCCTGCGGGCTCCTCCAAGCAACAGCCTGTTGGACCAAGCTATCAATTCGAGCCTGTCCTTAGCCCCGAGCTTGGGGAACAGAACAACTCCCAGAACCCTCTCCAGGTATGATAACGCCAATACATTAATACATAGTCTATTTTTTGTGAGTTTTCCTTACGATCTTATACGTCGTTATCATGTCCCTATAATGTTACACCTCTCTCTCGGGGGTGTTTCAACGCGTGACTAGCGACCAGCAGCCCCCACCAACCAGCCAGAGCCCGGCCTCGGACCATTACCGGCCCAGTAATTGTCCCGTCACTTGCAACGATGCTGCTCCGGTTGCTACCTCTGGCAACCTCAATTCAAACTTGAGCGAGAACTGTAAGGAATTCCCACTTTGAGTTGGTAGGGTTGTGGTGGGGGACGTGGGGTTGTGGTGGGGGACGTGGGGGTTGTGGTGGGGGACGTGGGGTTGTGGTGGGGGACGTGGGGGTTGTGGTGGGGGACGTGGGGGTTGTGGTGGGGGACGTGGGGTTGTGGTGGGGGACGTGGGGTTGTGGTGGGGGACGTGGGGTTGTGGTGGGGGACGTGGGGTTGTGGTGGGGGACGTGGGGGTTGTGGTGGGGGACGTGGGGTTGTGGTGGGGGACGTGGGGGTTGTGGTGGGGGTTGTGGTGGGGGACGTGGGGGTTGTGGTGGGGGACGTGGGGGTTGTGGTGGGGGACGTGGGGGTTGTGGTGGGGGACGTGGGGGTTGTGGTGGGGGACGTGGGGGTTGTGGTGGGGGACGTGGGGGTTGTGGTGGGGGACGTGGGGGTTGTGGTGGGGGACGTGGGGTTGTGGTGGGGGACGTGGGGTTGTGGTGGGGGACGTGGGGTTGTGGTGGGGGACGTGGGGTTGTGGTGGGGGACGTGGGGTTGTGGTGGGGGACGTGGGGTTGTGGTGGGGGACGTGGGGTTGTGGTGGGGGACGTGGGGGTTGTGGTGGGGGACGTGGGGGTTGTGGTGGGGGACGTGGGGGTTGTGGTGGGGGACGTGGGGGTTGTGGTGGGGGACGTGGGGGTTGTGGTGGGGGACGTGGGGGTTGTGGTGGGGGACGTGGGGGTTGTGGTGGGGTGGAGGACGTGGGGTTGTGGTGGGGTGGAGGACGTGGGGTTGTGGTGGGGTGGAGGACGTGGGGTTGTGGTGGGGGACGTGGGGTTGTGGTGGGGTGGAGGACGTGGGGTTGTGGTGGAGGACGTGGGGTTGTAGTGGGGTGGAGGACGTGGGGTTGTGGTGGGGGACGTGGAGTTGTGGTGGGGTGGAGGACGTTGGGTTGTGGTGGAGGACGTGGGGTTGTGGTGGGGTGGAGGACGTGGGGTTGTGGTGGGGGACGTGGGGTTGTGGTGGGGGACGTGGGGTTGTGGTGGGGGACGTGGGGTTGTGGTGGGGGACGTGGGGTTGTGGTGGGGGACGTGGGGTTGTGGTGGGGGACGTGGGGGTTGTGGTGGGGGACGTGGGGGGTTGTGGTGGGGGACGTGGGGGTTGTGGTGGGGGACGTGGGGGTTGTGGTGGGGGACGTGGGGGTTGTGGTGGGGGACGTGGGGGTTGTGGTGGGGTGGAGGACGTGGGGTTGTGGTGGGGTGGAGGACGTGGGGTTGTGGTGGGGTGGAGGACGTGGGGTTGTGGTGGGGGACGTGGGGTTGTGGTGGGGTGGAGGACGTGGGGTTGTGGTGGAGGACGTGGGGTTGTAGTGGGGTGGAGGACGTGGGGTTGTGGTGGGGGACGTGGAGTTGTGGTGGGGTGGAGGACGTTGGGTTGTGGTGGAGGACGTGGGGTTGTGGTGGGGTGGAGGACGTGGGGTTGTGGTGGGGGACGTGGGGTTGTGGTGGGGTGGAGGACGTGGGGTTGTGGTGAGGTGGAGGACGTGGGGTTGTGGTGAGGTGGAGGACGTGGGGTTGTGGTGAGGTGGAGGACGTGGGGTTGTGGTGTGGTGGGGGACGTGGGGTTGTGGTGGGGTGGAGGACGTGGGGTTGTGGTGGGGTGGAGGACGTGGGGTTGTGGTGGGGGACGTGGGGTTGTGGTGGGGGACGTGGGGTTGTGGTGGAGGACGTGGGGTTGTGGTGGGGTGGAGGACGTGGGGTTGTGGTGGGGGACGTGGGGTTGTGGTGGGGTGGAGGACGTGGGGTTGTGGTGGGGGACGTGGGGTTGTGGTGGGGACGTGGGGTTGTGGTGGGGGACGTGGGGTTGTGGTGGGGGACGTGGGGTTGTGGTGGGGTGGGGGACGTGGGGTTGTGGTGGGGTTGTGGTGGGGGACGTGGGGTTGTGGTGGGGTTGTGGTGGGGGACGTGGGGTTGTGGTGGGGTGAGGGACGTGGGTTGTGGTGGGGTGGGGGACGTGGGGTTGTGGTGGGAGTGGGGGACGTGGGGTTGTGGTGGGGTGGGGGACGTGGGGTTGTGGTGGGGTGGGGGGACGTGGGGTTGTGGTGGGGTGGGGGACGTGGGGTTGTGGTGGGGTGGGGGACGTGGGGTTGTGGTGGGGGTGGAGGACCTGGGGTTGTGGTGGGGTGGGGGACGTGGGGTTGTGGTGGAGGACGTGGGGTTGTGATGGGGTGGAGGACGTGGGGGTTGTGGTGGGGTGAGGGACGTGGGGTTGTGGTGGGGGTGGGGGACGTGGGGTTGTGGTGGAGGACGTGGGGTTGTGGTGGGGTGGAGGACGTGGGGGTTGTGGTGGGGTGAGGGACGTGGGGTTGTGGTGGGGGTGGGGGACGTGGGGGTTGTGGTGGGGTGGAGGACGTGGGTTGTGGTGGGATGGGGGACGTGGGGGTTGTGGTGGGGTGGAGGACGTGGGGTTGTGGTGGGTGGGGGACGTGGGGGTTGTGGTGGGGTGGGGGACGTGGGGGTTGTGGTGGGGTGGGGGACGTGAGGGTTGTGGTGGGGTGGGGGACGTGGGGGTTGTGATGGGGTGGGGGAAGTGGGGGTTGTGGTGGGGTGGAGGACGTGGGGTTGTGGTGGGGTGGGGGACGTGGGGTTGTGGTGGGGTGGGGGACGTGGGGTTGTGGTGTGGTGGGGGACGTGGGGGTTGTGGTGGGGGTGGAGGACGTGGGGTTGTGGTGGGGGTGGAGGACGTGGGGTTGTGGTGGGGTGGGGGACGTGGGGTTGTGGTGGGGTGGGGGACGTGGGGGTTGTGGTGGGGTGGGGGACGTGGGGGTTGTGGTGGGGTGGGGGACGTGGGGGTTGTGGTGGGGTGGGGGACGTGGGGGTTGTGGTGGGGTGGAGGACGTGGGGTTGTGGTGGGGTGGGGGACGTGGGGTTGTGGTGGGGTGGAGGACGTGGGGTTGTGGTGGGGTGGGGGACGTGGGGTTGTGGTGGGGGTGGAGGACGTGGGGTTGTGGTGGGGGTGGAGGACGTGGGGTTGTGGTGGGGGTGAGGGACGTGGGGTTGTGGCCCCTCATGCTCAACACAAACTCAAGCTCAATCCCTCAAGCTCACCTAGGTGAGATTATTACAAGTTTGAAATAACCCTACACAGTTTGCCTTCAGTGTACTGACCCTGTAGCGGGGACGTGCTTCACTGTACTACAGCTACTGCCCGAGTAGTTGTGGATACAGAGTGGATACAGAGTGGATACAGAGTGGATACAGAGTGGATACAGAGTGGATACAGAGTGCAGGAGTGGAAAGTGCCGGTAATCGTCCTGGGAGGAGAGTTGTGCTGCTACTCACCTTGAGAAAAACGGTGTCACAGACCCACACCTGCGTCAAAACCCCAATGCTGGAGCACAATTAAAACCACGGCAATACCGACGCTTCCCCGGCCTCAGAGAGGGTTAGGTCTTGCGTCTAGGATCGTACGCTTTGGCTTACGCAAAACCCACCACAAATATGACGCTTGTTAGGCGATAGGAACAAGACTGGGAAGTACTTACCAGGGATAAACCCGCCCCCATCCGCTGTCCCATGCTCTGGCTGGGTTGGGATAGCCCTGGTGGGCGTGGGAGGGTTCTCCCATGTGGGCGGGGGTGGGCGGGGTCCGCCCGAGGCCAGATCCGGTCCTGGGGTGCCAGGCGGGTTCGATAAACCCGCCGCTCGAGCCAAGATATCTGAAACATCAAAGGGAAAACAGATATCACATTTGATGGTGTTTCGGTACAACTGAAATTATGTGAAAGGTACATATGGTGCTTTTTGATATGGTAGGAATAGGGACAATAGCTCTTGTGGTAGATGGGGGAAGGTATGGCTAGGTGCTTGTGTTAGCATATTTCGCTAGAGTCAATGTATTCACTACTTTCTTCTCTCAGTCTCTCTCTCTCTCTCTCTCTCTCTCCCCCCCCCCCTGCTCTATCTCCTCTCTTTCTCTATTTCTTCTTTCAACACCTTCAGCCGTATACGATATCTATTATATCTTTTTTCATAAGAAGTGTTATATAATTATAATGAATTTAATTACTGGATTCATTATATAATATAATTATTACTGGAAGCTTTAAGTAATCTCAGTAACGCTTAGTTCTAATTATCAATAACTGTTACAGACTTCACTATCACTTCAAGTCAATCATTATTTATAATTATTATCACCGATGATCTATAATTAATTAATGACCAGTACCTTATTATACACGATTAAATATCTACAGAGTATCCATATCTATACAAGAACATCTAAGGCCGGAGACTTGAGAGGTACTAGGTGCACTGATCTTCTAAATGAACCGCTTAAGAGGAGAATGATAAATAACGCCACTTTATGAACCACTTAAGAGACGTTAATGATCTTCTAAATGAACCACTTAAGAGGAGAATGATAAATAACGCCACTTTATGAACCACTTAAGAGACGTTAATGATCTTCTAAATGAACCACTTAAGAGGAGACATCACCCAGCTGCTGGAAGAAGGCAAAAGTGGACCCCAATCATGGAGACACTTAAGATGTCTCACTTAACGAGAGAAGAGGCACTTAAAACACCTGCAGCTGCTCGACACCCGAGGCAGGTAAACACCTGCCACACACATGAGGCAGCTCAACACCTGCCACACACCTGAGGCAGCTCAACACCTGCCACACACACCTGAGGCAGCTCAACACCTGCCACACACCTGAGGCAGCTCAACACCCGCCACACACCTGAGGCAGCTCAACACCCGCCACACACCTGAGGCAGCTCAACACCCGCCACACACCTGAGGCAGCTCAACACCTGCCACACACCTGAGGCAGGTCAACACCTGCCACACACCTGAGGCAGCTCAACACCTGCCACACACCTGAGGCAGGTCAACACCTGCCACACACCTGAGGCAGCTCAACACCTGCCACACACCTGAGGCAGCTCAACACCTGCCACACACCTGAGGCAGCTCAACACCTGCCACACACACCTGAGGCAGCTCAACACCTGCCACACACACCTGAGGCAGGTCAACACCTACCACACACCTGAGGCAGGTCAACACCTGCCACACACCTGAGGCAGCTCAACACCCGCCACACACCTGAGGCAGCTCAACACCCGCCACACACACCTGAGGCAGCTCAACACCCGCCACACACCTGAGGCAGCTCAACACCTGCCACACACCTGAGGCAGCTCAACACCCCACAGCTGCCAGTGTTCATGTATCTATGTTTACTGCTGCGAGAACTAATCATTCTGTAAATTCCTAACGATTAATAAATGAGCAGTTGGGCGGAACAAAACACTGTGCTAATTAAGCTTGTTAATATCCCTTCATTGGCAGAGGGGAGAACAATGCTTCTAATTCACTCAATTGATGATTTATTTCTAGCCAGATCGAGGTAAAATATTGTGTTAGTAATTTAAGCTTTTTATTCCTCCAAAACTGTTTAAATTATATCAATTAATGCAGAGTATAAATGAGTTATAAACAAAAAATTAATAAATAAAACTATTACAAAAATCTATACTATACGAGAGTGTGTTTGTTCAAAGTTCGAGGTCAGAGGCTAGGGGCTAGCCTCACCCAAAAATTGCAGAGGGAACTAGGGTTCTCTAGGGTGGAATATTGTTGTACGCTAACAGCCCAATTCAAAGCTGGAGAAATTGCTGAGGTGGAGAGCGTGCAACGTTCCTCTATTACAGTATTGCACATTTCTATTGCGTTAGAATGCACTCAATAAAACACCAAAATTATTGGGACCATTTAAAACTTTTAAACCTGTACTCCGTAGAGCGCACTCGGGAGAAATGTATAATAATTTACATTCGGAAAACTACTAGAAGGACTAGTTCTAAACCTGCACACAGATATAACACCACATGAGACCAGGAGGCATGGCAGGATGTGCAGAATACCCCCGTTGAAAAGCAGAGGTGCAACAGGTACTCTGAGAGAGAACTCTATTACATCAGAGGCCCAAGACTGTTCAACACGCTTCTACTACACATAAGGGACATAACTGGTCGACCCCTCACAGTGTTCAAGAGAGAACTATCAACATCAGAGGCCCGAGACTGTTCAACACGCTTCCACTACACATAAGGGACATAACTGGCCGACCCCTCACAGTGTTCAAGAGAGAACTATCAACATCAGAGGCCCGAGACTGTTCAACACGCTTCCACTACACATAAGGGGCATAACTGGCCGACCCCTCACAGTGTTCAAGAGAGAACTATCAACATCAGAGGCCCGAGACTGTTCAACACGCTTCCACTACACATAAGGGGCATAACTGGCCGACCCCTCACAGTGTTCAAGAGAGAACTATCAACATCAGAGGCCCGAGACTGTTCAACACGCTTCCACTACACATAAGGGGCATAACTGGCCGACCCCTCACAGTGTTCAAGAGAGAACTATCAACATCAGAGGCCCGAGACTGTTCAACACGCTTCCACTACACATAAGGGGCATAACTGGCCGACCCCTCACAGTGTTCAAGAGAGAACTATCAACATCAGAGGCCCGAGACTGTTCAACACGCTTCCACTACACATAAGGGGCATAACTGGCCGACCCCTCACAGTGTTCAAGAGAGAACTATCAACATCAGAGGCCCGAGACTGTTCAACACGCTTCCACTACACATAAGGGGCATAACTGGCCGACCCCTCACAGTGTTCAAGAGAGAACTATCAACATCAGAGGCCCGAGACTGTTCAACACGCTTCCACTACACATAAGGGGCATAACTGGCCGACCCCCTCACAGTGTTCAAGAGAGAACTTGACAAACACCTCCAAAGGATACCTGATCAACCAGGCTGTGACTCATACATCAGGTTGCGAGCAGCCGCCTCCAACAGCCTGGTTGACCAGTCCTGGTCACACACAGGGCCGAGGAATCCTCGCACAAGGAGCCTGGCGGACACAAGCTGGAGGGAGTCGCCATAACTCAAGAGAGGGAACAAGTGCAACAATGACATACGAACCCCCACCACGATGTATTTTGTCTAACAATATACATTACTCACTAATGCTGGGAAAATTTAAATACATTTTCCGATAGTTACTCAATAACTAATTCAGTTTCTTATAGCAAAATACAACATTATTCACAGATTTCAGAAAATTACTAAATTTTGTATAATATATATATATATATATATATATATATATATATATATATATATATATATATATATATATATATATATATATATATATAAAGAGCGAGAGAGTGAGAAAGAGATAAAGCAGAGTGCGAGCACAAAAAACGGAAGCCAAACACGAGTGGCTTCCACACTTGTGTAAAAGCCTCATGAAAATTCAATTTGGCATCGGAGCGAGATAATGGAAAATGTAAAATGTTTTCAACTTTTCAAACAAGACTACGGCCGCCGCCGAGCGTGTACGAACCTGGACACACACACACACACACACACGCGCGCACGAACACACACACACACACACACACACACGCGCACGAACACACACACACGCGCGCACGAACACACACACACACACACACACACACGCGCACGAACACACACACACACGCGCACGAACACACACACACACACACACACACACACACACACACGCGCGCACGAACACACACACACACACACACACACACACACACACACACACACACACACACACACACACACACACCCGCGCACGAACACAGACACACGAACACACACACACAGGTTCTTCAGGAACCTGTACACCTGTTGATTGACGGTTGAGAGGCGGGACCAAAGAGCCAGAGCTCAACCCCTGCAATATTGAACGCCGCTTTCCGTGTGTAGGCATGTGAAGGTGTACGAAGTGGGAGATACCAGCCCCCCCAAGTTCGACACAGACGAAAGTTACGAATATAGGCACAGAGGAAGTGCCAGGAGTGGCAGTAGTGACACAGAGCAGTAGCAGACCATCAACAACCCAGACCGTCAACAAGCCAGGCCATCAACAACCCAGGCCATCAACAAGCCAGGCCGTCAACAAGCCAGGCCGTCAACAAGCCAGGCCATCAACAACCCAGGCCATCAACAAGCCAGGCCGTCAACAACCCAGACCGTCAACAAGCCAGGCCATCAACAACCCAGGCCATCAACAAGCCAGGCCGTCAACAAGCCAGGCCGTCAACAAGCCAGGCCGTCAACAAGCCAGGCCGTCAACAAGCCAGACCGTCAACAACCCAGACCGTCAACAAGCCAGACCGTCAACAAGCCAGGCCATCAACAACCCAGGCCATCAACAAGCCAGGCCGTCAACAACCCAGACCGTCAACAAGCCAGGCCATCAACAAGCCAGGCCATCAACAAGCCAGGCCGTCAACAAGCCAGGCCGTCAACAAGCCAGGCCGTCAACAAGCCAGGCCGACAACAAGCCAGGCCGTCAACAACCCAGACCGTCAACAAGCCAGGCCGTCAACAAGCCAGGCCGTCAACAAGCCAGGCCGTCAACAACCCAGACCGTCAACAAGCCAGGCCGTCAACAAGCCAGGCCGTCAACAAGCCAGGCCGTCAACAACCCAGACCGTCAACAAGCCAGGCCGTCAACAAGCCAGGCCGTCAACAAGCCAGGCCGTCAACAAGCCAGGCCGTCAACAAGCCAGGCCGTCAACAAACCAGGCCGTCAACAAGCCAGGCCGTCAACAAGCCAGGCCGTCAACAAGCCAGGCCGTCAACAAGCCAGGCCGTCAACAAGCCAGGAAGTCAACAAGCCAGGCCGTCAACAAGCCAGGCCGTCAACAAGCCAGGCCGTCAACAAGCCAGGCCGTCAACAAGCCAGACCGTCAACAAGCCACACCATCAACAAGCCACACCATCAACAAGCCACACCATCAACAAGCCACACCATCAACAAGCCAAACTCTCGTCTCCCCCAACATTACGAGGTAAGGTCCGGGTCTCCCACAACACATCGCGGCAGAGGGCCTTGCTGGCGCGTTCGTCATCAAATCCAATTCAAACACATCCGGATCCATTCAAAAACACGAAGATAAATGTAAACACAAACAATAGGGGGAAAGTGGTGAGAGGCGAGATGATGGGGAACACAGAAAGAGGAATGGGAACACAGGAAGAGGAATGGGAACACAGGAAGAGGAACGGGAACACAGGAAGAGGAACGGGAACACTGGAAGAGTAATGGGAACACAGGAAGAGTAATGGGAACACAGGAAGAGTAATGGGAACACAGGAAGAGTAATGGGAACACAGGAAGAGGAACGGGAACACAGGAAGAGGAACGGGAACACAGGAAGAGTAATGGGAACACAGGAATGGGAACGGGAACACAGGAAGAGGAACGGGAACACAGGAAGAGGAACGGAAACACTGGAAGAGTAATGGGAACACAGGAAGAGTAATGGGAACACAGGAAGAGGAACGGGAACACAGGAAGAGGAACGGGAACACAGGAAGAGTAATGGGAACACAGGAATGGGAACGGGAACACAGGAAGAGGAACGGGAACACAGGAAGAGTAATGGGAACACAGGAAGAGTAATGGGAACACAGGAAGAGTAATGGGAACACAGGAAGAGTAATGGGAACACAGGAAGAGTAATGGGAACACAGGAAGAGTAATGGGAACACAGGAAGAGGAACGGGAACACAGGAAGAGTAATGGGAACATGGGAACACAGGAAGAGTAATGGGAACATGGGAACACAGGAAGAGGAACGGGAACACAGGAAGAGGAACGGGAACACAGGAAGGGGAATAGGAACGGCACAAGTGGAGGAGAATCTGAGGGGAAACTGAAAAAAAACAGCATTTTATCCTTTGAAAGGTGACGTGAGTTTTAAAGTCAATGACAGAGCCACGTTGGGGAATGGCAGCAAAGGAGGAAAGTGTTGCAGAGGTTGTTGTAGTGAGGTAGATGAGAGCACAAAATGCTCTAAACAACTGTATAGAAACAAGTTACAGAACAAACTTCACTTGCAAATGACGCTTTTGTTGTTGAGGACTTTTGTTCCCTTACAAGGGAGATCATATCTACCAATGAAGTCTACTTGCTAAATGTTTTTTTTCTACTGAGAGTAAGGTGCTAGAGGGAGTAACATGATGTAGAGGTTGCAATGGTGCTGACAGGGGAAGGATAAGTAGCGTCGATCATGTATAGTGATCACCATCTTTGGTCCGTCTCAGCACTTCGGTAACAAATATAGTGTTTATCACCGTCATTCTCAATGTTTACCACCGTCATTCTCAATGTTTACCACCGTCATTCTCAATGTTTATCACCGTCATTCCCTCCACTATCTCTCTATCTCTCTCTCTCTCTCTCTCTCTCTCTCTCTCTCTCTCTCTCTCTCTCTCTCTCTCTCTCTCTCTCTCTCTACTGGAGAGAATGAACTGGGTTCTGAACTGGGATGAACTGGGTTCATCTCATGTGGGAAAGGCGGCCTCTAACGAGGCTGTTGAGCTGTGTGTTCTCGCCTCAAGAACCCGGAGGCTATTCTAGGTGTCGGGGTTAAACAGGTGTGCCCTTCACACACCTGTTGGTAACGCCACTAAGCGCTGGACGAGTTCCTTCACTGGGTTTCGTCTCAAATTACTGAGGGGTGGTTAATCCTCCCGCTCTGAAGCGAGCTTCGGTGTACGGCTCTCGGGGCGTTCAGAAACACGCAGTTATCATACAATCCAAACTATCCCTTGAACATTGTAATTGTCTTTCGCTAACTACACAAAACAATCTACCTTGCCCCATCACGCGACCAATGTTTGTACAGTGTGTTCGTTGTGGCTCTTGTTAACTAGCTAGCTAGCTCGCTCGCTCGCTCTCTCTCTCTCTCTCTCTCTCTCTCTCTCTCTCTCTCTCTCTCTCTCTCTCTCTTTCTCTCTCTCTCTCTCTCTCTCTCTTTCTCTCTCTCTCTCTCTCTCTCTCTCTCTCTCTCTCTTTCTCTCTCTCTCTCTCTCTCTCTTTCTCTCTCTCTCTCTTTCTCTCTCTCTCTCTTTCTCTCTCTCTCTCTCTCTCTCTCTCTCTCTCTTTCTCTCTCTCTCTCTCTCTCTCTCTCTCTCTCTCTCTCTCTCTCTCTCTCTTTCTCGCTCTCTCTCTCTCTTTCTCGCTCTCTCTCTCTCTCTCTCTTTCTCTCTCTCTCTCTCTCTCTCTCTCTCTCTCTCTCTCTCTCTCTCTCTCTCTCTCTTGGGATTTTCATTATTTCGATAAAGTGTTTCTTACAAACACGAATTTTTTTAACTTCACACAAACATGTGTGTTCTCCCTCTACCTTGCTACCGTCCCCCACCCAACACATTCCACACACAGCTTTAAATGGAGACATAAAAGCCCAATTGTTTAGTAACATGGTCCATAGTCGATTGAAGGTGCACACCGGGAGTAGGTTTTTGGAGTTGTTCTATTCCCCATGTCCGGCCAGGGGACAGGCTTAATCTGTAAAAACTTGGTCCTTCAGGCTGTTGCTTGGAGCAGCCCGCAGCCCCACACATCCACTACAACCTGGTTGGTCCGGCACTTCTTTGCGAAAACTGTCCCATTATTTCTTGGTAAATTCCATTTGTGTTCTGGGAATATTTCTTATACTCGCTGGGATGATATTATCAGCCGCGGGCCTCTGATGTTTATACAATGTTTTCTGACTGTGCCTATTGCTCCTCTACTCTTCCCACTAACTATTCTGCACTTCCTGCCATACCATTCACTCCATAATATTAATTCCTATTTTACTGTGCAAATTTGGGACATGGGCCCTGCAGTACCTTCCATGTATATATTATATCATCCTCCAATCTCCTTTCCATAGAGTATATTTGTTGAGAGCTTTGAGACGGTCCCAATAGTTTAGGTGCTTTCTCGTGTCTATGTATTTTCTCTGTACTCTGTTTCAGTAATCTCTCCTGCTCTGAAGGGGGCAAGTGAGTACTGAGCAGTACTCAAGACGGGAGAGAACAAGTGATTTATACCATCTTGCTCACCTTTCCCCACCCACCGTTTTCTTCTGCCCTCTCTTATCTGTCCACCTTTCATATGCACAACTTCTTCGCGGCATCCTCAACCAACCTTCCTTCTCCAAATCTTACAAGGAGCTCAACAGCTAATTCAGAAGAGCAAGTAATCAAGAACAGAGAGAATATGTGGTATACTCAACATATATATCTTATATATACCAACCAGCCAGGGAGCCGGTCGGCCGAGCGGACAGCACGCTGGACTTGTGATCCTGTGGTCCTGGGTTCGATCCCAGGCGCCGGCGAGAAACAATGGGCAGTGTTTCTTTCACCCTATGCTCCTGTTACCTAGCAGTAAAATAGGTACCTGGGTGTTAGTCAGCTATCACGGGCTGCTTCCTGGGGGTGGAGGCCTGGTCGAGGACCGGGCCGCGGGGACACCAAAGCCCCGAAATCATCTCAAGATAACCTCAAGATAACCATCACCACCATTTCCTGACACCATTTTCACCCAGCGTTGCCACACCAGTGATAGAACCCCCCCTACCCAGCCTCCCACCCCCCACCCCTTCTCTCTCTCTCTTTCCTCACCGCCACAACACAGAAGCCGGGGCCAGCCGGTAATAAATTGCAGGTATTCGGACACGTAGCTCATTTCGGCGGGACTTTGATGTGCGAGGCAAACACCTGACACTGGCAAATTGCGTCGCGGAGTTTTGTTAGCGTGCGATAGAGGAGGCCAGGACAATATTGATATTTTCCCTACCTCCCCTGGTGCACGTGGGAGGGGCTCCCCTGGTGCACGTGGGAGGAGCTCCCCTGGTGCACGTGGGAGGGGCTCCCTTGGTGCACGTGGGAGGGGCTCCCACCGTGCTCTATCCTGGCTACGTCCCCTGGTGCACCTGGGAGCTCCCATAGTGCTCTTTCCCATCCCCCAACCACTCATCAAGCATCCTTTCCTGTAGCCGCTTTTGCGAGGTCTCCCTCAGTCCAACCTGGGCACCAGGAGTTATGTTCCTTGTGTGATATGTAGTGAGATAGTGTGTGTGTGTGTGTGTGTGTGTGTGTGTGTGAGACAAGTTTTGGTCCTTTAGTATTGAGAGAATTGTGTTGCAGACTACCTATTGCATCTCTGCTTTCAACGGGGACATTTTGCACTTCCTGCCATGCCTCCTCACCTGGAAGGAACATTCAACAGTAATAAGCAACATCACAGTGCTTGCAGAAACAACACCTGAGCAACACCACAGAGCCTGGGGATGTTGCTCTGTGCAACTTGCAGATATTTACAACAAGTGCCGTACAAAGTCTTCAACTCTTATTAAAAGCTTCCGCCGGATCTGCCGCAGATGAAATCCCAAACTGGAGTTTAGTTTTGAATTACAACTTCCTGGAACATTTCCGGCTCTTCCTCAGTCCTCCTCTCTCACTCTCACTCTCTTTCTCTCTCTCTCCCCTGGAAACCATGAGAAAAAGAACTCCGGACAGGAGGTCTGATTCCAACTCTTCCTCTCTCTCCCATTTTCTATTCCTCTATCATCTCTCTCTCTCTCTCTCTCTCTCTCTCTCTCTCTCTCCGTGTTCTCGCTCCAACAGTTCCCGCCAAAAGTGTGGCGCGCCCATTTTTCCCGCACTTTTGCCCAACCGGTTCCACCAAAAGTTTGCCGCGCGCGGGTGAATATGGCGCCTCCGTACTTCAGGTTCCCAAGTTCAGAGCCGCTGGTCACACGCGACGTACTAATTATACAATTGGACTTGGAAAGTTCTGAATTTAATACCACTCAAGTGTTGGATAATTCCACTTACACCTGAAAAGTGAGAGGGAAAAGTTTACTAGCGTTCGCTTATCGTGAGGTCACGAGCATCAGGAAATGTGTGATCCGTCGCCTATCAAATATGATTATTTAATCACTGAAATTATTTCCGGGGAATGTTTACCTGGGCAAGTTTACCTGGACAAGTTTCAGTTTACCAGAGGGAAAGTTTACCCGGGTAAAGTTTACCTGATGGAAAGTTTACATGTGGGCAAGTTTACCTGAAGGAAAGTTTACCCGAGGGAAAGTTTACATGAAGGAAAGTTTACCTGGAGAGGGGAACCTCTCACCAGTAATTCAGTTGGCACCGCCCTCTCTCTCTCTCGCTAACAGTGTGATGTGTTGACCAGTCTCCGTCACCCACGCCTGCCTGCATGTATGAATAGATTGTGTGCACATACAAGCAGGTATGTATACCTGTGTGCACATACAAGCAGGTATGTATACCTGCTTGCACACACACACACGCACACACACACAGTTGAGAGGCGGGACCAAAGAGCCAGAGCTCAACTCCCGCAAACACAACTAGGAGAGTACACATATATATTTTTAACACCACAAAGAGTTTACTCTCCTGTGGACGGGCTCGAACCCTGGAAAGCGAGGTGTTGGCACACCTTGACATAACCAGTACTCTACCCCTAGACCACGGTAGATCGTTAAAAAGAGTTTAAATGTCGGCACTATTTCCGCAACAAATCCAAAATAGAGGTGGAGTACTGGTAATGTCAGGTGCGCAAACACCTGGTTTTCCAGGGTTCGAGCCCGATCACAGGAGAGTAAGCTCTTTGTGCTGTTAAAATGTGTGTGTGTGTGTGTGTGTGTGTGTGTGTGTGTGTGTGTGTGTGTGTGTGTGTGTGTGTGTGTGTGTGTGTGTGTGTGTGTGTGTGTGTATTTGCCACTACATTTTGAGGCAATGGAGTGATTCGAACCTGCGTTCTGGTGAGTCCCAGATACCTCCTCTAATTATGGGCTCACCATAGCCCGTGCTGCTTGGAACTTTTTGTTCCAAGTAGCGAATCTTAAACAACACCCTCCTCCTCTAACCGACTGGGCCACGATGGTACAAAAAGAGACCAACCCGATGAATACTTTCACATGTGACGGTTAGGTTAGGTTAGGTTAGGTTAGGTTCAAGATCAAGAAGCTTATTCGGGGAAGTAGACTCGGAACCTGTAGATGTTGTGTACACAGGTGAACCAATAAACACATACAACACAACCTACAACAATGAAATACAACAACATGAAAATACAACATGAAATACAATAACAACATACAACACGACCACCACCAAACCACAACAAATAACGTTGAAAAGAACAAAAAAAAAATGTTGTCCGGGAAATTCCGATTCATTTCAGAGGCTCGTATTCGAATCGAGTGGAAAAACTTATTCTTTCCAGGAATCCTAATTAAAAAAGACCGCCAACCCGGTATTAATCCAATGACAAAAATCAATAGCGACACACCACAATTGCGTTTCTCCTGGTCTGGCCTGGTCGGGGCGGTCTCCAGCCACAGTGGCTACAAAAGGGATAACGTCGGCGACGCTTCGTGGTACACAATAGCCCCGAGACGCACACTGCAGGCCACGCAAGACATTAACAAAAGCCTCGCGTCAGTTCCCGGCGTCCGTCGGAGGCGCGCCTCTTTTTTTTTCTCCCTCTGGCTGGCTGACTCCCTCCTCCCTGGGGTCGCGTCTGGACGCCCCTCGCTCTCTGCTGCAGCCTATACTGGTCTGTACGTCCACGGACGGCTCCTGTGTGGTGGGGCCACGGACGGCTCCTGTGTGGTGGGGTCACGGACGGTTCGTGTGGTGGGGTCACGGACGGCTCCTGTGTGGTGGGGCCACGGACGGCTCCTGTGTGGTGGGGCCACGGACGGCTCCTGTGTGGTGGGGCCACGGACGGCTCCTGTGTGGTGGGGCCACGGACGGCTCCTGTGTGGTGGGGCCACGGACGGCTCCTGTGTGGTGGGGCCACGGACGGCTCCTGTGTGGTGGGTCACGGACGGATCCTGTGTGGTGGGGCCACGGACGGCTCCTGTGTGGTGGGGCATGGACGGCTCCTGTGTGGTGGGTCACGGACGGCTCCTGTGTGGTGGGGTCACGGACGGCTCCTGTGTGGTGGGGTCACGGACGGCTCCTGTGTGGTGGGGTCACGGACGGCTCCTGTGTGGTGGGGCCACGGACGGCTCCTGTGTGGTGGGGCCACGGACGGCTCCTGTGTGGTGGGGCCACGGACGGCTCCTGTGTGGTGGGGCCACGGACGGCTCCTGTGTGGTGGGGCCACGGACGGCTCCTGTGTGGTGGGGCCACGGACGGCTCCTGTGTGGTGGGTCACGGACGGCCCCTGTGTGGTGGGCCACGGACGGGTCCTGTGTGGTGGGGCCACGGACGGGTCCTGTGTGGTGGGGCCACGGACGGGTCCTGTGTGGTGGGCCACGGACGGCTCCTGTGTGGTGGGGCCACGGACGGCTCCTGTGTGGTGGGGCCACGGACGGCTCCTGTGTGGTGGGGCCACGGACGGCTCCTGTGTGGTGGGGCCACGGACGGCTCCTGTGTGGTGGGGCCACGGACGGTTCCTGTGTGGTGGGCCACGGACGGCTCCTGTGTGGTGGGCCACGGACGGCTCCTGTGTGGTGGGTCACGGACGGCTCCTGTGTGGTGGGCCACGGACGGTTCCTGTGTGGTGGGGCCACGGACGGTTCCTGTGTGGTGGGGCCACGGACGGCTCCTGTGTGGTGGGGTCACCGACGGTTCCTGTGTGGTGGAGCCACGGACGGTTCCTGTGTGGTGGAGCCACGGACGGCTCCTGTGTGGTGGGCCACGGACGGCTCCTGTGTGGTGGGGCCACGGACGGTTCCTGTGTGGTGGAGCCACGGACGGCTCCTGTGTGGTGGGCCACGGACGGCTCCTGTGTGGTGGGGCCACGGACGGCTCCTGTGTGGTGGGTCACGGACGGCTCCTGTGTGGTGGGCCACGGACGGCTCCTGTGTGGTGGGGCCACGGACGGCTCCTGTGTGGTGGGGCCACGGACGGCTCCTGTGTGGTGGGGTCACGGACGGTTCCTGTGTGGTGGGCCACGGACGGTTCCTGTGTGGTGGGGCCACGGACGGCTCCTGTGTGGTGGGGCCACGGACGGCTCCTGTGTGGTGGGCCACGGACGGCTCCTGTGTGGTGGGCCACGGACGACTCTCCTATATACCACAGCCGCTCTTCATATCTCTTGTCCGCCCGTCCTTACTTAGTATCCAGTCCACCTGAGCCTCCGCCCTATCACCCTCTCGCTTGTCCCTCACCCTTCAACCTATCTCCTATCCATTGCCCCCCCCCCCCTTCGTCCGTTCCCTACCCACCTACTCCTTTCCACCCCGTCCCACACCCACATGTCAATAAAAGACTCACCACATCAAACAGAAGGAACGGCAAGAGAATACCCCTGTTAACAGTACCTATTACGGACATTTAACAGTATGGCGTTACGGACTGAAATATCATGGCTACTATTACGAGTATACTTGTAACTATACTAAGTAGACTAGGCCAGTTTACGTAGAGTACAAAACAAGGTACTCAAGTCAGACAAGTAAGTGCAGAAGTCATTCTTCCAATTAGCTACTGCACTCTTATATTTTTTTTTTTTTTTTTTTTTTTGAGATATATACAAGAGTTGTTACATTCTTGTACAGCCACTAGTACGCGTAGCGTTTCGGGCAAGTCCTTAATCCTATGGTCCCTGGAATACGATCCCCTGCCGCGAAGAATCGTTTTTTCATCCAAGTACACATTTTACTGTTGCGTTAAACAGAGGCTACAGTTAAGGAATTGCGCCCAGTAAATCCTCCCCGGCCAGGATACGAACCCATGACATAGCGCTCGCGGAACGCCAGGCGAGTGTCTTACCACTACACCACGGAGACTGCTTATACACATATACATGTGTGTATATAAGACATTGTGGATACAACCCGTTCTCGCACTTTCCTATAGTCAATATTGACTTATTAAATACGTGCATATGTGACATACTAATTGTAATTACGAAGCAACAAGATGCTTGTCTTAACATACTAAGAAGGTTAAGTAAGGTCGGTGTTTTCTATGAAGCTTTTCAAGGTAAACTAAAATATTCACAATAAATTAGCATGTCACATATGCACTTATTAAATAAGTCAATATTGACTGTAAGAAAGTGGGAGAATGGGTTGGTGGATAACGACACACTCTTCCCATTGACAGAAAGGAGAACTAGAAGACACAGGTGAAACCTGGAAGAGTAAATGAGCCGAATGCATTGAAAAATGAAGTTGTGGAAGC
Organism: Procambarus clarkii; assembly: GCF_040958095.1. NCBI lineage: Eukaryota > Metazoa > Arthropoda > Malacostraca > Decapoda > Cambaridae > Procambarus > Procambarus clarkii. The sequence continues at coordinate 12,056,886 of NC_091204.1, forward strand.
CACCTCCATCCACAACTTTAAGGCCAGATGCGACATATTTGAACGTCAGAGTGATTAAAGTTTAAGGCAAGAGATTCAACAACGCCAGAAGGCGGGGTTTAAGGAGCTAGACTTTACTTCCCGTACACACTGTTAGGTAAACACACACACCATGTGGACTATAGAGCCAGAGCTCAACCCCCGCAAACACAACTAGGTCAGTACACACACACACACACACACACTTCAGGAACCTGTACACCTGTTGATTGACGATTGAGAGGCGGGACCAAAGAGCCAGAGCTCAACCCCTGCAAGCACAATTAGGTGAGTACAATTAGGTGAGCACACACACACACACACACACACGCACACACACACACACACACACACACACACACACACACACACACACACACACACACACACACACACAGCAGCAGACGGGAATGATAGTCCACAGAATCCGGATTCGTTTCCCAGCCGAGGCAGAAACAAATAAGCAGTTTCTTTCACCTGATGCACCTTTTCACCTAGCAGTAAATAGGTACATGTGAGTTAGCCAGCTGCCACGGGCTGCATCATGGGGATGAGTTTGGGTGTTAGAAAGATATGAAGGACATACGATAAGAGAAAAAAAAACAGGTCTGGAGTCAGTACATTAGACAACCGACAGTTAAAAGCCGGGGGCCAAGAGCTAACAACTCGATCCTGCAGCCACAAATGGTTTAAAAAGTACATATTTGCGTGTCTTAACCAACTTCTTGAGAAATGCCCGAAACGCTTTGCGTAATAGTGACTTTAGGCATTGTATGTACTAGCTCTATCTATTAATCCAACAAACTTTGTAAAATCTCTTTATGTATGTACCTTACCTAAATAAACATTGATTTATTTATAAATACAAATGTCACTAGCGGCCCTCGTGGCTATACACAAACATCAACAATTACAATGAGATGTTTGATGCGAGTATCAACAATCAATCCACCAGGCGGAGGACTGCAGACTCCGCCTGGCAGAGAGGCTTTGTTTACCGCTGTTGGCTTTCACAGAGACCTTCACAAACCTCTCCATCTCCAAGACCTTGCTGGAAAACCTGCCAACGTCCTGACAGTCTCTCGCAAGCCAACACACTCTTTATCATCTTGGGAAGCGATTTGGCAGTGTATAATATCACTGTCTCGGCTCTGAATAATTTGTCACTCTGCCAAACCGTCCAATCTCGAGTCTTCGTGGGTGGACGTTCGATCCCCGATGGTCGAAGAGGTTGGGCACCGTTCCTCCATCTCTACCTCGTACCCCAGGATCATGTCCTCACACTTAGTCATATTGGCTTAAATATGCAACATTCACCCCCGGGGGAAGCATGCAACATTCACCCCAGGGGGAAACATGCAACATTCACCCCCGGGGGAAACTTGCAACATTCACCCCCGGGGGAAGCATGCAACATTCACCCCCGGGGGAAACATGCAACCTTCACCCCCGGGGGGAAACACGCAACATTCACCCCCGGGGGGAAACATGCAACATTCACCCCCGGGGGAAACATGCAACCTTCACCCCCGGGGGGAAACACGCAACATTCACCCCCGGGGGGAAACACGCAACATTCACCCCCGGGGGGAAACATGCAACATTCACCCCCGGGGGAAACTTGCAACATTCACCCCCGGGGGGAAACACGCAACATTCACCCCCGGGGGGAAACATGCAACATTCACCCCCGGGGGAAACATGCAACATTCACCCCAGGGGGAAACATGCAACATTCACCCCCGGGGGAAACTTGCAACATTCACCCCCGGGGGAAGCATGCAACATTCACCCCCGGGGGAAACATGCAACCTTCACCCCCGGGGGGAAACACGCAACATTCACCCCCGGGGGGAAACATGCAACATTCACCCCCGGGGGAAACATGCAACATTCACCCCCAGGGGAAGCATGCAACATTCACCCCCGGGGGAAACATGCAACATTCACCCCCCGGGGGAAACATGCAACATTCACCCCCGGGGGAAACATGCAACATTCACCCCCCGGGGGAAACATGCAACATTCACCCCCGGGGGAAACTTGCAACATTCACCCCCCGGGGGAAACATGCAACATTCACCCCCGGGGGGAAACATGCAACCTTCACCCCCGGGGGAAACTTGCAACATTCACCCCCCGGGGGAAACATGCAACATTCACCCCCGGGGGAAACATGCAACATTCACCCCCGGGGGAAACATGCAACATTCACCCCCGGGGGAAACATGCAACATTCACCCCCGGGGGAAACATGCAACATTCACCCCCAGGGGAAGCATGCAACATTCACCCCCGGGGGAAACATGCAACATTCACCCCAGGGGGAAACATGCAACATTCACCCCCGGGGGAAACATGCAACATTCACCCCAGGGGGAAACATGCAACATTCACCCCCGGGGGGAAACATGCAACCTTCACCCCCGGGGGAAACTTGCAACATTCACCCCCCGGGGGAAACATGCAACATTCACCCCCGGGGGGAAACATGCAACATTCACCCCCGGGGGAAACATGCAACATTCACCCCCGGGGGAAACATGCAACATTCACCCCCGGGGGGAAACATGCAACATTCACCCCCGGGGGAAACATGCAACATTCACCCCCGGGGGAAACATGCAACATTCACCCCCGGGGGAAACATGCAACATTCACCCCCGGGGGAAAATGAGTAATATCACACACGCTTGTATCAAATCTTTCCCTTACTGTTCCTTAAAGTTTTTCTTGCGAATGAACTACAATATAATTTTAATTTCAGATTCGTGTTGTAATTCGCATCGTGTTAATCACTACAGTTAATAGTGAAGATATTTTGAATTTTGGAGCCTTGTAAACTCTTGAAACAACCGTAAGGTAATTATTTATCTTGTATTAATACTGTACTAAAGTTGAGGTAGAATTGTGACCTCTTGCTTTACTCTGACTTTGACCTTTGACCTTGATATGTCACCTTGATCTTTTAACTTTATTCTGCCCAGTTCACAAAGCTGTCAAGTAGAACACACTACACAACAGAAGACTTGAGGAAAGAAGAACAGCAAGAGGTGCAGCAATAGTCGAAGCTGCAGGCTTGCAGCTTCAGGTGTGTATAGGCCTGCAGCTTCAGGTGTGTAGAGGCTTGCAGCATCACAGGTGTAGAGGCTTGCAGCATCGCAGGTGTAGAGGCTTGCAGCATCGCAGGTGTAGAGGCTTGCAGCATCGCAGGTGTAGAGGCTTGCAGCATCGCAGGTGTAGAGGCTTGCAGCTTCAGGTGTGTAGAGGCTTGCAGCATCGCAGGTGTAGAGGCTTGCAGCATCGCAGGTGTAGAGGCTTGCAGCATCGCAGGTGTAGAGGCTTGCAGCATCGCAGGTGTAGAGGCTTGCAGCATCGCAGGTGTAGAGGCTTGCAGCATCGCAGGTGTAGAGGCTTGCAGCATCGCAGGTGTAGAGGCTTGCAGCATCGCAGGTGTAGAGGCTTGCAGCATCGCAGGTGTAGAGGCTTGCAGCATCACAGGTGTAGAGGCTTGCAGCATCACAGGCTACACAAGAAGTTGAAGCAACAGCACACGCAGCAACAAGATGCATCAGCAGATGCAGACACAGCCAACGCAGAAAACGCTCCTTCAGCAGATGTAACAGCAGAAAACGCAATATGTCACAATATCCACTGTATGAGGACCAGTAACAGGAGATTGACCTAAAAGACACACCAGAAGCAGGAGAGGCAGCAGGAGAGGCAGCAGGAGACGCAGCAGCAGCAGGAGGATGTTGTCGTGTCGGGGAAGGCACGAGTAAAGCTGATTATCATCTCCAATGCAAATTAGATTCCCTGGGAAGCGTCCTAAGTGCTGAAGACGGCGGAGCTCCGTCAAGCCTGACAAGTGACATTATGTTCCCTCTTCCTGCGTCTGGTCTGTGTCTTCCTCTCTTCCACTCTCCCTCCCTCTCCCTCTCTCTCCCTCTCTCTCCCTCTCTCCCTCTCTCCCTCTCTCTCTCTCTCTCTCTCTCTCTCTCTCTCTCCCTCTCTCCCCCTCTCTCGCCCTCTCTCGCCCTCTCTCTCTCCCCCTCTCTCGCCCTCTCTCTCTCCCTCTCTCTCTCTCTCCCTCCCTCTCTCTCTCTCTCTCTCTCTCTCTCTCTGACACTAAAGTCTCTTGTCATCTGCTTCACTCGCTCGCTGTCTCTATCCACCATACCTCCTCAAACTCAACCCCTGCCCATTCAATCATCCCTCTACCCATCTATCCGTTTATTCCATCCATCAAACCGTCCATGCACGCACAAACAACAAAAAGGCACTTAAATGTCAACTGATAAGACTGAGCGGTTGTATATGTGGATGAAACATGATAACAAGACGAACGCGGTTCAGTCTTACCTGAAGAGATAAATCTACCTTCCACTGACACAAGAAATATCTATACTCCAGCCGAAATCATCTCAAGATAACCTCAAGATAACCAGCCACTACCCTTAAAGCCGGCGAGGACGCCACGCCACTTGCCAAATAAAGTTTTAATACATATGTGAAGATGTTAGTAAACAAAAGTGCTTGAATTCACAGGACACTTAATCTTTCATATGCATAACGATTATGTATGGAGAAAACGTGGTTCAATTATGTATCCACTCGGGGAAAATGAAATAAAAAAATAATCTAAGCGCTTTCAGTTTTTCACGCCACATTTTCAGTAAATATATTCCTGCAAAAATGTGTTGAATCACGAAAGCGCATGGATAATTTTCGGTTCACTTTCCCTATGTGGATACTTACGCATATATATATATATATATATATATATATATATATATATATATATATATATGTCGTACCTAGTAGCCAGAACGCACTTCTCAACCTACTATGAAAGGCCCGATTTGCCTAATAAGCCAAGTTTTCATGAAATAATTGTTTTTCGACTACCTAACCTAACCTAACTTTTTCGGCTACCTAACCTAACCTAACCTATAGAGATAGGTTAGGTTAGGTTAGGTAGGGTTGGTTAGGTTCGGTCATATATCTACGTTAATTTTAACTCCAATAAAAAAAATTGACCTCATACATAATGAAATGGGTAGCTTTATCATTTCATAAGAAAAAAAATAGAGAAAATATATTAATTCAGGAAAACTTGGCTTATTAGGCAAATCGGGCCTTGCATAGTAGGCTGAGAAGTGAGATCTGGCTACTAGGTACGACATACATATATAATATATATATATATATATATATATATATATATATATATATATATATATATATATATATATATATATATATATATATATGTCAACTCTTCCAGGGTTCACCTGGAAGAGTTGTTTACCAAAAGTCATGGTCGTTTTTTCAAGGTGAAGAAAAAGAAGTGAATAACTGAATAATTCATTGCACTTATTGTAATATCGAACGACGTTTCGAAACTATGTGGTTCATTCTCAAGTGATAAGAAATTACGTTGTTGTTGTTAAAGATTTAGCTACTCAGGACGAAGTGTCCATGTAGCACGGGCTATGGTGAGCCCGTAATTGAGTTTGGTTATACATGACAACCTTTCTCCTGTGAATCTAAGAAATTACAAAACTCGGTAGATTTATACCAGTACGGGGTCAGGTGAAAACGTAAGTGGAAAACGGGGGTAAATAGGGGAATATACAATGATTATTCAAATGTAATAGGCCTATTATGTTGAGCAGTGTCTTGTGTACAAATCCACAAGGGCCGTGACGAGGATTCGAACCTGCGTCCGGGAGCAGTGTCTGGGATGCTCCCGGACGCAGGTTCGAATCCTCGTCACGGCCCTTGTGGATTTGTTCATTTGATGCATCACATTAGTGTGATCTGTGTGTGTAGTGTCTTGTGTGTTGGCATCGTTATGTTCCGGTCTTGTTCTTACTCTCATAGTGGGAAGAGTAAATAGTTTCGAAATTTGGGTATTCATGGCAGGTTGTTCTATTTTTTAATGGATTGCTTCAAGAGATTCACTACAAACGACGTGCGCGAGGAACTCGATAAAAAATTCCAGGAAGTTTTCACATTAGAGCAAGGAGAAGTTCCAGAGATAAGAGAAGGAATAGTTAACCAGGCACCACTAGAGGAATTTGAGATTACCAGTGGAGATGTAAGGAAGCTTTTGATAGAATTGGATGTGACAAAGGCTATAGGCCCGGATGGAATATCGCCATGGATACTAAAGGAAGGAGCAGAAGCACTGTGCCTGCCACTCTCCATGGTGTATAACAATCATTGGTAACAGGTGAACTGCCAAAAATTTGGAAGACGGCAAACGTAGTTCCGATATACAAGAAGGGGGATAGACAGAAGGCACTGAACTACAGGCCAGTGTCACTGACTTACATTCCATGCAAGCTATTGGAGAAAATTGTGCGAAAAAAGCTAGTGGAACATCTTTAGCAAAGGAACTTTGTCACAACACCAACATGGTTTCAGGGATGGCAAGTCAAGCCTCAGAGGATTAATTGAATTCTACGACCAGGCAACAAGAATCAGGCAAGAGAGGGGTGGGCAGACTGCATATTTTTAGATTGCCAGAAAGCCTTTGACACAGTACCACACCAGAGATTGGTGCGAAAGCTGGAGATGCTTGCAAGAAGGGAAGGGAACTATCAGTGGGGAAGCACCAAGTCATTACGACTATATAGCATTGGAAGGGGTAAGGATAAGGATTAAGGGATGGGGAGGGGATAATGGTGCCCAACCACTTGGACGGTCGGGGATTGAACGCCGACCTGCATGAAGAGAAACCGTCGCTCTACCATCCAGCAAAATAAATCTTCTGTTACTTAGGTTCTCCACTGGATAAGGGAGTAACTATGTAACAGAAGACAGCGAGTCACTGTGAGGGGTGAGGTCTCAAACTGGCAAGACGTCACCAGCGGAGTCCCACAGGGGTCAGTCCTTGGACCCATACTCTTTCTGATATATGTAAATGATCTACTAGAGGGTATAGAATCGTTCCTCTCATTGTTTGCTGATGCGAAAATTATGAGGAGGATTAAGTCGGAGGAAGGAGGCTACAAGATGACCTAGACAGACTGAATGAATGGTCCAACAAATGGCTACTAAAGTTCAACCCGAATAAATGTAAGGTAATGAAACTAGGTAGTGGAAACAGGCGGCCAGACACAGGAAACACAATGAGAGATGAAGTCCTTCATGAAACGGACAGAGCGAGAGATCTAGGAGTTGATCACACCAAACCCGTCTCCTGAAGCTCACATCAAGAGAATAACATCTGCGGTGTATGCGAGGCTGGCTAACATCAGAACGGCCTTCAGGAACCTGTGCAAGGAATCATTCAGAACCTTGTATACCACATATGTAAGACCAATCCTGGAGTATGCGGCCCTAGCATGGAGCACGTACCTTATTAAGCACAAGGCGAAGCTTGAAAAAGTTCACAGGTATGCCACTAAGGTAGTCTCAGAACTAAGAGGCATGAGTTACGAGGGTAGGCTGCGTGAAATGCACCTCACGACACTGGAAGACAGCAAAGGGGAGACATGATCGCTACCTACAAAATTCTCAGAGGACTTGACAGGGTAGATAAGGATAAACTGTTTAACACAGGTGGTACGCAAACAAGGGAACACAGGCGGAAACTGAGTACCCAAATGAGCCACAGAGACGTTAGAAAGAACTTTTTCAGTGTCAGAGTAGTTAACAGATGAAATGCATTAGGCAGTGATGTGGTGGAGGCACACGCCATACGGTTTCAAGTGTAGATATGATAGAGCCCAGTAGGCTCAGGAACCTGTACACCAGTTGATTGATAGATGAGAGGCGGGACCAAAGAGCCAGAGCTCAAGCATTGTACATTTGTAAGCACAACTAGGTGAATACACACACACACTATGTAAATAGTGTGTGATATATATATATATATATATATATATATATATATATATATATATATATATATATATATATGTCGTACCTAGTAGCCAGAACGCACTTCTCAGCCTACTATGCAAGGCCCGATTTGCCTAATAAGCCAAGTTTTCATGAATTAATATATTTTCTCAATTTTTTTCTTATGAAATGATAAAGCTACCCATTTCGTTATGTATGACGTCAATTTTTTTTTATTGCAGTTAAAATTAACGTAGATATATGACCGAACCTAACCAACCCTACCTAACCTAACCTATCTTTATAGGTTAGGTTAGGTTAGGTAGCCGAAAAAGTTAGGTTAGGTAGTCGAAAAACAATTAATTCATGAAAACTTGGCTTATTAGGCAAATCGAGCCTTGCATTGTAGGCTGAGAAGTGAGTTCTGGCTACTAGGTACGACATATATATATATATATATATATATATATATATATATATATATATATATATATATATATATATATATATATATATATATATATATAGTGTGTGTGCTCACCTAGTTGTGTTTGCGGTGGTTGAGCTTCGGCTCTTTGGTCCCGCCTCTCAACCGGCAATCAACTGGTGTACAGATTCCTGAGTCTATTGGGCTCTATCATATCTACATTTGAAACTGTGTATGGAGTCAGCCTCCACCACATCACTTCCTAGTGCATTTCACCTGTTAACTACTCTGACACTGAAAAAAGTTCTTTCTAACGTCTCTGTGGCTCATTTGGGTACTCAGTTTCCACCTGTGTCCCCTTGTTCGTGTTCCACCCGTGCTAAAGAGTTTGTCTTTGTCCACCCTGTCAATTCCCTTAAGAATTTTGTAGGTGGTTATCATGTCTCCCCTTACTCTTTTTTTTCTTGGACATGAAGTTCAGCTCCTTTAGCATTTTATCGTAGCTCATACCTCTCAATTCCGGAACAAGTCTGGACGCATACCGCTGAATCTTTTCTAGCTTTGTCTTGTGTTTAACTAGGTATGAACTCCAGGCTGGAGCTGCATATTCCAGGATTATTCTGACGTAAGTGGTATACAGGGTCCTGAACGATTCCTTACATAAGTTTCTAAAGGCAGTTCTTATGTTGGCCAGTCTAGCATATGCCGTTGATGATATTCTGACGTGGGTCTCTGGGGACAAGTTCGGTGTCATATCAACCCCTAGATCTTTCTATTTGACTCTTGCAGGATTTCACCTCCCAGATGGTACCTAATGTTCAGCCTCCTGTAAGGGTGGGGGTGGGGGGCAGGACAAGAATCCACCCAAACAAGGATAATAAGCTCTCAACTGTGACCCCCAAGAACAAGAACCGAGGGACCAGCACTTTCTAGTAATCAAAGTATCACGACTCCAAGGAACATGACCGAGAGAGATAACCAGAGGAAGAAATATATCCCACCCCCCTCCACTGGTGTGGGGGAATAGATATAATCCCTCCGCTGGTGTGGGAGATAGTGGGGTTATCTTGGATATGTTGAGATGATTTCGGGGCTTAGCGTCCCCGTGGCCCGGTCCTCGACCAGGCCTCTTTTTTTTTTTTTTGTTACACATCCACAGGAAGCAGCCCGTAGCAGCTGTCTAACTTCCAGGTATCTATTTACTGCTTGGTAACAGGGGCATCAGGGTGAAAGACTTTTTGCCCATTTGTCCCCGCCTACACCGGGGATCGAACCCGGAACCTCAGGACTACGAATCCGAAGCGCGGTCCACCCAGCTGTCAGGCGCCCCAGGGTAGGGGGGGGGGAGGCTAGTGGGGCACCCACGTTCACTCATATAATGTCTACCACCGCCCTATATATATATATATATATATATATATATATATATATATATATGTTGTACCCATTAGGCCAAGTTGCCTAACAAGACATTTCCTGAAATTATATATTTTTTCAAAATTTTCTTATGTAATAATAAAGCTTTCCAGTCTATATTATTTTAATTTTGTTAATTTGAATTAAAGTTAACAGAGAAATTTGATCAAACCTAACAAGTCAGTAATTCATGTCAATATAATGTAGTAATATTATTTAAAATAAACCAATTTGAAAATAACTTGACCCTTACAAACTCGGCCAAGTGTTGCGTTCATGTTATTAGGTACGATATATCTATATAAATAATAATGTAAATGTTCGTTTGTTCAAAATCGCTAATGTCTGAAAGTTCTTCATCGATGTTTTTTAAATTTTCACACAAGTTCCAGTCGCATCCGAGCGGGTTTTTATATACACACTATATGCATGTCACGTCTGTGTAGGGAAAAAACATTTTTTTTTTAAACTGTGTTTTTCATGTGAGGGGAAATCTTCGAAACCTCTTTACCGATTGCTTTGAAATTTTGACACAACGTTCCATTTGAATACGCGTGTTTTTATATACCCACTATATAGATGCCACAATTGTGACAATTAAAAACATGCTTTAAAAAACAAAAACAAAAAAAAAACAGGGCCATCTGTTGCACGTAATAGCAACACACATTATACTAAATATGTTACGATTCTATTTCAATGTTTCAGATTGCATTGATAAATTGAATTTTCATAGATTTAGATTTATTTTCATTTTCATTTAATTATTTTGTGTGACATTGCATTGGAATTGAGCTGTGTTGTTTACCATAACGTTCATTTCGTGAGTGTAAGTCTAATAGCGAGTATCCGCCATGGATACAAATATCCATGGAGATTTGGAATGGAAACAACAGTTGATCAGCGAAGTTGCAGAATCTGTGGTGAGAGTGATGGACACCGCCTTGACCACTATCTACGTGAATGTGAACACCTGAGAGACATTAGGAATATGTGTAGAATAATAAACCCCACATTGTTTGAGTTAGGAAAACACAGTATTTGTCAAATATTGATACTGTTCTTAAAAGATTTCCCCATTTTGCACCCGCAAGATAACGTAAGCTTTTAAGGGTTGATAAATGTTAATCTTCTTGTTTGAGGAGCTGTTCACTTGAGACAGTTAAGCAAGTCCCAGCTGTGTCTGGGTACAAGTGACAGGATGAACAACCCAGCGGGTTTTCTTCCTATTGGGGAGTGTTGTACATTCTGCTATGGCGGTATGTTCACTCACAAGATGAGTGGCGCTGCCCAATAAACTCGCTCCTCGGGGCAAAATTTAAAAAAAATTTAAAATGCCACACCTGTGACAGGTAAAAACATTCTTTAAGAAACAGCGCCATCTGTTGCACGTAAGAGCCACACAAGCTATACTAAATATGTTGCGATTCCATTTAAGTGTTTCTGATTGCATAGAGAAATTGAATTTTCTAAGATTTCGATTTTCATTTTCATTTAACTATTTTGTGTGACATTGCATTGGAATTAAGCTGTGTTGTTTACCATACCGTTCATTTCGGGAGCATAGTTAATTTTTTTACTTTTTCATATTTTCATTTCATTTTTTAAGTTTTTTTTTATTATTATTTGTTTTTTAACTGTTTTTCTTATATTTCAGTGATGGGAACATCAGATGATTTGATGTTCCAAATTTTCTGATGAGAACATCAAATCATTTGGGAATACATTGGGCGGGGGAGGTGGGGACGAGGGGGGCGGGGGAGGTGGGGACGAGGGGGCGGGGGAGGTGGGAATGGTGGGGACGACGGGACAGGGGAGGGGGGGGGGATTGTGGGGAGGACGAGGGGACGGTGGAGTGAGGAATGATTGGTTGGGGGGGACGGATGCATCTAGTACTCACCTATTTGTGCTTGCGGGGGTTGAGCTTTGGCTCTTTGGTCCCGCCATAATAAAGCTTTCCAGTTGAAAGTGTGTGTTATTATTTATATATATATATATATATATATATATATATATATATATATATATATATATATATATATATATATATAAAATAATGTACCTAGTAGCCAGAACGCACTTCTCGGCCTACTATGCAAGGCCCGATTTGTCTAATAGGCCGTGTGATTTTCTTTATTTAAACAAAATCCAATTAGTTTATTTGAATTATTATTATTATATAATATTAAAACCATAAATTATAGACTTAGTTATGTTAGTTTAGGTTGGGTTAGTTAGGTTCGTTTATATATCAACATAAGTTTTAACTCAAATTAAAAAAAAACTTAACTAATACGTTGCGAAATGGATAGCTTTATCATTTCATAATTATTTTATTTTTTAATCTATAAATTCAGGAAAACTTGGCGTATCAGGCAAATCGGGACTTGCATAGTAGGCCGAGTACTGCGTCCTGGCTACTAGGTACGACATATATATATATATATATATATATATATATATATATATATATATATATATATATATATGTTTTCATCTATTCACAATGAAACAATGCCTACGAGGTTATAGAGCCGATTTTCCCCTTTAATATGAAGGTGATTACAACCATATTGATAAACTGTGTACCACGTATTGCTTCATTATCATATACATTATACCGCCACTGTTGAGGACCCGGAGTAACTGTTGAGGACCCGGAGTAACTGGACATGTAACTGCTTAACTGGTTGTTAGCCAGTTGAGCGTCGTTAGACCACACACGCCAGGGGTAATCACAGGTCTAAATGAGCTGCTCCTTAATCCTCTATCAACCATCAATCACTTCTCTGACATAGATATTTTGTTTTTAAATATTTCTGTAAGTCACACACAGAGATCACACTAACGTGATGCATCAAATGAACAAATCTACAAGGGCCGTGACGAGGATTCGAACCTGCGTCCGGGAGCATCCCAGACACTGCCTTAATCGACTGAGCTACGACAGGGTAAAAGGGTTGAAACCGAAGTTCTACTGAACTTACTGGATCCCGTAGCCTCTCCGAGGCACAAACCAGGCTTTTACCCTGTCGTAGTTCAGTCGATTAAGGCAGTGTCTGGGATGCTCCCGTACGCAGGTTCGAATCCTCGTCACGGCCCTTGTGGATTTGTTCATTTCTGTAAGTCATTTGTGTTGCCAGTGTCTCCCTGAGTGTTCACGAACCTTCAGCTCAAATAATCTGGGGCCAGATTCACGAAGCAGTTAGGCAAGTACTTACGAACCTGTACATCTTTTCTCAATCTTTGGCGGTTTTGTTTACAATTATTAAACCGTTAATGAGCTCCGAAGCACCAGGAGGCTGTTTATAACAATAACAACAGTTGATTGGCAAGTTTTCATGCTTGTAAACTGTTTAATAAATGTAACCAAAGCCGTCAAAGATTGAGGAAAGATGTACACGTTCGTAAGTGCTTGCGTAACTGCTTCGTGAATCTGGCCTCTGTCCTTTTCATTCCTGTTAATGACCCAAACAGCTGTGGACCTGTTTAAGTGTTATGATCTTGAAGACGCAGTCAATATTACTGTGAATTGTATTGATACACTGGACTGTTATCGGTCTCGCTAGTTATTGGACTGTATAGATAACTCCCAGTTATAACGCCTCTTCATCTTTAAAGTACATTTTGAGAATTAGATTTTAGTGTAAATAACTCACAATAGTTATCTTAGACGGTTTAAACCCGAGGCAAAAAGGTAAGGGAAATGTCCCTCTCCCTACCCAAATCACCTACCTACCTACCCTACCACCTTCTGTGGTTGTTCAATAAACCCTTGAACTATATGTTTAACAGATCTCTCACCCTGTCCATGGAGGACAGAAGAAAATGTATATATGCTGGTTAGCATTGTAAATGTCTGGCCACGTCTGTGGTAGAAAATAATAATAAAAAAGTCCCCTTAAAGAGTGAAAATATTCTTTATCTTCATTTCCCTTATAAAGCCACAAGTTATCTTATCTCGTGAGTAATATTACATTATCTCTAAATAACACAGCTAAAGGGCACCTTGGTATGACGGCCCGTTTCGTCCGTTGGAGTTAGCAATGTTAGAGGCCTGGTCGAGGACCGGGCCGCGGGGACAGTAAAGCCCCGAAATCATCTCAAGGTAACATCTCAAGATTAACTTTGTAAAGTTGGCAAAATGAGTTGAAGCTTTATGGCTAATTGTTGTAAGTAAAGCTCTACTGACTTTATCCTTCAAATATCTGTCGCACCTATAATACTTTATTTTATTTACTTATATATATATATATATTATGCGAACAAGCCTGAATGGTCCCCAGGACAATATGCAACTGAAAACTCACACCCCAGAAGTGACTCGAACCCATACTCCATACTCGGTTATGTATAATATATATATTATACATAACCTGTGTTGGAACCACTTGACAGTGGAAATAATTACATTATAAATTCAGAATTATAATTCAAAATGGATTAAGGTAAAAATGCAAGTCATCCAGGGGAAACCAAATATCTTGCACTCAAGTGCAAACCCCAGACACCCACTCTAACCTGCAATATACCCCCCCCCCCACACACACACTAACACCCAATCTAACCACTAGCATACCAACTAACAGCTCTCCAAGCACCACAATAGCTGGAGACAGTTAAGCAAGTCCCAGCGGTGTCTGGGTACAAGTGACAGGATGAACAACCCAGCGGGTTTTCTTCCTACTGGGGAGTGTTGTACATGCTGCTATGGCGGTATGTCCACTCACAGGATGAGTGGCGCTGCCCAATACTGTCACTATGGCGGTGTGTCCACTCACAGGATGAGTGGCGCTGCCCAATACTGTCAACTATGGCGGTGTGTCCACTCACAGGATGAGTGGCGCTGCCCAATACTGTCACTATGGCGGTGTGTCCACTCACAGGATGAGTGGCGCTGCCCAATACTGTCAACTATGGCGGTGTGTCCACTCACAGGATGAGTGGCGCTGCCCAATACTGTCACTATGGCGGTGTGTCCACTCACAGGATGAGTGGCGCTGCCCAATACTGTCACTATGGCGGTGTGTCCACTCACAGGATGAGTGGCGCTGCCCAATACTGTCACTATGGCGGTGTGTCCACTCACAGGATGAGTGGCGCTGCCCAATACTGTCACTATGGCGGTGTGTCCACTCACAGGATGAGTGGCGCTGCCCAATACTGTCACTATGGCGGTGTGTCCACTCACAGGATGAGTGGCGCTGCCCAATACTGTCACTATGGCGGTGTGTCCACTCACAGGATGAGTGACGCTGCCCAATACTGTCACTATGGCGGTGTGTCCACTCACAGGATGAGTGACGCTGCCCAATACTGTCACTATGGCGGTGTGTCCACTCACAGGATGAGTGGCGCTGCCCAATACTGTCACTATGGCGGTGTGTCCACTCACAGGATGAGTGGTGCTGCCCAATACTGTCACTATGGCGGTATGTCCACTCACAGGATGAGTGGCGCTGCCCAATACTGTCACTATGGCGGTGTGTCCACTCACAGGATGAGTGACGCTGCCCAATACTGTCACTATGGCGGTGTGTCCACTCACAGGATGAGTGGCGCTGCCCAATACTCTCACTATGGCGGTGTGTCCACTCACAGGATGAGTGACGCTGCCCAATACTGTCACTATGGCGGTGTGTCCACTCACAGGATGAGTGACGCTGCCCAATACTGTCACTATGGCGGTGTGTCCACTCACAGGATGAGTGACGCTGCCCAATACTGTCACTATGGCGGTGTGTCCACTCACAGGATGAGTGGCACTGCCCAATAAACTCGCCCCTCGGGGCAAAATTTAAAAAAAAAATTAATAGCCTGCTTGGCCACCAGGTGGAGCAGAAGACCCGTAGCACGTCGTGGTGTGGCGGTAAAGGAGGGTGTGCTCGGCTAACCAGGTGGGGGGGGAATCATCAGGAGGTCGCAACACAGCGATTGTTGAGACATCACAGTCAACTTGATCACTCACTAGTTATGCTAGCATACACTACATTATATTATCATTCTTTGGAAAGTTTGAATTGCTGTCCATAACAGGAAGTACATGAGATTGTGTGTGTGTATTTACCTACTGAGAGAAGAGAGAGAGAGAGAGAGAGAGAGAGAGAGAGAGAGAGAGAGAGAGAGAGAGAGAGAGAGAGAGAGAGAGAGAGAGAGAGAGAGAGAGACAGACAGACAGAGATTAAATACTAAACCTAATAACAAGAAGATATCAACAGTACTAAATAACACGAATATAAAACATACATAATAAAAAAACCACAATAATATATAAAACGAACCAATGACGAAAAATAAAATACAATTTAAACCCATCTGGACCCAGGAAAGGGGAAGACCTGACGCCGACCAAGAGGGCGTCAGAGACACGAGCGAATCTGAATACTAAAAGGGTTGAAAAAAATGGAGTAGGGCCCGTGCGGTGCTGCCACCTGGAGGCCAGAAGCCAAAGCTGGCGGGCCAACCCACCTACCAGTCGACCCACCAGTCGACCTACCAGTCGACCAACCTCACGAAACATATACCCTACACTACTACCACCAAGAGACGATCCTACAACCCCAACAGCTCACCGTAAATCACCACCACCCAAACAGCCACTACCACCCGCACTATCCACACCACAATCACCACAACCCACAACCAATACCACCACCACACAACACGGCCCAAACTGTTCAGCCCACATAACCAAAAACCACCTCTTATGGTTGGAATTAAAGCAACACTGATAACAACTTTTAACGAAACATTCCCAATCTAGCGTGATGGAAACAGTGCTAGAAAGAGGGAAAGTGTGATGAAAATTGTGAA
>NC_091204.1:12078413-12093413 GCF_040958095.1 Procambarus clarkii
GCTGGCACCGTCACGGGCTGGCACTGTCGTATTCCCAACAAGCTGTCCTTGTCTGTCATCTATATAAATTGCAGTGAACCATATAAACATGTCCCCACACGGCATGATGTGTTGTAGGAGGCTCACACGCACGCAACACGCACGCAACACACACACACACACACACAACCCCTACTACTACTACTAGAGGTCTATGATAAAGTAGCGAAAGTATGGGAGGACAGAGACGTTTGGGCTGATTACATATTTCTGGGCTGCCTAGAAGCATTTGACACAGTACCTCACAAGAGATCGCTACACAAACTTGAAAGGCAAACTTACCTCTAGGTAAGAGGTAAGAAAATGGGTAACAAACAGGAGTCAGTCACAATAAGGGGCAAAAATCCGCACTGATGTTGGGTAACAGGCGGATCACCTCGGGTACTGGGACCTAACCTTTACAAGTGAAAAGCATAAGAACTAGACAAATGATTTGTGCTAGAACTTAGCTGTCAGGGACGTGACAGCTGAATGGACAGTGGTTCGGATTCGTAGTCCTGAGGTTCCGGGTTCGATCCCCAGTGGAGGCGGAAACAAATGGGCAGAGTTTCTTTCACCCTGATGCACCTGTTCACCTAGGAGTACATAGGTATCTGGTTGCCAGGTTACCTGGTTGATGGGGTTCTGGGAGTTCTTCTACTCCCCAAGCCCGGCCCGAGGCCAGGCTTGACTTGTGAGAGTTTGGTCCACCAGGCTGTTGCTTGGAGCGGCCCGCAGGCCCACATACCCACCACAGCCCGGTTGGTCCGGCACTCCTTGGAGGAATAAATCTAGTTTCCTCTTGAAGATGTCCACGGTTGTTCCGGCAATATTTCTTATGCTTGCTGGGAGGACGTTGAACAACCGCGGACCTCTGATGTTTATACAGTGTTCTCTGATTGTGCCTATGGCACCTCTGCTCTTCACTGGTTCTATTCTACATTTTCTTCCATATCGTTCACTCCAGTGCGTTGTTATTTTACTGTGTAGATTTGGTACTTGGCCCTCCAGTATCTTCCAGGTGTATATTATTTGATATCTCTCTCGTCTCCTTTCTAGTGAGTACATTTGGAGGGCTTTGAGACGATCCCAATAATTTAGGTGCTTTATTGCGTCTATGCGTGCCTTATATGTTCTCTGTATTCCCTCTATTTCAGCAATCTCTCCTGCTCTGAAGGGGGAAGCGAGTACTGAGCAGTACTCAAGACGGGACAACACAAGTGACTTGAAGAGTACAACCATTGTGATGGGATCCCTGGGAGTTGAACAGCTGCTATGGGGGGATGGCTGCTATGGACTTCCTGGGAATGTGTAACAAAAAAGGAGACTTGGTCGAGGACCGGGCCGCGGGGACGCTAATCTCCGAAATCATCTCAAAATAACCTCTTAAGACAGAATCATTGATCTCACCTTTTCTGCCATATTCACTGGCACCAGAGATAAGAAATATTGACTAGACCAAGAATCAGTTTATTTAAAGATACACTCAATGGAGCACTAACTCGGGACAGAATAGCTTCCTAAAGCAACAAGTGTGCAACAAGTGTGTTGCATTGTGCAATACAACCCTATCAACATATTCGAGATCACAAACACAATCATCGAGAAGGGTGTCGACGCAGACTTCCTTATGCAAGCACCTTCTTCAAGATCATGGCTCTTGAAGAAGCAACAAGAACAAGGCTAATCCCCATCTGCTTGGCTTTATTGAACACTTGAAAATAGAAGCAAACTTGGTATCTGACAGCCTCAATACTTCACAGATGGATCAGTTGACCTAGGTCATAAAAGTATTTGTGTGTACGTCTGATACCATACTACTTGTGAAGGAGGAAATGTATATGTTTACCTCTCAGAATGTTTGGTAATGTGTTTATTTGTGATGTGTGTCTATGTATGTATTAACACGTTGTACTGAATGGGGTGAGAATAGCTTGAGCTACCTCATCCCTTTGTGTGTATTTTACCTCAATAAACTTATTTCAATTTCAATTTCAATTTCAATCAGTTGACCAGCAGGGACAAGAAACCGGAGCTGCAGTTAAGGCAGGAAACTGTTGTTAGTTGGAGACTCTCAAATGGGTGTTCGACTTTACTGAGATGTTAGCCATTCAAAAGGCTTTGGAACATGCTCATGCTGAACACAGACAACATGTCATCATACATCGATTCGAGAACTGCCATTGAAACCTTGCAACAAGATGACAACATCAAGATTGACATCAAGATTGTCAACATCATTGACAAGATGGCAACAATACGTGACAACATCCATGTGATCACGAAGGTCGTAGCTTTAATGCAAACACTCAAACATCAAGGCCGTCGGGTACTTATCAACTGGGTGCCAAGTCATGTGGGAATAATAGGAAACGACATTGCATACGAAGCTACAAAACTTACAACTTAGAGAAGAAATGTAGACATTTACATACCACAGTCTACCGCAGATTAAGCAAATAATTAGAAATAAAGCAATGCAGAAGACATGCAATAACCACAATACACGAGCTGTAACATCGGATCTGCGGATTGGTACAAGAATTTTGCCAACTACTAATCACTTATTTTGATGGAAGCGAGCAGTAGGAAAATAAAAGTACACCTACATCGCATCGGGCTTGGATACCCATGTGCATGGGAAATAGACTTACAGGTTCCAGAAGATGAGAGGAAATGTCCCCACTATGGAGAAATGCCCGACAGACCACTGGAATATTATTAACACAGTGAACAGTTATAAACCCCATAAGATTGCAGTTAAGGCTCAACAGAGCACAAGAAGTTGTTAAACACATGGAGAATAATCTTCCTGAAGCGAACACACGAGTCATACTCATGCACCGCCTAAATAAGCCAGAAACGAGAATCGAGTAACACTTAGTGGGCCAGCCAGAGGCTTGGGGCCAGCGCAGGAATATCCCTGAAAAAAGGGCATTATTTAGTGTTGGTGGTAATCCCAGAGCACAGTAGGAAGAGTACAGCAACAACCACCACCAACTACCACTACTACGGAAGGGTACAGCAACAACCACCACCAACTACCACTACTACGGAAGGGTACAGCAACAACTACCACCAACTACCACTACTACGGAAGGGTACAGCAACAACCACCACCAACTACCACTACTACGGAAGGGTACAGCAACAACCACCACCAACTACCACTACTACGGAAGGGTACAGCAACAACCACCACCAACTACCACTACTACGGAAGGGTACAGCAACAACTACCACCAACTACCACTACTACGGAAGGGTACAGCAACAACTACCACCAACTACCACCAGGACTATGAGGTAACAAGGCTGACACAACCACCCTTCACCCCATAACATTTTCAGAGGCTCCTGGATAATACCCCAATTACCCGCGTCGCGGCCAGTCAGTTAACGCTGCAACCACCGCCATTATTACTGATGCTGCTCGGTATAAACAATCGTTGATCTCCCTCGCTTGCAACAATCACTGACACTAATTGTCCAGTCCGTCCTCTCGAACGCTCACGTCACTAAACACAGGTACACTAAATTGCCCGAACCTAACCTAACCAAGAACAAACTAATAGAAAACGGGACATCACGTCAATTTTGCGAGCCGCGGTGATTTTGATTACATCTGTCCTTGTCTACCCTGTCAATTCCCCTGAGAATTATATATGTGGCGATCATGTCTCCCCGAACTCTTCTGTCTTTCAGCGACGTGAAGTGTATTGGAGACACAGGTTTTCCTCGTAACTCATGCCTCTTAGTTCTGGGACTAGTCTAGTGGCATATCTCTGAACCCTCTCCAGCTTAATCCTGTGCTTGATAAGGTATGGATTCCATGCGAGAGCCGCATACTAAAGGATTGATCTCACATATGTTGTATACAATGTTCTAAATTATTCCTAACACACGTTTCTAAAAGCAGATATGATGTTAGCCAGCCTCGCGTACACCGCTGATGATATTGTTTTGATGTGGGCTTCAGACGACAGGTTCGGCGTGATATCAACTCTTAGATCTTCCTCTCGGTCCGTTTCGTGGAGATCTTCGTCTTTCATTCGGTATCCTGTGTCTGGTCTTGATTCTTGAGGTTATCTTGATGATTTCGGGGCTTTAGTGTCCCCGCGGCCCGGTCCTCGACCAGGCCTCCACCCCCAGGAAGCAACCCGTGACAGCTGACTAACACCCAGGTACCTATTTTACTGCTAGGTAACAGTGGCATAGGGTGAAAGAAACTGCCCATTGTTTCTCGCCGGCGCCCGGGATCGAACCCGGGACCACAGGATCACAAGTCCAGTGCGCTGTCCGCTCGGCCGACCGGCTCCCCGGTCGTCCCTCGGACTTGAACCATTCTTTCAGGTTGTCTAGGTCATCTTGTAGCCTCTTCCTATCTTCCTGGGTCTCAATCCTCCTCATAATTTTTTTGCATCATCAGCAAACATTGAGAGGAACGCGTCTATTTCCTCTGGGAGATTGTTTACAAGTACCAAATACAGGACAGGACCAAGGACTGAACCCTATACTCACCTGAACAAGTTCACAAGGGCCGTGACGAGGATTCGAACCTGCGTCCGAGAGCAATACTGACCAGGTTGTGCTTACGGGGGTTGAGCTCTGGCACTTTGGTCCCGTGGAACTCCACTGGTGACGCCTCGCCACTCTGAGACTTCACTCCTCACAGTGACTCACTGTCTTCTGTTATTCCTTTATCTAATGGAGTACTCTTTTCTCTGGAACTTCTCCTCACTCTAATGGGAAGACCTCCTGGAATTTGATATTAAGTTCCTTGCACACTTGTCATTTGTGGTGAACCTGTCTGCCCCGGGAGCCGGTCGGCCGAGCGGACAGCACGCTGGACTTGTGATCCTGTGGTCCCGGGTTCGATCCCGGGCGCCGGCGAGAAACAATGGGCAGAGTTTCTTTCACCCTATGCCCCTGTTACCTAGCAGTAAAATAGGTACCTGGGTGTTAGTCAGCTGTCACGGGCTGCTTCCTGGGAATGGAGGCCTGGTCGAGGACCGGGCCGCGGGGACACTAAAAAGTCCTGAAATCATCTCAAGATAACCTCAAGAAGATAACCACCCATGTTCTTAGTTGCTTTGCCAGCTTACATCTCAGATTAATCCATCGGTTCCTCATTTGCATTTCGTTTTTTTTCCTTTTGGACTGGGACGAACTTGTCTGCTGCCTCCTTACACTTCTGTGTGATGTAGTCCGTCATGTCTTGGGCCGTCTTTCCTCTGAGCTCTGTTCCCCATGTTGTATCTGATTGGAATTTTCTTATCTTCTCGTAGTTTCCCTTTTGGAATGCCAACCTTTCGTTTTTTGGTCCCTTCTTTGAGTACATTAAGCCTACTTCGAACAGGTTCTCAAACATCAGTACACTGTGGTCGCTCATTCCCTCGGAGGCTTCGAGGTTAATTTCCCTTATGTCGAAGTCGTTCAGAGTGAATACCAGGTGAAGTCTCGCTGGTTCATCGTTGCCTCTCATTCTTGTGGGTTCTCAGACATGCTGGCTTAAAAAGTTTCTTGTAGCCACCTCCAATAGTTTAGCTCTCCATGTTTCCTCACCTCCGTGCGGCTGCCCTCTCAATTATACTCGCCTAGCTGTTCTTGCCTAGTTGTGCTTGCTGGGGTTGAGCTTCAGCTCTTTGGTCCCGCCTCTCAACTGTCAATCAAGTGTTGCACAGGTTCCTGAAGATAGTATCAGCATCGACAGTATCAATACAGTGCCAATTGCCATGTTGTTTCTGTTATACTCTTGCCTGGGTCATATGTAATTTGGTGGAAGGTTATACAGCATTGTAACTACTAGTCTTGGTCTTCCCATCGCCATGGTGCCTGTTATGTAGTCTCTGAACCTCTCGCAGCTTGGGATAACCATCTCCTCGAAACTACAATCTCCTCTCTTATCTGTAAGGCACTCCGCCTCCTTACAAGTGTTACATAGTCATAATGGCTTGACGCTTTTCCTTGATAATTTCCTCCCTCCTACCTTGCTTCACTCTGTTTCCTTGTTACACTAAAATCCTCGGGAAACTCCACATTTTTTACGATTCCTGATAGTTTTGTTTCAGCGAGTCCTATTACATCCGGGTTCTCATTTTGTGCTCTTTTCCCCAAGTTCTCGTGACCACCATCATTTACACACTCAACAACACTGCGGTTATCACCTCCCTTGACAGTATTGACCACAACACAGTATTACAAACTACACCAAACACCACCGCAGGATACTTGACTCCACACACACACACACACACACCACACAATGCTCCACTCCACACACACACACACACCACACAATGCTCCACTCCACACACACACACACCACACAATGCTCCACTCCACACACACACCATACACCACACAATGCTTCACTCCACACACACACCATACACCACACAATGCTCCACTCCACACACACACCATACACCACACAATGCTCCACTCCACACACACACCATACACCACACAATGCTTCACTCCACACACACACACACCACACAATGCTTCACTCCACACACACCACACACCACACAATGCTCCACTCCACACACACACACACCACACAATGCTCCACTCCACACACACACCATACACCACACAATGCTTCACTCCACACACACACCATACACCACACAATGCTCCACTCCACACACACACACACCACACAATGCTTCACTCCACACACACACCATACACCACACAATGCTTCACTCCACACACACACCATACACCACACAATGCTCCACTCCACACACACACCATACACCACACAATGCTCCACTCCACACACACACACCATACACCACACAATGCTTCACTCCACACACACACCATACACCACACAATGCTCCACTCCACACACACACCATACACCACACAATGCTCCACTCCACACACACACCATACACCACACAATGCTCCACTCCACACACACACACACCACACAATGCTTCACTCCACACACACACCATACACCACACAATGCTCCACTCCACACACACACACACCACACAATGCTTCACTCCACACACACACCATACACCACACAATGCTTCACTCCACACACACACACACCACACAATGCTTCACTCCACACACACACCATACACCACACAATGCTCCACTCCACACACACACACCATACACCACACAATGCTTCACTCCACACACACACACACAACACAATGCTCCACTCCACACACACACCATACACCACACAATGCTCCACTCCACACACACACACCATACACCACACAATGCTTCACTCCACACACACACACCATACACCACACAATGCTTCACTCCACACACACACACCATACACCACACAATGCTCCACTCCACACACACACACCATACACCACACAATGCTTCACTCCACACACACACACACAACACAATGCTCCACTCCACACACACACACCATACACCACACAATGCTCCACTCCACACACACACACCATACACCACACAATGCTCCACTCCACACACACACACACACACCACACAATGCTCCACTCCACACACACACACCATACACCACACAATGCTCCACTCCACACACACACACACAACACAATGCTTCACTCCACACACACACCATACACCACACAATGCTCCACTCCACACACACACCATACACCACACAATGCTCCACTCCACACACACACCATACACCACACAATGCTTCACTCCACACACACACCATACACCACACAATGCTCCACTCCACACACACACCATACACCACACAATGCTCCACTCCACACACACACCATACACCACACAATGCTTCACTCCACACACACACACACACACCATACACCACACAATGCTCCACTCCACACACACACCATACACCACACAATGCTTCACTCCACACACACACCATACACCACACAATGCTCCACTCCACACACACACCATACACCACACAATGCTTCACTCCACACACACACCATACACCACACAATGCTTCACTCCACACACCACACAATGCTTCACTCCACACACACACCATACACCACACAATGCTTCACTCCACACACACACCATACACCACACAATGCTTCACTCCACACACACACACACACACCATACACCACACAATGCTTCACTCCACACACACACCATACACCACACAATGCTTCACTCCACACACACACCATACACCACACAATGCTTCACTCCACACACACACACACACACCATACACCACACAATGCTTCACTCCACACACACACCATACACCACACAATGCTTCACTCCACACACACACCATACACCACACAATGCTTCACTCCACACACACACCATACACCACACAATGCTTCACTCCACACACACACCATACACCACACAATGCTTCACTCCACACACACACACACACACCATACACCACACAATGCTTCACTCCACACACACACCATACACCACACAATGCTCCACTCCCCACACACACCATACACCACACAATGCTTCACTCCCCACACACACCATACACCACACAATGCTTCACTCCACACACACACCATACACCACACAATGCTCCACTCCCCACACACACCATACACCACACAATGCTTCACTCCACACACACACCATACACCACACAATGAGTGGATTTGTGGCACACAATGAATTCACAGACTGAGTGAATGGTCCAACAAATGGCTGTTGAAGTTCAACCCGAGTAAATGCAAAGTAATGAAACTAGGCAGTGGAAACAGGAGGCCAGACACAGGATACAGAATAGGAGATGAAGTACTTCATGAAACGGACAGAGAGAGAGATCTAGGAGTTGATATCACACCAAACCTGTCTCCTGAAGCCCACATAAAAAGAATAACGTCTGCGGCATATGCGAGGCTGGCTAACATCAGAACAGCGTTCAGGAACCTGTGTAAGGAATCATTCAGAATCTTGTACACCACATATGTAAGACCAATCCTGGAGTATGCGGCCCCAGCATGGAGTCCATTCCATGTCAATGACAAGACGAAGCTGGAAAAATTCCAAAGGTATGCCACTAGACTAGTCCCAGAACTAAGAGGCATGAGTTACGAGGAAACGCTGCGGGAAATGCACCTTATGACACTGGAAGACAGAAGAGTAAGGGGAGACATGATCACACCCTACAAAATCCTCAGAGGAATCGACCGGGTAAACAAGGATAAACCATTCAACACTGGTGGGACGCGAACTAGGGGACACAGGTGGAAACTGAATACCCACATGAGTCACAGAGACGTTAGAAGGAACGTTTTCAGTGTCAGAGTAGTTAACGGATGGAATGCATTGGGCAGTGATGTGGTGTTCCAAGTGTAGATATGATAGAGCCCAGTAGGCTCAGGAATCTGTACACCAGTTGATTGACGGTTGAGAGGCGGGACCAAAGAGCCAAAGCTCAACCCCCGCAAGCACAAATAGGTGAGCAAATAGGTGAGTACAATGCTCCACTCCACACACACACCATACACCACACAATGCTCCTCTCCACACACACCATACACCACACAATGCTCCACTCCACACACACACCATACACCACACAATGCTCCTCTCCACACACACCATACACCACACAATGCTCCACTCCACACACACCATACACCACACAATGCTCCACTCCACACACACCATACACCACAGCAACACCAGCCGTGATCCCGCAACACCACGACAACGTGAGCAACACATGGAACACTAAACTCACTCATAGATACACGTAACAACTCCCTTGCAAAGCCCAAAACTTTTGAGCATCACTTTACCATGACTGAAATTGAAATAAGTTTATTGAGGTAAAATACACACAAAGGGATGAGGTAGCTTAAGCTATTCTCACCCTGTTTTTACCATGCTGGTCTGGGGCCAGATTCACGAAGTACTTACGCAAGTACTTACGAACGTGTACATCTTTCCTCAATCTTTGACGGCTTTGCTTACATTTATTAAACAGTTTACAAGCATGAAAACTTGCCAATCAACTGTTGTTATTGTTATAAACAGCCTCCTGGTGCTTCGGAGCTCATTAACCGTTTAATAATTGTAAACAAAGCCGCCAAAGATTGAGAAAAGATGGACAGGTTCGTAAGTGCTTGCGTAACTGCTTCGTGAATCTGACCCCTGGACGAGTGAGAGCAACACGTTCCCAAAACTGCATAAGGAAAACAATAAGCAGCAGGAGAGACGAAGAATTCATTGTTTACAACGACAGATATGGGAGGAGAGAGAGAGGGATAAACAGCTATGAGGAGTGAAGGAGGTGGATGAGGGGAGCTGGAGAGAGAGAGAGAGAGAGAGAGAGAGAGAGAGAGAGAGGAGAGAGAGAGAGAGAGAGAGAGAGAGAGAGAGAGAGAGAGAGAGAGAGAGAGAGAGAGGGGGGGGGGAAGGGGAAGGAAGGCGTGCCTACTTAGTTGATATTGGGTTGAGGGACGGGGGGGGGCAAGGGGGGGTGGGGCAGGCGACGACTGACAGACATTGACGGGCGCCTGTCGTCAAGCACAGTGGTCAGAGAGGGGTCGGCGCCACCCACAGCTGCTAGTCATGGTTCAGGGGGTGTGGTGGTGGGTGACGCGCCAGTACACTACTACAGCTGTCGTACAACTTTCTGGCCCAGGGAGGAGGGACAGCATCAGCTGTCAGAGAGGGTAGAACTTCACGCAACTGTCAGATAATGACAGCCAAGAATGGGCATCTACAGCTGTCTGACGTGGCTTATAGAAACACCTGTCATCTCCTTAATTACAAAACATTATCTTCTTGAGGTTATCTTGACATGATTTCGGGGCTTAAGCGTCCCCGCGGCCCAGTCCTCGACCAGGCCTCCTTTTTGTTATACACCCCCCATGAAGTAGCCCGTAGCAGCTGTCTAACTCCCAGGTACCTATTTACTGCTAGGTAACAGGAGCATCAGGGTGAAAGAAACTCTGCCCACTTGTTTTCGCCTCCACCGGGGATGGAACCCGGAACCTCAGGACTACGAATCCGAAGCGCTGTCCACTCAGCTGTCACGCTCCTAACAGCAACATGACCTGTACCTGTAAGACTGTCTTATATTTCCTCTTATACTTCCTAACAGCTTCAATACACAAATCTTTATTCAGACGTGATAGCCATGTGACCATGAGACCAGAGGACCTGAGAACCTGTAGCTTAACTTTACGTATCTTACCTGGTTGATACCTAGTTGATGGTGTTCTGGGAGTTGTTCTACTCCCCAAGCCCGGCCCGAGGCCAGGCTTGACTTGTGAGAGTTTGGTCCACTAGGCTGTTGCTTGGAGCGGCCCGCAGGCCCACATATACCTGGTTGATGGGGTTCTGGGAGTTCTTCTACTCCCCAAGCCCGGCCCGAGGCCAGGCTTGACTTGTGAGAGTTTGGTCCACCAGGCTGTTGCTTGGAGCGGCCCGCAGGCCCACATATACCTGGTTGATGGGGTTCTGGGAGTTCTTCTACTCCCCAAGCCCGGCCCGAGGCCAGGCTTGACTTGTGAGAGTTTGGTCCACCAGGCTGTTGCTTGGAGCGGCCCGCAGGCCCACATATACCTGGTTGATGGGGTTCTGGGAGTTCTTCTACTCCCCAAGCCCGGCCCGAGGCCAGGCTTGACTTGTGAGAGTTTGGTCCACCAGGCTGTTGCTTGGAGCGGCCCGCAGGCCCACATATACCTGGTTGATGGGGTTCTGGGAGTTCTTCTACTGCCCAAGCCCGGCCCGAGGCCAGGCTTGACTTGTGAGAGTTTGGTCCACCAGGCTGTTGCTTGGAGCGGCCCGCAGGCCCACATATACCTGGTTGATGGGGTTCTGGGAGTTCTTCTACTCCCCAAGCCCGGCCCGAGGCCAGGCTTGACTTGTGAGAGTTTGGTCCACCAGGCTGTTGCTTGGAGCGGCCCGCAGGCCCACATATACCTGGTTGATGGGGTTCTGGGAGTTCTTCTACTCCCCAAGCCCGGCCCGAGGCCAGGCTTGACTTGTGAGAGTTTGGTCCACCAGGCTGTTGCTTGGAGCGGCCCGCAGGCCCACATATACCTGGTTGATGGGGTTCTGGGAGTTGTTCTACTCCCCAAGCCCGGCCCGAGGCCAGGCTTGACTTGTGAGAGTCTGGTCCACCAGGCTGTTGCTTGGAGCGGCCCGCAGGCCCACATATACCTGGTTGATGGGGTTCTGGGAGTTCTTCTACTCCCCAAGCCCGGCCCGAGGCCAGGCTTGACTTGTGAGAGTCTGGTCCACCAGGCTGTTGCTTGGAGCGGCCCGCAGGCCCACATATACCTGGTTGATGGGGTTCTGGGAGTTGTTCTACTCCCCAAGCCCGGCCCGAGGCCAGGCTTGACTTGTGAGAGTTTGGTCCACCAGGCTGTTGCTTGGAGCGGCCCGCAGGCCCACATATACCTGGTTGATGGGGTTCTGGGAGTTGTTCTACTCCCCAAGCCCGGCCCGAGGCCAGGCTGGACTTGTGAGAGTTTGGTCCACCAGGCTGTTGCTTGGAGCGGCCCGCAGGCCCACATATACCTGGTTGATGGGGTTCTGGGAGTTCTTCTACTCCCCAAGCCCGGCCCGAGGCCAGGCTTGACTTGTGAGAGTTTGGTCCACCAGGCTGTTGCTTGGAGCGGCCCGCAGGCCCACATACCCACCACAGCCCGGTTGGTCCGGCACTCCTTGGAGGAATAAAGTCTCGTTTCTAAATGTTGCTTTTTTAACCGACAAACACAGAGTTAAAGAAACTCCAGAAAAACTAAATTTCAATATACTGAAGTGAGAGACATGACAGGAACTGTAAAATAAATCGCCCAAAATATAGGGGTGCCATCCCGCCCAAACACACACTGAAACTACGACGTTGGTACAACGTTCGAACAAGTTTTAACACCTCCTAACCAGTTATAACAACCAATATAGCAAGTTGTAACAACGTTCTAATACGTCATAAACACGTTAAGCCAAGATGTAACAACTTTATTACAAGTTGTAACAAGCGGAAAATAGAGACAGTTTGGGTTTGTGTTTCCAGGGAGGTGAGCACAATAGAGACATCAATCTACCCAGTGTAAGAGGGAGAAGAGCAAACAATAATAACAGGAAATTAACAGGAAATATCTATCCACAGGTCAAGAGAGCCACTCAGAGTGTGACAAACTTTTCGCCCATCCAGCAGATAACCGAGCCAATTAGTAACGAAACCACTATATCTAAACTTCACATATAACGAGAAAACTTTCATCACAGATACTTCATACTCAGATAACAAGCTCATTGAAGTTCAATCTAGCATCAATACCAAGATTAAAAAAAAAAAAAGATTATCAAGAGAGAGCAGTTTGTCAATAAATTCAATTTTAGCAATAAGAGGATTGACTGGGAACAAATACACACAGAACTTGCAAACATTCCAATGAGAAACCGGTTAATATAACAAAACTCTCACGCAAGGACTAGAATAATTGCTGACATACCCTGGAAACACAAACCGAAACTGTCTCTATTTTCCGCTTGTTACAACTTGAAATAAAGTTGTTACATCTTGGCTTAACGTGTTTATGACGTATTAGAACGTTGTTACAACTTGCTATATTAGTTGTTATAACTGGTTAGGTGGTGTTAAAACTTGCTCGAACGTTGTACCAACGTCGTAGTTTCGGTGTGTGTTTGGTGGGTAAGGGGCCGATCTGTTTTTCAAACATGTTCCTTTG
This sequence comes from Procambarus clarkii, assembly GCF_040958095.1. Lineage (NCBI taxonomy): Eukaryota > Metazoa > Arthropoda > Malacostraca > Decapoda > Cambaridae > Procambarus > Procambarus clarkii. The sequence continues at coordinate 12,092,120 of NC_091204.1, forward strand.
CGGTAGAAAGAGGACCAACTCGGAAAGAGAATGCAGTCGACACTACATACCTGGAGAGGGCTTCGGGATGAGGTCTACTCAACCAGCCCAGACTCGCGCCAACCTCGACTTGTAATAACTTGGTCCACCAGGCTGTTGCTTGGAGCGGCCCGCAGGCCCACATATACCTGGTTGATGGGGTTCTGGGAGTTGTTCTACTCCCCAAGCCCGGCCGGAGGCAAGGCTTGACTTGTGAGAGTTTGGTCCACCAGGCTGTTGCATGGAGCGGCCCGCAGGCTCACATACCCACAACAGCCCGGTTGGTCCGGCACTTCTTGCAGGAAGTTATCAAATGTTTTTTGAAGAATTCCACCTTTGTTTCAGTAATATTTCAAATGTTTGCTGGGAGACTATTGAACTTAACTAGATTTTAAGTTCCTCGCATACCATCTTATCATTTTCCGATATCTTCCGTTACTTTTGTCAACTCAGATGACCTGATCAGTCATTCATCTTCCTCCTGATGTAACTATGGACCAGTTGGGGCTGGGACTTAGCCTTGAAACCGAGGGGAGCCGGTCGGCCGAGCGGACAGCACGCTGGACTTGTGATCCTGTGGTCCCGGGTTCAATCCCGGGCGAGAAACAATGGGCAGAGTTTCTTTTACCCTATGCCCCTGTTACCTAACAGTAAAATAGGTACCTGGGTGTTAGTGAGCTGTCACGGGCTGCTTCCTGGGAGTGGAGGCCTGGTCGATGACCGGGCCGCGGGGACACTAAAGCCCCTAAATCATCTCAAGATAACCTCAAGATAACCTGAATGCTATGTCATTCTTGTACAGCTTCTCTGCCACTCTCCTAGTTTCTGTGTACTCATTTTTGGCCATATGAACTGTGATTTCTTTCTGTTCTGTGTTCTCTATATTTCTTCTGAGCTCTTTTGCTTCCATACACCGCCTCTTGAACCATGGACTCCTCTTGCTACCCTTAACCCTTACTGATGATATCAATCTTTCTTCAGCGTCTTGGAGTTTGTCCATTATGTAGTCTATCATGTCTTGTGTTGCTTCTCCTCTGAGTTCTATTCCCAATTATATCCTCTCCAGGAATTCTCTGACCTTTTGGTATTTCCCCTCTCCTGTTGGCTAGCCTTACACTCTTTCCTTCGTTACATCTTTCTATGGTTTTATCCTCATTAAGCATTCACAGACTGGTCACAGTGGTCATTGGCTTCTAATGGCATTTCATGGTAAATGTTTTCAATGTCCATCTCATTTTGTGTGAAAACCAGGTTTAGCCTAACTGGCTGGTCACCG
>NC_091204.1:12098413-12108413 GCF_040958095.1 Procambarus clarkii
TGGTCGGGGATAGGTAGGGGAGGCCCCTAGCCTGGTCGGGGATAGGTAGGGAAGGCCCCTAGCCTGGTCGGGGATAGGTAGGGAAGGCCCCTAGCCTGGTCTGGGATGGGTAGGGAAGGCCCCTAGCCTGGTCTGGGATGGGTAGGGAAGGCCCCTGGCCTGGCCGGGGGATGGGAAGGGGGAGGCCTCACAATGAGAGAGGGAGGAGCAACCAGTGGCCCCGCACCGAGCATATTTTTAACTCACCAGTTTGTTGACATCGCCGCGCCATTCAAAATGGTTACCACCAAACTCCACCTTAATTACGCCGGGAACCCCCCCCCCCCCAACCACCACATTCACCACAATCACGTACGCTCCTAATTTGCCACGAGTCTCGTAAAATAATTTCCCGAAATTCAGAGATCTGCGCCGAGAAATCTGATGCAAATATACATTCCAAATCGGCAGCCTCTTCCTTCTCTCCCTCCCTCCCTCTCTCCTCCCTCTCTCTCACAATCCCCTCTACCAGTGAGGTAAAAAAAAATTGGGAGCGGGTACATCCTCTCTCAACCCGAAATGGTGATAGGAGACCCGAGGGCCGAGTAACGGTGTTTGGAAATATTGTCTTAGAGATATTGTCTTAGAGATATTGTCTTAGAGATATTGTCTTAGAGATATTGTCTTAGAGATATTGTCTTAGAGATATTGTCTTAGAGATATTGTCTTAGAGATATTGTCATTAACTTTTATGGCAGGGTGAAGTTTTTTTTTTTCTGGGGGGTGGGGGGAAGGTTGTTAAATTGGGATATTATTTATAATTGCGATATCATTAAATCACGGCTGGGTGATTCGATATCTGTGTATCATCCTCTGAAGCAGTGATGGGCAACTGGATGGTGTTGTTGTAGGAGTGACAGTTGCTATATCAACACATGACACTACCACACCCACACTACAAGTGCCTCCACTGCCACCACAACTGACACCATTACTGCCACCACCACTGCCACTACCACAACTGCCACCACCACTACCACCACAACTGCCACCACAACTGCCACCACCACTGCCACCACCACTACCACCACCACTACCACCACAACTGCCACCACAACTGCCATTACTGCCACCACAACTGCCACCACCACAACTGCCACCACCACTACCACCAGAACTGCCACCACCACTACCACCACCACTGCCACCACCACTGCCACCACCACAACTGCCACCACCACTACCACAACTGCCACCACCACCACTACCACCAGAACTGCCACCACCACTGCCACCACCACTGCCACTACCACAACTGCCACCACCACCACTACCACCAGAACTGCCACCACCACTACCACCACCACTGCCACCACCACAACTGCCACCACCACTACCACAACTGCCACCACCACCACTACCACCACAACTGCCACCACCACTGCCACCACCACTGCTACCACCACTGCCACCACCACAACTGCCACCACCAATGCCACCAGAACTGCTACCACCACTGCCGCCACCACTACCACCAGAACTGCCACCACCACAACCACCACCACCACCACCACAACCACCACCACTACCACAACCACCATTAGCGCCAAACTCACGGCCCGCTAATAAAAATTATACATATGGGTACCAATAAATTTTTAATAATATTAAATATAAATCCAAAAATATAACTTAGTTTATTATTATTTTTATTACATTATAACTACAAGTAAACATTATTTTCTCAAGTTAATATTACAAGATATCGTGTTATCAATATAATTAATATGACAAGTTAAAAAAAAACATATTACCAATATAACAATTAACACAATGCCTGATCTTGCTGCTGTTGAAGACTAAACAAAACATTAAACTTAACTTTCCTCTTTGACATAATAAAATAATGACTAATAATACAATAATACAATTATTCAAAGTTAAAATAATATTACAAATTAAGTTATGAATAAAAATGAACACAAACAGGTAATGCAAAAACTATTCATAACTAAGAAACTAGCATTCACACCTTCACAACCATCCAAGCCATGATGACTTCATGGTAACTATTCAGATCTCACAAAGTCAAGCTCCCGCAGCACCGGGCGGGTACTAGAGCGCACAGCAGCGCACAGCAGCGCACAGCAGCGCACAGCAGCGCACTGCAGCGCACAGAGATTGACATTGCTTGCCAGCCTCAAAATTGCCCAGAAATTATCTTCACCTATTTTGACACTTATAATTTCATGTTTGTTAAGAGAAGTGGCAACACTGGAGGAGTGGCTAGAGTGTGTAGGAGTGGCTAGAGTGTGTAGGAGTGACTAGAGTGCGTCAGAGTGCAAGGGTGGGTCGGCGAGTGTGTGTTTGGAGTGTACTCACCTAGGGGAGCTTGCGGCGGGTTGAGCTTTGGCTCTTTGGTCCCGCCTATCAACCGTCAATCAACTGGTGGTGGTGTGTGTGTGTGTGTGTGTGTGTGTGTGTGTGTGTGTGTGTGTGTGTGTGTGTGTGTGCGTGCGTGTACTCACTTATTTGTGCCTGCAGGATCGAGCATTGACTCTAGGATCCCGACTTTCCAGCCATCGGTTGTTTACAGCAATAACTCCTGTCCCATTTCCCTATCATATCTAGTTCTAAAATTATGAATAGAGTTAGCTTCCACAACCTGGGGCCAGATTCACGAAGCAGTTACGCAAGCACTTACGAACCTGTACATCTTTTCTCAATCTTTGGCGGCTTTGTTTACAATTATTAAACAGTTAATGAGCTCCGAAGCACCAGGAGGCTGTTTATAACAATATCAACAGTTGATTGGCAAGTTTTCATGCTTGTAAACTGTTTAATAAATGTAACCAAAGCCGCCAAATTTTGAGGAAAGATGTACACGTTCGTAAGTACTTGCGTAACTGTTTCGTGAATCTGGCCCCTGCTTTTTAAGTGCACTCCATTTTTCCACTACTCTCACGCTAAAATAAAACTTCCTAACATCTCTGTGACTCATCTGAGTTTCCAGCTTTCACCCATGTCCCCTCGTTCTGTTACTATTCCGTGTGAATATTTCATCTATTTCCTCTTTGTCAATTCCCCTGAGTATTTTATACGTTCTATCATATCCCCCCTCTCCCTTCTTTTTTCTAGTGTCGTAAGGTTCAGTTTCTTCAGGCGCTCTTCATATCCCATCCATCGTAACTCTGGGATGAGCCTCATCGCAAACTTCTGAACTTTTTCCAGTTTCTTTATGTGTTTTTTCAGATGGGGACTCCATGATGGCGCGGCATACTCTAAGACTGGTCTCACATAGGCAGTGTAAAGCGCCCTAAATGCCTCTTTACTTAGGTTTCTGAATGATGTTCTAACTTTCGCCAGTGTAGAGTACGCTGCTGTCGTTATAATATTTATATGTGCCTCAGTAGTTAGATTAGGTGTCACATCCACTCCCAGGTCTCTTTCTCCAGTCGCCACAGGTAGGCAGTTCCCCTTCATTGTGTACTGTCCCTTTGGTCTCCTATCACCTGATCCCATTTCCATAACTTTACATTTACTAGTGTTGAACTCCAGTAGCCACTTCTCTGACCATCTCTGCAACCTGTTCAAGCCCTCTTGGAGTATTCTACAATCCTCATCTGTCACAACTCTTCTCATTAATTTTGCGACATCCGCGAACATTGACATGTAGGATTCCACTCCTGTAAACATGTCATTTACGTAAATTAGAAATAGAATTGGTCCCAGCACCGATCCTTGAGGTACTCCACATGTTACTGTTCGCCAGTCCGACTTCTCGCCCCCATGCTAGGGCCTTTCCGATTACTCAACCTGTCAAACAACTGGTGATATGTGTACTCACCTATTTGTATTCACCTATTTGTGCTTGAGGGTGTTGAACTTTGGCTCTTTGGTCCCGCCTCTCAACTGTCAATCAACAGGTGTACAGGTTCATGAGCCTATTGGACTCTATCATATCTACACTTGAAACTGTGTATGGAGTCAGCCTCCACCACATCACTTCCTAATGCATTCCATTTGTCAACCACTCTGACACTAAAAAAAATTCTTTCTAATATCTCTGTGGCTTATTTGGGCACTCAGTTTCCACCTGTGTCCCCTTGTGCGTGTTCCCCTTGTGTTAAATAGTCTGTCTTTATCTAACCTGTCAATTCCTCTGAGAATCTTGTACGTGGTGATCATATCCCCCCTAACTCTTCTGTCTTCTAGCGACATAAGGTTTAATTCCCTTAGTTTCTCCTCGTAGCTCATACCTCTCAGCCCGGGTACTAGTCTGGTGGCAAACCTTTGAACTTTTTCCGGTTTAGTCTTATGCTTGACTAGATATGGACTCCATGCTGGGGCTGCATACTCCAGGATTGGTCTGACATAGGTGGAATACAAAGTTTTGAATGATTCCTTGCACAAGTGTCTAAATGCCGTTCTTATGTTAGCCAACCTGGCATATGCTGTTGATGTTATCCTCTAGATATGGGCTGCAGGGGCCAGGTCTGGCGAGATATCAACCCCCAGGTCTTTCTCTCTGACTCTTGAAGAGTTTCATCTCCCAAAGGATACCTTGTATCTGGTCTCCTGCTCCCTACACCTATCTTCATTACATTTGCTTGGGTTAAACTCTAACAACCATTTGTTTGACCATTCCTTCAGCTTGTCCAGGTCTTCTTGAAGCCTCAAGCAGTCCTCCTCTGTCTTAATCCTTCTCTTTAATTTTGGCGTCAGTGATACAGGTCTATAGTTAAGTGCCCATCACCTTACTTGAAAATCGGTACGACATTTGCTTTCTTCCAGGAATTGGGCAATTCACCAGACATAAGTGACTCATTAAAGATTAAGTGTTTGTGTGTGTGTGTCTATACGTGTATTCACCTAGTTGTATTCAACTAGTTGTGCTTGCGGGGGTTGAGCTGTGCTCTTTCGGCCCGCCTCTCAACTGGCTGATACCTGGTTGATGGGGTTCTGGGAGTTCTTCTACTCCCCAAGCCCGGCCCGAGGCCAGGCTTGACTTGTGAGAGTTTGGTCCACTAGGCTGTTGCTTGGAGCGGCCCGCAGGCCCACATACCCATCACAGCCCGGTTGGTCCGGCACTCCTTGGAGGAATAAATCTAGTTTCCTCTTGAAAATGTCCACGGTTGTTCCGACAATATTTCTTATGCTTGCTGGGAGGACGTTGAACAACCGCGGACCTCTGATGTTTATACAGTGTTCTCTGATTGTGCCTATGGCACCTCTGCTCTTCACTGGTTCTATTCAACATTTTCTTCCATATCGTTCACTCCAGTACGTTGTTATTTTTCTGTGTAGATTTGGTACTTGGCCCTCCAGTATCTTCCAGGTGTATATTATTTGATATCTCTCTCGTCTTCTTTCTAGTGAGTACATTTGGAGAGCTTTGAGACGATCCCAATAATTTAGATGCTTTATTGCGTCTATGCGTGCCGTATATGTTCTCTGTATTCCCTCTATTTCAGCAATCTCTCCTGCTTTGAAGGGGGAAGTGAGTACTGAGCAGTACTCAAGACGGGACAACACAAGTGCCTTGAAGAGTACAACCATTGTGATGGGATCTCTGGATTTGAAAGTTCTCGTAATCCATCCTATCATTTTTCTGGCTGTCGCAATATTTGCTTGGTTATGCTCCTTAAACGTTAGGTCATCAGACATTATTATTCCCAAATCCTTTACATGCTGTTTTCCTACTATGGGTACATTTGATTGTGTTTTGTACTCTGTATTATGTTTAAGGTCCTCATTTTTACCGTACCTGAGTACCTGGAATTTATCACTGTTAAACATCATGTTATTTTCTGATGCCCAGTCGAAAACTTTATTAATATCAGCTTGAAGTTTTTCAATGTCTTCAGCCGAGGTAATTTTCATACTGATTTTTGTGTCATCTGCAAAGGATGATACGAAGCTGTGACTTGTATTTTTGTCTATATCTGATATGAGAATAAGGAAAAGCAGCGGTGCAAGGACTGTACCCTGAGGTACAGAGCTTTTAACTGCACTTGGACTAGATTTTATATGGTTGACCATATAAAATCTGTCAATCAACTATTACTAACTACTAACGAATTTTTTTTTCCACACCCCCATACACACTCCCAGGAAGCAGTCCATAACAGCTAACTCCCAGGTACCTATATACTGCTAGCTAACAGGAGCATCAAGGTGAAAGAAACGCTGCCCATTTGTTTCTGCCAGCCCCCGGAATCGAACCCCGGGGCCAGCACGTGAGTACGTATCAAGCGTGCTGTCCACTAAGCCACCGCCCCTCCGCCACCGGTGTGTGTGTGTACTCACCTAGTTGTACTCACCTAGTTGTGTCTGCAGGATCGAGCATTGACTCTTGGATCCCGCCTTTCGAGCATCGGTTGTTTACAGCAATGACTCCTGTCCCATTTCCCTATCATACCTGGTTTTAAAATTATGAATAGTATTTGCTTCCACAACCTGTTCCTGAAGTGCATTCCATTTTCCCACTACTCTCACGCTAAAAGAAAACTTCCTAACATCTCTGTGACTCATCTGAGTTTCAAGCTTCCATCCATGTCCTCTCGTTCTGTTACTATTCCGTGTGAACATTTCGTCTATGTCCACTCTGTCAATCCCTCTGAGTATTTTATACGTTCCCATCATGTCCCACCCTCTCCCTTCTTCTTTCTAGTGTCGTAAGGCACAGTTCCCTCAGGCGCTCCTCATACTCCATCCCTCGTAGCTCTGGGACGAGTCTCGTTGCAAACCTCTGAACCTTTTCCAGTTTCATTATATGCTTCTTCAGATGGGGACTCCATGATGAGGCGGCATACTCTAAGACTGGCCTTACGTAGGCAGTGTAAAGCGCCCTAAATGCCTCCTTATTTAGGTTTCTGAATGATGTTCTAACTTTTGCCAGTGTAGAGTACGCTGCTGTCGTTATCCTATTAATATGTGCATCAGGAGATAGATTAGGTGTTACGTCGTGTGTGTGTGTGTGTGTGTGTGTGTGTGTGTGTGTGTGTGTGTGTGTGTGTGTGTGTGTGTGTGTGTGTGTGTGTACTCACCTAGTTGTGCTTGCGGGGGTTGAGCTCTGGCTCTTTGGTCCCGCCTCTCAACTGTCAATCAACAGGTGTACAGGTTCCTGAGCCTATTGGGCTCTATCATATCTACACTTGAAACTGTGTATGGAGTCAGCCTCCACCACATCACTTCCTAATGCATTCCATTTGTCAACCACTCTGACACTAAAAAAGTTCTTTCTAATATCTCTGTGGCTCATTTGGGCACTCAGTTTCCACCTGTGTCCCCTAGTGCGTGTGCCCTCTGTGTTAAACAGCCTGTCTTTATCAACCCTGTCAATTCCCTTGAGGATCTTGAATGTGGTGATCATGTCCCCCCTAACTCTTCTGTCTTCCAACGTAGTGAGGTTTAATTCCCGTAGTCTCTCCTCGTAGCTCATACCTCTCAGCTCGGGTACTAGTCTGGTGGCAAACCTTTGAACCTTTTCCATTTTAGTCTTATGCGTGACTAGATATGGACTCCATGCTGGTGCCGCATACTCCAGGATTGGTCTGACATATGTGGTATATAATGTTCTGAAAGATTCCTTACACAAGTTTCTAAAGGCCGTTCTTATGTTAGCCAACCTGGCATATGCTGATGTTATCCTCTTGATATGAGCTTCAGGAGACAGGTCTGGCGTGATATCAACCCCCAGGTCTTTCTCTCTCTCTGACTCTTGAAGTATTTCATCTCCCAAGTGATACCTTGTATCTGGTCTCCTGCTTCCTACCCCTATCTTCATTACATTAATGTGTGTGTATGTGTGTGTGTGTGTACTCACCTAGTTGTACTCACCTAGTTGTGTTTGCGGGGGTTGAGCTCTGGCTCTTTGGTCCCGCCTCTCAACCGTCAATCAACAGGTGTACAGATTCATGAGCCTATCGGGCTCTGTCATATCTACACTTGAAACTGTGTATGGAGTCAGCCTCCACCACATCACTGCCTAATGTGTTCCATCTGTTAACTACTCTGACACTGAAAAAAATTCTTTCTAACGTCTCTGTGGCTCATCTGGGTACTAAGTTTTAACCTGTGTCCCCTTGTTCGTGTCCCACCCGTGCTGAAGAGTTTGTCCTTGTCCACCCTGTCAATTCCCCTGAGAATTTTGTAGGTGGTTATCATGTCTCCCCCTTACTCTTCTGTTTTCCAGGGACGCCTGGAAATCCAGGCGGTTTTCCAAGATGTGTGTGGAGGTGCATGTTTGGGGTGACATGTATGGCTACTCTACTATTCAAATCGGTTCAGACATTAAAATTCAACAAATAGTTCGCGGTTCTCTACATTCATCCATGTTTCGAATGAAAAATGGATGAATGTAGAAAATGTTGTAATATCAATATAAATTGCTACATACCTTCCCCGGCTTGGCGCCTTCTTTTAACAATTACTTACTAACAATATAAATTTATCAATAATATCTAAGTTTTTCCATATCAATAATATCTAAGCGTTTAAACTATTTGGTTTTCATGAATCATTCAGTCTGTGTATTTAGGACTGTTATGACGAGGCCTAACTACCCAAACCCAAACCAAACCAGGTTTGTTTCTACCCAAACACCTGTCTTTATATCTCCCTTTCCCAGTCTTTATATCTCCCTTTCCCAGTCTTTATATCTCCCTTTCCCAGTCTTTATATCTCCCTTTCCCAATCTTTATATCTCCCTTTCCCAATCTTTATATCTACCTTTCCCAAAATCCATCCCCTTATCTCTCGTCTAACAGTGCACAACGCCTTGTGGTGTAGTGGTGACATACTCGCCTGGCGTTTCGCAAGCTCTGTGGCCTGGGTTCGTATCCTGGCCGGGGAAGGATTTACTAGGTGCCAATCCATAACTGTAGCCTCTGATCACCCAGCAGTATATTGGTACCTGGTTAAAAATCATTTGGCGGGTCGTATTCCGGGGAAAATTAGGATTAGGGACTTGCCTGAAACGCTATGCGTGCTACTGGCTATACAAGAATGTAAAAACTCTTGTATATATAAACAAAACAAATAAGAAAGTTTCAACACATGTCAACCATAGATTCTAACGAACTGGAAAAGGCAATAGCCCAAGCCATAGATGTAGGAACCCCTTCTCGAGCTCATTTATCTCGCCTCATATCACTCTTTTTCCACAGAAGTGGTCCCAGTTATCAATCAATGATACTGAATTTGATTTGCCATATTTGTCTGACCTTAGCTGAAAAGCGAAGTCATTATTCTGTAAATGAAGACATCCACAAGGGCCGTGACGAGGATTCGAACCTACGTCCGAGAGCATCCCAGACGCTGCCTTAATCGACTGAGCTATGACATGGATAAAAATTACAACCAGAAATTCTACTGAATTTATTTGGATCCTGCAGCCTCTCCGAGACACAAACCAGGATTTTACACAACTCCCCCCATGCACTCGAGCTGTGTCAATAGGCCGTTCTCCCTCTTCGCCCTTACTTCATTACACTTCACATTACACTTCATTCTGGGATGCTCTCGGACGTAGGTTCGAATCCTCGTCACGGCCCTTGTGAATTTGTTCATTTGATGCATCACGCTATTGTGATTTGTGTAACATTATTCTGTCATATTTAAGGTGGGAGTGTTAATCACCTTATAATATACAAAAATATTCACGTCGCTTCCTTGCCGACACTCAGACCCAGACCTCGCACAACACATCACTGAATGACATCTCCACCAAGGTTTCCCAACCACGTCGAGAATACCAGAATATGACCCAACGTCTGACTCAATGTTATTTGGTCCTATTCCCTTACCCTATGTTTCATTGCCTTTATTCTCTATCCCCACTTTTACATGTGTATTAAGCCCACAACTGTACCTCATGGACTCATTCTTCACCTGAAGATGTTACAGAGATGAACACAACTATGTAGCAAATAAATCCTTCAATTATTACTAGTTTCTTTAACATGAATTTCGCTATCTTGATTATTATTCCTGATAGTGATGCTCCTGATAGTGATGC
>NC_091204.1:12110913-12125913 GCF_040958095.1 Procambarus clarkii
TACCTGTGGCAGGTGGCTACAGGTGACGGGTCTCCCAATCCTGAGCACTCCAGGTGCAAACTCTGTGAGCAGGAACAACGGCATGATCTCCCGCACTACATCACTGAATGCCCAGTTATTAGACCTTTCAGACCAGTTGGCATGAGGTACCTGGAGCTTTGCAATTACTTTATTCACTCTCGTATTCTTGAAGATATCCTCACAGTATACCCAAAATTTGCCAGTGCAGGCTATTAAACACATGGCTCTGTATGACTAACCATCCTGCGAGATGGGGACTTGTATTACCACTGCTACCTTATTCAATCTTGTGTTGTTGATATCCTCAAAATGCATCCGGAGTCTGCAAGTGCAGACCGCTTATCACATGCCTCTGTATGACTAACCATCCTGTGTGATGGGGATTTTTTAGCATCACCTAGTTAGCTTTTTTTTTGACACACTGTACTCCACTTCATATAGTCTAGGGTAGCTGCACTAATGCAGATGTACCTAATATCTTAATAATAAAAAAAAAATAGAAATATGTTAGGAATAATATTCTGTGATTCAAAGTCTGCTCTTCAAGCAATCGAAAACTTCTCTTGGAAGATCGACAGCAAGAACCTCATACTCCCAATTATAAATGACCTAATTGATGCACAGAGTAAAGGGTCTCGAATCTCCTTTGTATGGATACCTTCACACATAAATATAACCCATCATAATGAGACAGACATTGCAGCCAAATTAGCGTGTAACAAGTTTGATGTTGAATTAGATCTAGGTATTCCCCATCTCTGCTGTCAAAACTGTATTGGTCCAAACACTCAGATCTGATAGGAAAGAACTTACTGACTCCCAACGACCTGAAAGTACTAGTATAAAACGCTATGATTTGTTCAGATCTGAAACCTACATCTATGGACAGCACAAAACGTCCACTAGACTGTGCGACACAGTGGTTGCAAGGATCAGGTTGGGTTACCGTTACCTGTGACAGGTGGCTACAGTTACCTGTGGCAGGTGGCTACCATTACCTGTGGCAGGTGGCTACCGTTACCTGTGGCAGGTGGCTACCGTTACCTGTTTTCCGTGATTATTCTGTATATATATATATATATATATATATATATATATATATATATATATATATATATATATATATATATATATATATATATATATACATATATATAATGTGTGTGTATTCACCTAGTTGTGCTTGCGGGGGTTGAGCTCTGCTCTTTCGGCCCGCCTCTCAACTGTCAATCAACTTTAAATAACTTAATCCCCCCCCCCACACACACACACCTAGGAAGCAGCCCGTAACAGCTGTCTAACTCCCAGGTACTTAATTACTGCTAGGTAACAGGGGCATCAGGTGGAAAGAAACTCTGCAAATGTTTCCGCCGGCGGCCGGGATTGAACCCGGACCCTGGGATTACGAGTACCAAGCGCTGTCCATTCAGCCACGGCCCCCGTGTGTGTGTGAGAGAGAGAAAGTGTAAGTGTTTGTGTGTGTGTGTGTGTGTGTGTGTGTGTGTGTGTGTGTGTGTGTGTGTGTGTGTGTGTGTGTGTGTGTGTGTGTGGTTGCGTGCGCTGCACCTAATAGACCAAGTTGCCTAGCAAGCCGAATTTTCCTGAAATATTATGTTTCACAATTTTTTTCTTATAGACTAATTAAACTTTCCACAATATTATATTTTATTTGTTTCTAATCAGAGTTAAAACTTACAAAATTGATTAAACCTAACCTAACTTAACCTAACAACTTAACTTAACCTAACTTAACCTAACAACTAAGTCACAAATTCATGTTCTTAATATAATAATATTAACTGGAAAAAAATCCGCAAAGAAATATTTGAAAATTAAAAAACTCCCACTGCTAGTTAGGCAAACCGGGCCTTGCATACTAGGCCAAGTAGCCTTGAGCTTTCTCAGAGAGTTGGGTTCCAGGCGCGCTAAGACCTCAGGAGACTCAAGGGCAGCCGCCAGGTTCCCTACTTCAGCGCCTCAGTGTGGCGATCCAGAGAGGGAACGCCTCCAGCGTCCTCGGTTCCAGTCAGGGAGCGAAGGAGCTCCATGGAAAGGAACTAAGTGAGAAAAAAGCGCCAAGCCATTACGACTATATAGCACTTGGAAGGGGTCAGGATAAGGGTTTAGGATGGGACGGGGGGAAGGAATGGTGCCCCAACCACTTGGACGGTCGGGGATTGAACGCCGACCTGCATGAAGCGAGACCGTCGCTCTACCGTCCACCCCAAGTGAGCTCCAAGAGATACAGAACTTTTAACCACTAATTGCGCTCACCATGAGGCCTGATAGCTGAGTGGACAACGCTTGGGATTCGTAGTACTAAGATTCCGGGTTCGATCCCCGGTAGAGGCGGAAAAAAATAGGTAGAGTTTCTTTCACCCTGCGTCACCTGTTCACCTAGCAGTAAATAGGTACCTGGGAGTTAAGACAGCTGCTACGGGCTGCTTCCTGGAGATGTGTAACAAAAAGGAGGCCTGGTCGAGGACCGGGCCGCGGGGACGCTCAGCCCCGATATCATCTCAAGATAACCCTCAAGATAACCAGTGTACAACTTACAACATTTAAATATCTAATAATGCAAAACCAAACACAGAAAATGGGAAGCGGAAGGACAAAAGAACATGGACAATGCATTGAAGGGGGGACCCAAAAATTCCTTCTAATGCGTTTCACATGTTTTTCTTCAAGGCTTTGGGTCCCCTTTTTCCAGCCAGAGGGGGCGCCTCCCCCCCCTCCTTATATACTTTAAAAATATATATAATATGAACGAGCAAAATCCTGTAACACTTACCGGGATCAGTAATGCCCTGATCAATCAGACTGTTGTACCGCTGGGCCTTCTCTGGAAAGCAAGAGAGAGAAGCAATATTAGTGGATGGGCGAGATCTGATGATAATGTGGGCGTGATATATCTGAGGGCAATAATGGGTGTGTGGGCGTGATATATCTGAGGGCAATAATGGGTGTGGGCGTGATATATCTGAGGGCAATAATGGCTGTAGGCGTGATATATCTGAGGGCAATAATGGGTGTGGGCGTGATATATCTGAGGGCAATAATGGGTGTGGGCGTGATATATCTGAGGACAATAATGGGTGTGGGCGTGATATATCTGAGGGCAATAATGGCTGTAGGCGTGATATATCTGAGGGCAATAATGGGTGTGGGCGTGATATATCTGAGGGCAATAATGGGTGTGGGCGTGATATATCTGAGGACAATAATGGGTGTGGGCGTGATATATCTGAGGGCAATAATGGCTGTAGGCGTGATATATCTGAGGGCAATAATGGGTGTGGGCGTGATATATCTGAGGGCAATAATGGGTGTGGGCGTGATATATCTGAGGACAATAATGGGTGTGGGCGTGATATATCTGAGGGCAATAATGGCTGTAGGCGTGATATATCTGAGGGTAATAATCGGTGTGGGCGTGATATATCTGAGGAACAATAATGGGTGTGGGCGTGATATATCTGAGGAACAAAAATGGGTGTGGGCGTGATATATCTGAGGGCAATAATGGGTGTGGGCGTGATATATCTGAGGGCAATAATGGGTGTGGGCGTGATATATCTGAGGGCAACAGTGGGTGTGTGGGCGTGATATATCTGAGGGCAACAATGGGTGTGGGCGTGATATATCTGAGGGCAATAATGGCTGTAGGCGTGATATATCTGAGGAACAATAATGGGTGTGGGCGTGATATATCTGAGGAACAAAAATGGGTGTGGGCGTGATATATCTGAGGGCAATAATGGGTGTGGGCGTGATATATCTGAGGGCAATAATGGGTGTGGGCGTGATATATCTGAGGATCAATAATGGGTGTGGGCGTGATATATCTGAGGGGCAATAATGGGTGTGGGCGTGATATATCTGATGGCAATAATGGGTGTGGGCGTGATATATCTGAGGGCAATAATGGGTGTGGGCGTGATATATCTGAGGATCAATAATAGGTGTGGGCGTGATATATCTGAGGGCAACAATGGGTGTGGGCGTGATATATCTGAGGAACAATAATGGGTGTGGGCGTGATATATCTGAGAAACAAAAATGGGTGTGGGCGTGATATATCTGAGGGCAACAATGGGTGTGTGGGCGTGATATATCTGCGGGCAACAATGGGTGTGGGCGTGATATATCTGAGGGCAATAATGGGTGTGGGCGTGATATATCTGAGGGCAATAATGGGTGTGGGCGTGATATATCTGAGGGCAATAATGGGTGTGGGCGTGATATATCTGAGGACAATAATGGGTGTGGGCGTGATATATCTGAGGAACAATAATGGGTGTGTGGGCGTGATATATCTGAGGGCAATAATGGGTGTGGGCGTGATATATCTGAGGAACAATAATGGGTGTGGGCGTGATATATTGTAACACTGTAAAAGTGTTTGGGTTAGTTTAATACATACATAGAGTACATGAGTCACAGACAAGGATCTGAGAGGCGCCAGTTGTCTGCCTGAGATCTCACACCTCAAAGCGTTAATGACCTCAAGTGACCTGAGGTCAGATCATGAGAATTTCACCTTGCTTCCGCTAAGCTTATAATTGTAGTCTGGTAGCCTTCAAACATGCCGACGTTTAAGGAGTGGCTTGGTAGTGCCGGAGGCTATCTACTTGTGGGCGGAGTTAGCTACTAGGTTCCCCAATATAAACTCGGAGAGCTATCCAGCATAGGGATTGAACAGACAGAACGGGAGTCAGCAGAAGCAGAGAAGACAGCCCTACCAGGGAGGCTGTCGGCCGGCAGGGGCGAGACAGTCTCTGTCAAGCTACAGACCCCCCCCCCCCCCCCTCTCTATTCAACTTAGACTCAGTACTCGGTGAGTGAACATTAAGGTGACTTGGTCGTGTTTACATATGTTGTGTGATGATCAGGGGCAGTCAAGTTGTAGGGTTCTCGAATTCTTGGATGATGACTCACTTTGCATATTAAACTGGAACATTTTAATTGAATTGCTAAATTATGATACTTCATGTGAAATATAATTATGAATTTATTATTTAAATTGTGTTTAACTTTGCTCCCTAGAGCTTTGAGTTGAGGATTTGAGAAAGCCTCTGTGGTTACTGGGTTCATGATATAAATGAGTACATGTTTGGAGTTGATACATGGTACAGAGGGAACATACTAATAATGAACTCATGATAACATCCTTTGAGAATTTTGTGATACAGGCAAGTTCCATTCCTTGTCTTGTATGTAATGATCATGAATGGATGGTGGCAGCATTTCGTCCTATCTACTCTTCTACTTCTACTATCTACTCTTCTACTTCTACCTATCTACACCTCTCCCTCCACCCTTCTCTAAACTTTCACTTTCAACTAATGACCCTTCTCGCTCCTCCCACCTCTCTGCCTCTCACCCCAAACCCTCACTAATTACTTCACTATTCATTTCTTTCCTTTCGTTTTCACTTATACGTTTGTGGCAATGATTATGTATTCTAGAGTTCTCTCTAGAGTTTCGGGTAGTTGATCAAGTAACGGCACCTTGTAGTCTTGACACCTAGGTAGTCAAATACCTAGGTTACAAGGTGTTGAACGAGAGAGGCTGCCTTAGGAACTCTGGGAGTGCTCTAGAATAGTTAGCTAACTGGGGACGGGATAACGGACTAGAGAGAGCTGTTTCCCCCGGCCTCGTTAGTTAACTGGGGGGGTGGAATAATGGACAAGATAGAGCTATTTCCCCCACCCCCCGTTACAATGATGGCAGCGGTGTTGAACAATGTTTAAGGTATTGGTGTTCTTTTAACATTGTTCAGTCCCACGTGTCTTTTTGCCGCTCAGGCGCTATCAGGGAGATCTTGACAGGTGTTTAATATTCGCGAGTTAGCGAACTTTTTTCAGGTTAGGAGATAGTGATTCTCTGGTGTTGTGTTTAGTGATTTTGTGAGTTTTGTGTAGTTCAGGGAATGTTCTCCAGAACTTGCGTGTGTAGTGATTTATGTTAGTAATAAGATTTGGCGATTTGGGAACTTAGCGGTGTTGGTAGTGCAGGTCAGCTGAGTGTGACAGGTGACCTCGCATGTCCCACGGGGACACCCAGCCACCGCTGGTCTCCAGGTCAGTGGGGAGTGGCAGGTGTAGTTCTTAAGTAGTTTAAGTGTGGTTCTGCTCAGATTATTGCGATCGACTGTTTTACTCCATTTGAACGCAATAACCCGAGGTGTACTGGTATTGTACAGCATGCTAGTGTGGACTAGTGTGTCAGTAGACTTCACGTTGGGGACGCTCGACGTTAGATAGTCTGGTCACAGGGGTGACAACAGTTTGGGAGTTGTTTACCGGCGGAGAAGCTAGGGAAACACTCTGGGTCACGTAGGTGGCTGTAGGTTAAGGGTGGGAGTAATGGTTAATTATGTACTTAAGATTAGGAACGGTACAGTTAAGTTTAGGCTAGTGTTTTGTCTATTAGTGTTGATTTTTTTTTGTGACAAGTTAAAAGTAGTGATGACCTTATTCTCTCTTCTCTAACTTTACTCTGTTACTGTTTTATGTTCCACCAAGTCAATATCATTCAGAGTTAATTGAATTATTAAAAATTGAAGTGTAGTTGTTGCCAGGAGGAGAGCGGTATGATAGGACTGTGTAACCCTATACAAACGACAGGGTCACACAAACATCTTGGGAGCACGATATTGTCGCCTTTCTGTTCATCCACAGGTGGGAGCCAGAAGAGAGGAGAGACGCACATACAAAAGAGGGAGACGGCTGCTATGTACCACACTCAGGGGCGTTTATCACCACCACCACGACCAGCCCACTACCTGGAGGTCATGGCTCCACCACCACCACCACCCCAGGGGACCCCAAGATGCAGCCCTCTCGGTCGGTCAACATTGGTCTACCCAGTGGACCCCAGGTCGTTCTGCAGACGACCCCAGACGACCCAGTAATGATGGAAGAGGAGCAACAACGACTCCAGTCTGTCCCACCAACATCGGTCTACCCAGGATGGACCCCAGGACGGACAGACCCCCAATGGACCCCAGGTCGCTTGTCAAAGACCCATGGGAGGAGGAAGAGAGAAGAAAGAAGAGAGAAGAGAGAAGAAAGAAGAGAGAAGAAAGAAGAGAGAAGAAAGAAGAAGATAAGCCAAGCTGAGACACGATACCTAGTGTCCCTTGCTGGTGTCAGCATTATTGCATGGAGCGTAATTGCAAGACAGGATCGTTTGCCTTGACTGGCCGCCCCTCCTACAAGCATGTTGCTCTGTTGAGTGATCCTTCCTGTGTCATGCGGACTTGATGTGGCTGTCAGAAGTAGCTCTCTGAAGGAGGCGTGCTGGAGCAACAGGGAGGAAGAAGAGTAGGATGGGATTTCTACTGTTGGCAACTATATGAAGGTCTCGAAACTTGTAGTCCCTATAGCTGTGAAGAACCCCAATATACGTCTCTCATGGTGACTGACGTAGGGCCAATTACAGATCAGCTGGGACAACCGAATTCCACGGTCCTGTGCTCAGTTCAAGTAGTAACGGCTTTCGGGTTGACCAAGTGTTGTTGTGCGTTAACGACGGAGAAGCGACGGAGGCAGTTGTGTTGAAGAAATGTGGTACAGGATTATCTACAAGACCAAGCAGTGACGTCGCCCAGCCAGAGACAATGGACGTCTGTCTACATATTTCATTTTTTAGAGTAGGATGATGTATATTTGTTTAGCTAGGATGTATTTTTTTTTTCCTTAATAAAGTTGTCGCACACAGCTAGCTTGCTTTAGCAGTGTTGCAAAAACTTTATTTCGGGGAGAAGGGGAGATGTAACACTGTAAAAGTGTTTGGGTTAGTTTAATACATACATAGAGTACATGAGTCACAGACAAGGATCTGAGAGGCGCCAGTTGTCTGCCTGAGATCTCACACCTCAAAGCGTTAATGACCTCAAGTGACCTGAGGTCAGATCATGAGAATTTCACCTTGCTTCCGCTAAGCTTATAATTGTAGTCTGGTAGCCTTCAAACATGCCGACGTTTAAGGAGTGGCTTGGTAGTGCCGGAGGCTATCTACTTGTGGGCGGAGTTAGCTACTAGGTTCCCCAATATAAACTCGGAGAGCTATCCAGCATAGGGATTGAACAGACAGAACGGGAGTCAGCAGAAGCAGAGAAGACAGCCCTACCAGGGAGGCTGTCGGCCGGCAGGGGCGAGACAGTCTCTGTCAAGCTACAGACCCCCCCCCCCCCCTCTCTATTCAACTTAGACTCAGTACTCGGTGAGTGAACATTAAGGTGACTTGGTCGTGTTTACATATGTTGTGTGATGATCAGGGGCAGTCAAGTTGTAGGGTTCTCGAATTCTTGGATGATGACTCACTTTGCATATTAAACTGGAACATTTTAATTGAATTGCTAAATTATGATACTTCATGTGAAATATAATTATGAATTTATTATTTAAATTGTGTTTAACTTTGCTCCCTAGAGCTTTGAGTTGAGGATTTGAGAAAGCCTCTGTGGTTACTGGGTTCATGATATAAATGAGTACATGTTTGGAGTTGATACATGGTACAGAGGGAACATACTAATAATGAACTCATGATAACATCCTTTGAGAATTTTGTGATACAGGCAAGTTCCATTCCTTGTCTTGTATGTAATGATCATGAATGGATGGTGGCAGCATTTCGTCTTCTACTATCTACTCTTCTACTTCTACTATCTACTCTTCTACTTCTACCTATCTACACCTCTCCCTCCACCCTTCTCTAAACTTTCACTTTCAACTAATGACCCTTCTCGCTCCTCCCACCTCTCTGCCTCTCACCCCAAACCCTCACTAATTACTTCACTATTCATTTCTTTCCTTTCGTTTTCACTTATACGTTTGTGGCAATGATTATGTATTCTAGAGTTCTCTCTAGAGTTTCGGGTAGTTGATCAAGTAACGGCACCTTGTAGTCTTGACACCTAGGTAGTCAAATACCTAGGTTACAAGGTGTTGAACGAGAGAGGCTGCCTTAGGAACTCTGGGAGTGCTCTAGAATAGTTAGCTAACTGGGGACGGGATAACGGACTAGAGAGAGCTGTTTCCCCCGGCCTCGTTAGTTAACTGGGGGGGTGGAATAATGGACAAGATAGAGCTATTTCCTCCACCCCCCGTTACAATATCTGAGGAACAATAATGGGTGTGGGCGTGATATATCTGAGGGCAATAATGGGTGTGGGCGTGATATATCTGAGGGCAATAATGGGCGTGGGCGTGATATATCTGAGGGCAATAATGGGTGTGGGCGTGATATATCTGAGGGCAATAATGGGTGTGGGCGTGATATATCTGAGGGCAATAATGGGTGTGGGCGTGATATATCTGAGGACAATAATGGGTGTGGGCGTGATATATCTGAGGAACAATAATGGGTGTGTGGGCGTGATATATCTGAGGGCAATAATGGGTGTGGGCGTGATATATCTGAGGAACAATAATGGGTGTGGGCGTGATATATCTGAGGAACAATAATGGGTGTGGGCGTGATATATCTGAGGGCAATAATGGGTGTGGGCGTGATATATCTGAGGGCAATAATGGGCGTGGGCGTGATATATCTGAGGGCAATAATGGGTGTGGGCGTGATATATCTGAGGAACAATAATGGGTGTGGGCGTGATATATCTGAGGACAATAATGGGTGTGGGCGTGATATATCTGAGGAACAATAATGGGTGTGGGCGTGATATATCTAAGGAACAATAATGGGTGTGGGCGTGATATATCTAAGGAACAATAATGGGTGTGGGCGTGATATATCTAATGAATAATACCAAATAAATATTAGCATATAACACACTTAGGGCAGTCTGCTTATATCACAAAAATGTACTAAAAAGTACTTTTTCTTAACTCACAAAGTGCTACAATGAACTCATTAAACTACCGTGAGAGCACCAAGGATCATTCCTCCTATGTACAGTCCCAGCTCCTTGAAGGAAGATTGACATAAATGGCCAATTCAAATAATGTGGTAATTAAGGAGGGTAATTGGATTAGAAGATAGTAAATGATGTGAAGGATAATGACCCTGTTGGCATACTGTTGCATTTTCATGAAGTGGTGTTTAGGTAAGCTCTCAATGATGCCGTTTACAGCGAAATCATCAACAAGCTATTAAAATGCCATTCATATTTAAGGTTGATGAAAGACTTAGGAAGCAGCACCGCTAAGTAAGCGGTCTCCACCACCCCTACCACCACCACTCCTACCACCACCACTACCACCCCTACCACCACCACTACCACCCCTACCACCACCACTACCACCCCTACAACCACCACCAAACTGTCAGAACTGATCACTACTCTACCATTAAATATCAGACATATCCCGCACTGCAGCAGACATCAGCAAGCAGAGTGTGTGTGTGTGTGTGTGTGTGTGTGTGTGTGTGTGTGTGTGTGTGTGTGTGTGTGTGTGTGTGTGTGTGTGTGTGTGGACGGAACCTTAAAGCACTGATAGAATAGTGATACACTACTCCACTATGCAGCCAGCCTCTTATACCCTGCAGAGGACCCACCACTTCTCATGGCAAATGCATGTAGTGTGTGTGTGTAATGTTGCGGCTCTTGACCGCTAGAGGGCTCTACACGGGAACTAAGACAAGCCAGAAATAATGAAGAAGTCTCTGGCTTTACCTTCGACGGTAGTAATGAGGGAAGGGGTAGGTAAATTGCCCCATTAATGTCCAAGTGGTGGTTGGGGGAGGGAAGAGGTGGGGGGAGTGCGTGTGGGTGTGCGTGTGTGCGTGTGGGTGTGTGCGTGTGTGTGTGTGTGTGTGTGTGTGTGTGTGTGTGTGTGTGTGTGTGTGTGTGTGTGTGTGTGTGTGTGTGTGTGTGTGTGTGTGTGGAGGGTGCGGCCACACGCAGTTACTGACACTCAAGGAATGATCTCCATTGATTTGAGATGAAGCAACAGGTGAGGCAAGAGTTGAAGCAACAGGTGAAGCAAGGGTTGAAGCAGCAGGTGAGGCAAGAGTTGAAGCAACAGGTGAAGCAAGGGTTGAAGCAGCAGGTGAGGCAAGAGTTGAAGCAACAGGTGAAGCAAGGGTTGAAGCAGCAGGTGAGGCAAGAGTTGAAGCAACAGGTGAAGCAAGGGTTGAAGCAGCAGGTGAGGCAAGAGTTGAAGCAACAGGTGAAGCAAGGGTTGAAGCAGCAGGTGAGGCAAGAGGGTGTAGTTGATCATGTTGCAAGATGCAAGACATATTTAAACGTTGCATGTGCAACACGAGAACCTGTTGCTCATTTGCATTATATTCGACTTTCTTGTCTGCTTATTTTGTTATGTGTGAAGGGAACACGTGGAAGAACGTATATGTGCTACTTCCCCCCCCCCCGCCCCCCCATTTCCCAGTGTGTGTGTGTGTGTGTGTGTGTGTGTGTGTGTGTGTGTGTCCCATTTGCAACAATGCTATTTGCAACTTCCTTCCATGAACTCTTGGGTGCGTTGCCCTTCACTCGACGCCTCCCCCTCCTCCTCGCCCCATCTTCCCAGCTGGCGTGTAACGAGTGCCAGCCTGGTGCCTCCTCTAACTGCCATTCGGACCGGAGTGCCGGAGGAGTGCCAGACCAACCGGGCTGTGGTGGGTATGTGGGCCTGCGGGCCGCTCCAAGCAACAGCCTGGTGGACCAAACTCTCACAAGTCAACCATGTATCAACCAGGTATCATTCCCACCTGGATCACTCTTAACAAACTCCTTGCAAGACTTCTCTAACGGGTAACTGTGCACTTAAAAGCTAAACTGTGCACTTCTAAGAATAACTGTGCACTTCTAAGAATAACTGTGCACTTCTAAGAATAACTGTGCACTTCTAAGAATAACTGTGCAACAGAGCATAAGTATGCACCCTAGAAACTTAATTGTCAACCTGAGAAGCTTAGCTGTGTATTGCAATGCACAACTATTGCAACACGTGATATCTAACCACGTGTGGTTAGGTGGTTGTGATATCTAACTGCTCACCTGAGCGGTGGTTGTGATATCGAACTGCTCACCTGAGCGGCGGTTGTGATATCTAACTGCTCACCTGTGCAGTGGTTGTGATATCTAACTGCTCACTTGTGCAGTGGTTGTGATATCTAACGGTTATATTTTCATTGTAATACACCTTGAGGTTATCTTCAGATGATTTCTGGGCTTAACGTCCCCGCGGCCCGGTCCTCGACCAGGCCTCCTTTTTGTTACTCACCCCCAGGAAGCAGCTCGTAGCAGCTGTCTACCTTCAAGGTACCTATTTACTGCTAGGTGAACAAGCGCATCAGGGTGCAAGAAACTCTGCCCATTTGTTTCCGCCTCCACCGGGGATCGAACCCGGAACCTCAGGACTACGAATCCCGAACGCTGGCCACTCAGCCGTCAGGGCCACTGACATGCCCAAGACTCTTGTGTATATCTGTTGGGGTATACAGCTTTATGTATACTTGTATACTCTCAGATGTCTACCTTATACGAGCTCAGATATACACAACAGATAACTACATATACACAGCTCATGATTGCTTATACACAACAGATAACTACATATACACAACAGATAACTACATATACACACCAGATGACTACATATACACACCAGATGACTACATATACACACCAGATGACTACATATACACACCAGATGACTACATATACACACCAGATGACTACATATACACACCAGATGACTACATATACACACCAGATGACTACATATACACACCAGATGACTACATATACACACCAGATGACTACATATACACACCAGATGACTACATATACACAACAGATGACTACATATACACACCAGATGACTACATATACACACCAGATGACTACATATACACACCAGATGACTACATATACACACCAGATGACTACATATACACACCAGATGACTACATATACACAACAGATGACTACATATACACACCAGATGACTACATATACACAACAGATAACTACATATACACACCAGATGACTACATATACACACAAGATGACTACATATACACACCAGATGACTACATATACAACACGACAACATGCTAACTCCTTGTTCGGCCTCGTTTGGCTAAGGCCACGGCAACGATTAGGCAAACGGCTTGTTGACTCACTTGCGCGAGATATTCCTGCAAATCAAAGTGAGGAGATATAAAAAAAAAGTATATGCAAACAAGGTTGTTTATACCGCGCCTCGCCACGAGATCAAGACCACTAACAACAAACAGCATCGAAGCGCAAATGGGAGCACAAGAACTCGATATATATCCACTATAAAAGGAGAGGAAAAAAAAAAACATTTTTCTCAAACACAAGCTGTCTCTTCCCTCCAGAAGCCAAACAGGTTTCGTTATAAGCTTCCCGGAGCCGCGCAAATAAACAAATACACAAATCAAAGCTCCAAACTCCCCCCCCCCCTCCCTACCCCCCCCCCCTCTCAAAAAAAGTCTCATGGTCGCCCTTATAGACAAAAAAGCTGATATATCCCGAGTGAGCAAAGACCGAGAGCGGAGTTAAAATATTCACGTCTCATTAGCACGACCAGGATTTTTTCTCCGCCTCCGCCCCCAAGAGCAATGGAGGAATGACAGCCCTCGGAAAATATGTCGAGATGATGCCGTCACTGTGAGGGGAGGGAGGGAGGGGGTGAGGGAGGGTGAGGGAGGGAGAGAGGGAGGGGGTGAGGGAGGGTGAGGGAGGGAGAGGGGGAGGGAGAGAGGGAGGGTGAGGGAGGGAGAGAGGGAGGGAGAGAGGGAGGGTGAGGGAGGGAGAGAGGGAGGGAGAGAGGGAGGGTGAGGGAGGGAGAGAGGGAGGGAGAGAGGGAGGGAGAGAGGGAGGGAGAGAGGGAGCGAGGGAGGGAGAGGGAGGGTGAGGGAGGGAGGGAGGGAGGGAGGGGGTGAGGGAGGGTGAGGGAGGGAGGGAGGGAGGGAGGGAGGGAGGGGGTGAGGGAGGGAGGGAGGGGGTGAGGGAGGGAGAGAGGAACCAGAAAAAGGGAGGAAGATGGGGAATTGGCGATAAGTGTGTGGAAGAGAAAGAGGCAAGATAGGGGCAAGAGAATGGGAAGGAAGGGAGGGAGGGAGGAGGCTAATGAGTTAGATACAAAGTCGACTTGGGTGACGAAAACGATTTGGCAACAAAATGCAACGGGTAGGACGCTGCCTCACGTCCACCAATGATGGCGGTTATCTTGAGGTTATCTTGAGATGATTTCGGGGCCTAGTGTCCCCGCGACCCGGTCCTCGACCATGCCTCCACCCCCAGGAAGCAGCCCGTGACAGCTGACTAAAACCAGGTACCTATTTTACTGCTAGGTAACAGGGCCATAGGGTGAAAGAAACTCAGGCCATTGTTTCTCGCCGGCGCCTGGGATCGAACCCAGGACCACAGGATCACAAGTCCAGTGTGCTGTCCGCTCGGCCGACCGGCTCCCTACGGCGCACCAAGGCACACTCCAGCACCAATCCCTGCGCTTGGCGAGCGATTCGCCCCAGGGTTCGTATCCTGTCCGAGGATAGACTAGGCGCCAATCCTTCCCTTCCCTCTACGCCTCTGTTCACCCAGCAGTAATTGAGTAATTGGTTATTAACCAATTGGCGTGTTCCAGGGGACACTAGTGGGTAAGGACAAGGAAAGCCGGTCGGCCGAGTGGACAGCACGCTGGGCGCGTGATCCTCTGGTCCCGGGTTCGATCCCGGGCGCCGGCGAGAAACAATGGGCAGAGTTTCTTTCACCTTGATGCCCCTGTTACTTAGCAGTAAATAGGTACCTGGGATTTAATCAGCTGTCACGGGCTGCTTCCTGGGGGTGGAGGACTGGTCGAGGACCGGGCCGCGGGGACACTAAGCCCCGAAATCATCTCAAGATAACCTCAAGAAGAAGATAACCTCTTAACCTGCTAACAAGGAATCAAATACACGATGAAGGGAAACTACCTCGCTCTAACGACTAGAGAAAAAGAGCTGAGGTGGATATTACACCAAACCTGAGTCATTACA
>NC_091204.1:12128413-12188413 GCF_040958095.1 Procambarus clarkii
CTCAAACACGCTGTTGGTAACTTAGCGTGTTACATATCGTTAGTTTGGACTAAATGTACATATAATGTACATAAACGTACATATAATCCAACATTAGCAGATTTCCTATATATACATAAACTTTACGTTTTTTTTCATATTAATAAAACGCCACATTCGAAAATAGTAGAAAATTATCTTTTTCTATGATGGCATTCATACAGGAAACTGAATTATTATATGTCTAAATATATTAAAAACTTGCGTATCACAAACATATTTATGCATTGTTAGGAGGCAGAATTTTAATTAACAGTTTTACTAACAAACCAAACATTAAGTCCCTGTATACATTGCTTTCAAAGCTTGTGTACATTAAGAGAGAGAAATATTATTGAGTCATGTTTAATTAAAAGAAGTGATGAATGTAATTTATGTTAAATCAGGTCAGTATATATATATATTACTTTATTATTTAGGATATATGAGAAATACAAAGATTGTATTATCTACTAGCAGTCCCCGGCCACGCGTTGCTGTGGCTCAGTAACCTTCCCTGTCCCCCAGTCCTTCCCCCCCATTCCCCACTCCACCGTCCCCTCGTCCTCCCCATCATTCTCCATTCCACCCCTCTTCCTTCCCACCTTGCCCCACTTCCCTGTCCCTATCCTCCCCACCATCCCAAACTTCCCCGTCTCCTCGTCATCCCCACCACTCCCCACTCCCTCGTCCGATGCCTTCCCAAACGGTCTGAAGTTCCCATCAGAAAATTGGGAACATCAAGTGATCTGATGTTCCCATCACTGAAATATAAGAAAAACAGTTAAACTTAAATGAAAATATGAAAAAATTAAAAATATACTATACTCACGAAATGAACGGTATGGTAAACAACACAGCTCAATTCCAACGCAGTTCACACAAAATAATTAAATCAAAATGAAAATTAATCAAAATCTATGAAAATTCAATTCATCAATTCAATCAGAAACACTGAAATAGAATTGTAACATATTTAGTATAGCATGTGTGTTGCTCTTACATGCAACAGATGGCGCTGTTTTTCAAGAGAAGCATAGTTTTACCTGTCACAGGTGTGGCAGCTACACTTATACCTACGAAACGAACGGTATGGTAAGCAACACAGCTCAATTCCAACACAAAGTGACAAAATAATTCATTAAAAAATAATATAAATCGAAATCTATGAAAATAAAATTTATCAATGCAATCGGAAACATTGAAATGCAATTCGTGACATATTTAGTATAGCGTGCATGTTGCTATTATGTGCAACAGATGGCGCCGTTTTTCAAAAACGCATGTTTTTACCTGTCACAGGGGTGGCATCTAAGTAGGTATATAAAAAGACGCGCTTATTCGAAAGCAACATTGTGTCAAAATTTCAAAGCAATCGGTGAAGAACTTTCGGAGATTACAGCGTATGTTGCCCTTACGTCCAACAGATGGCGCCGTTTTTAAAACAAAAAACATGTTTTTTTTCCTGTCACAGGCGAGGCAAGTATATAGTAGATATATAAAAAGATGCGCCTATTCGAATACAACGTTGTGTCACAATTTCAAAGCAATCAGTAAAGAGGTTGCGAAGATTTCCTTCACATGAAAAACACATATAAAACACTGTTTTTTTTCAGAAAAAGCATGTTTTTTTACCGCCACAGACGTGACATCTATACAGTATGTATATAAAAACTTAGCCAGATGCGAATGGAACGTTGTGTGAAAAGTTCTTCACCAATTGGTGAAGAACTTTCGGAGATTTTAGCGATTTTGAACAAACGAACATTTCCATATGCAGGCGATGAGTCACAATAACGTGGCTGAAGTATGTTGACCAGACCACACACTAGAAGTTGAAGGGACGACGACGTTTCGGTCCGTCCTGGACCATTCTCAAGTCGATTGAGTCGACTAGAGAATGGTCCAGGACGGACCGAAACGTCGTCGTCCCTTCACCTTCTAGTGTGTGGTCTGGTCAACGAACATTTCCATTTTTATTTATATAGATTAATGAGTGTCAGGTCAGCAGTAATTATGAGTCGTGTCATGTCGACCGAGGTGACATGACCTGACCGCCCAGAGTGCCTTGTTGCAAGCAACCATCTCTGGTTACCAGGCAATTGCACGCTTCCTTGCTCGCTCAACACACCAGGGCCACGCGAGGAGTGTGTGTAAACTGAGAGGCGAGTATCCCGTTTCTCTGTGAATGATCACTCTGGGTTTACTGGAGTTGTAAACTATCTTCGGCTGGTGTCACGGGTTTACGACCTTTCAGACGCAATAATAGGCCTTACGAGTCTTATCTTGGGGTTACCTTGCGATGATTTCGGGGCTTAGCGTCTCCGCGGCCCGGTCGTCGACCAGGCCTCCTACACAAGGAGCCTTGGAATATTATTTCACAGAATTAGTAATTAGCTAATAATTATTAGCTATAACGTGAATTATTAGAAATAATTCACGTTATAGCTACAATGTAGCTTTGAGGCTAATTACAGTCAATTAAGTCAGCGTTTCTTCAGTTACCTCTGGCCGGATTAGTCCTCTTTTAACTCTCCCATACTTGGGGTCAGCTTGATCAGAGAGGTTGTTGTTGATAGCAACATGCTGTTGGAAACTGTCCAGTAATTAAGATTTCTTCAGTCCTTAGTAAATACAAGTATTGAGAACAGCGCGATACTCAACGAAATACTCATTCTTCTACTCGTCAAGCGTGACTTGTGATAACTTGGTCCACCAGGCTGTTGCTTGGAGCGGCGCGCAGGCCCACATATCTACTACAGCCTCGTTGGTCCGGCACTCCTTGGTGGACCTTGTCTAATCTAGAACCTGGTAAGGATGAAGGAATATTGTGCGAGTGGGGAGGGGGGGAGAGGGGGGGAGGGGGGGAGAGGGAGGGAGGGAGGGGGAGGGGGGGAGAGGGAGGGAGGGAGAGGGAGGGAGGGAGGGAGGGAGAGGGAGGGAGGGAGAGGGAGGGAGAGGGAGAGGGAGAGTGACAGAGAAAGACACACAGACAGACAGAGGGAGACAGACGAACTAGAGAGAGAGACCACAGCTAACCCCTAGATACGAGCTGTGAATACTGGGAGCCACAAGGGCACAAGTCCTCCCATTACTATTTCATCTAGTAATCCAACTGGTCGCTGCCGCAACCGCTGCCTTTCCCGCCAAAAAATATGCTAAACAAACTCCCCAGCGAAGCCTCACATTTTTCCTTTCCCTCAGTCCCCTCCACGAAGGCATTCCTGACCACAGTAATGAAAACGAAGCTCTTTTGTGCCCCTATTAATTTTCCACTACCTGTAAATTAAACGGGTAATCAAGTCATTCAGGGCAAAATAAAAGTGTCGCCGGCTAGTGGGCGCAGCTCCAGCAGGTAAGTAAGGCCAACAGACACCGGTTAATGTGGTCACCTTCTTACCTGGCCTCGCTAGGTGGAATTAGGGCCCTTAGCCTCCTCAATAACTATCTAGGATCTTGAATTACGACGAAAATAAACCCTAGCCTCCGAAATCGGTCACTACAAGAGCGTGGAGACTGATACGATTAACGAGGGTAGTTGGGTGATTCAGAGAGTAATTCATCGTGTATATTTGCATGGCTTCGCTGACCACAATGGACACCGGTCAGATTAAAACCCGGTCGCATTCTTTCTTTGCTGAGGGGGGCCAATCCGCCACTGTTTGCTTATGGACAATGGTCGGCTTGAGGTCTCCAGAGAGGCTCCGCTGCCGTCTCTCTCCTCACCAACACAAACCCCCCCCCCCCCCACACACACACACACACACACACACACACACACACACACACACACGTATCTAAGCAATAGGAAGCAGAGAGTTACGGTGAGGGGTGAGACCTCCGATTGGCGTGAAGTCACCAGTGGAGTCCCACAGGGCTCTGTACTCGGTCCTATCTTGTTTCTGATATATGTAAATGATCTCCCGGAGGGTATCGATTCATTTCTCTCAATGTTTGCGGACGATGCTAAAATTATGAGAAGGATTAAAACAGAA
This sequence comes from Procambarus clarkii, assembly GCF_040958095.1. Lineage (NCBI taxonomy): Eukaryota > Metazoa > Arthropoda > Malacostraca > Decapoda > Cambaridae > Procambarus > Procambarus clarkii. The sequence continues at coordinate 12,132,427 of NC_091204.1, forward strand.
GACTGTTTGAGGCTTCAAGAAGACCTAGACAAGCTGAAGGAATGGTCGAACAAATGGTTGTTAGAGTTTAACCCAACCAAATGTAATGTAATGAAGATAGGTGTAGGGAGCAGGAGGCCAGATACAAGGTATCATCTGGGAGAGGAAATTCTTCAGGAGTCAGAGAAGGAAAAAGACTTGGGGGTTGATATCACGCCAGACCTGTCTCCTGCAGCACATATCAAGCGGATAACATCAGCGGCATATGCCAGGCTGGCCAACATACGAACGGCATTCAGAAACTTGTGTAAAGAATCGTTCAGAACTTTGTATACCACATATGTCAGGCCAATCCTGGAGTATGCAGCCCCAGCATGGAGTCCATATCTAGTCAAGGATAAGACTAAACTGGAAAAGATTCAAAGGTTTGCCACCAGACTAGTACCCGAGCTGAGAGGTATGAGCTACGAGGAGAGACTACGGGAATTAAACCTCACTTCGCTGGAAGACAGAAGAGTTAGGGGGGACATGATCACCACATTCAAGATTCTGAAGGGGATTGATAGGGTAGATAAAGACAGTCTATTTAACACAAGGGGAACACGCACAAGGGGACACAGGTGGAAACTGAGTGCCCAAATGAGCCACAGAGATATTAGAAAGAACTTTTTTAGTGTCAGAGTGGTTGACAAATGGAATGCATTAGGGGGTGATGTGGTGGAGGCTGACTCCATACACAGTTTCAAGTGGAGATATGACAGAGCCCGATAGGCTCAGGAATCTGTACACCTGTTGATTGACGGTTGAGAGGCGGGACCAAAGAGCCAGAGCTCAACCCCCGCAAACACAACTAGGTGAGTACAACTAGGTGAGTACACACACACACACACACACACACACACACACACACACACACACACACACACACCATGAGAACCTTCCGTCCAACTATTCACCTTCTAGCCCGGCTTAACCAACCCCCCCTTCACCCTCCTCTCCCTCTACTAGCCCCTTTCTCTAGTCTTTTTTTTAGCCCTCGTCAACACCCCTCCTTCCCCCTCTCTCCCTCCTTCCCTCTCTCTCCCTCCTTCAAACCCCCCTCTCACTGCCTCTCATATTCCCTTCTACTTACTCTCTTATCTTCCACCTTCCTACACCTTGTCTTCGCACTTCCTACCCCACCCCCACACCCTTGCCTTCTCCTTCCCTGCCACCTTCTTTCCCACTTTGCTGGTCCCCATACCTTTCCCTCTTCGTAGGCCCCAATGCCTCTCTCACTACCCTGCCCATTCCTTTTTTTCCTGTTCCTTACATGCCTTATATAATTTTCCTTACATCATTTTTGTGGTGCTTGTTAAGAGCTTAAAAAGCAACACAGAAATTATCGACAGATACAACGACAACAGGAGACTCGACATCAGCGAGGCTCTACACATCAAGAAGTCAAAACCAGCAATCAACAGCCAATTAACGCATAATTACATTCTACCCACTTCAAGACCCCAAACCAGCACAGAAGGAAGAACATAGAACACGCATTGGTGTTCCCATTGATCCACTTGTTCATCTCAATCATGTATTACCTCATCCTAAGGGAATATAAGCATTTTTATTATTTTCTACCACAGACGTGGCCAGACATTTACAATGCTAACCAGCATATATACATTTTCTTCTGTCCTCCATGGACAGGGTTAGAGATGTGCTAAACATATAGTTCAGGGATTTATTGAACAATCAACCACAGGTGATTGTAGTGCTTTTAAAATGTTAAGAACACTTCCATACGTAAATACATAGATACACAGATTTACGTATGCCCTACATAATGAGTTCGATGTGTCTTTTACATAGTGGCATTAATGTGCATTTACAAAGGTGAAATGTAATTCTGATCAGCTTCCACATATACTTAATGCACATGGATACATACACACACACACTAATATATATATATATATATATATATATATATATATATATATATATATATATATATATATATATATATATATATATATATATATATTACATGGTCAATCTTGGGTACAAGTCCAATATATCATCAAGTGTTCCAGTACTCATATAGTTACAGAGTTCAGCATACCTTAGTCCAGGAGGGCGAAAGTCAGTCAATATGGGACATTCTACAATATAATGTTCAAGAGAGTGCATGTTTTCTCTTTCACAAAGTTGACACATTGTGTACTCGACATTTGGGTTTTGAGAAAGCTGCCAGATACGTCTATATCCCAGGCGTATTCTGGCCACTATAACATCACATTGCCGGGTTCTTGTTCTATTAGTCCCATATGTGAATGTCTCCTCACGATATCTATCATAATAATTAATGCTACAACTTTCAGGTCTTTGCGAATTTGTTAGGCATGGGAGATTTTCAATAGATATTTGTTTAAGTATTCTCTTTGTCACTGCTAATGAAACACCCGTATAAATTTCTACCGCTGGTTTTCTTCAGGCTGTCTTTGCAAGCATATCAACAGTGACATGCCTTGAGATGCCAACATGTGATGGTATCCATAGGAATTTAATTTCGAATTTGTTTTCTTTAGCAGCTAAAACATTCATTCGTATACCAGACTATTTTCTGGGTGTTATTACTATGTGCGTTCAATGCCAGGAGTGCACTCTGCGAGTCACAGTATACAAGTCCACTGCCTTCGTCTTTTACAAATTCAGTGGCAAGGTATATGCCTGCAAGTTCGGTTTGAGTTGTACTTGCCCAGTCATTGACGCGCTTCATTGCTGTATGTACGAGAGAAGATTGTTCAAATATGTTACATGCACATCCGGTACATCGTCCACTTTCTTCTACAGAGCCGTCGGTATAGCACTGATACACATCGTTACCCATACCCTGAGTACTTTCAGTGATGCTTTTCAGTGTTAACTGTTTTAATAATGTAGAGTGCACACTATCTTTATTGGGCGCATTTACAAAATCAACTGATAGATCCCAGTTATCCCATGGCGTAATTGGTTGATTAATCTTTAATTGAGTTGGGTACATATTTAATATTTTGATAAGAGTTGGCTACCTTGTAGAACCAAAATGCATAATCAGATTTCGTTCTTCTTCTATAGACCTCAGGTGACTGTAGCATATTAGAAAGTTTACCTTGAAACTTCATGTGTTGCCGAGATCTACTCAACGTCTTCACGTCGAAAACTGTGCTAATGGACAAAATTCTCTCACTTATGCTAGGCAATTTTAACTCTGCTCTCATATTAACTATTCTCGTGGACTTTGGAGCCCCAAGGATGAGACGCATAGCTTCATTTTGCAAGGTTTCAACAGATATCAGCTCTGTCTGTATACAGTGTGAGATGTAGAGCATTGTAGTCAATCACAGAGCGTATAAATGATACATAAAACATTCTAGCAAGTCTCACGTTGATTCCATGATTGACACCAACAAGGACACGCAAGGGCTTTAATCTCTCCCAGGGTCTCCTCTTGAGAGAAGAAAGGTACCCAGGGTCGTTAATGGGGACACCAAGGTATCTGTAAGACTCGCAGTTCTCAAGTGCTCGCCCATCTATATGATAATTGACTGGTGGAATACAAATGACCGTGTCTTCATTATTAGTTGGAAGATCTATAATAGATTTAAGCATAAGAACGTTGAATAACAAGGGGCTGAGGACCTCTCCTTGTGGAGTTCCCAGTTCAAAGTGTATATAAGCATTAGCAGATTATGCAAATATATAAGAAGTGTCTTGCGAAACGTTTCTAGGCGTCAGACCATAAATAAAGTGTGAAAATGAACTTTGGAGAGTTAATTTTTCAACTACCCTCGACAGTGAAGAAAAACATAAGAAATATTGAGAAGACTCGTGTTAGAATCATTAATCTTACTCATTCGGTCATTTAACAACAGATGTTCATATGTTTACAAGAAAAGCTGCTACCAAAATATACTAATATTATATATATTATATAAAAAAGGGTACCACCTCTGGTGCAAGTTTAGGGACCCATAGCCTCGGAGATGAAAATAAAGAGTACTCAGAGTTATTATATATATATATTATATATATATATATATATATATATATATATATATATATATATATATATATATATATATATATAATGTCGTACCTAGTAGCCAGAACGCACTTCTCAGCCTCCTATGCAAGGCTCGATTTGCCTAAATGGCCGAGTGATTTTCTTTACTTTCAATAAATTGTTTCCAATTAGTTTATTTGAATTATTATTATCATATTATGAACATAAATTGACTTAGTTGTGTTAGTTTAGGTTAGGTTAGGTTTAGTTAAGATAGGTTAGCTTAAGATAGGTTAGGTAGGGTTGGTTAAGTTCGGTCATATATCTACGTTAATTTTAACTCAAATTTAAACAAATTAACTCATAATGAAATGGACAGATTTATCATTTCATAAGAAATTTAAAAAAAAATCAAATTCAGGAAACTTTGCTTATTATGCAAATCGGGCCTTGCATAGTAGGTCGAGTATGACGTTCTGGCTACTAGGTACAACACTATATTATATATATATATATATATATATATATATATATATATAATATGTACGACGTGCTTTGCAACAGCAAACTTCCAAAAAACTCAGTTAATAACAAAGTTTGAGACCAATAGAATCAATATTCTTAAACTCTTCACCTAAGAATTCTGGCCTAACAACCCGAAGAATATTTTGATAAATGTTGTTGTTGTTGTTTAAGAATCGCTACTTGGAGCAAAAAGTTCCAAGTAGCACGGGCTATGGTGAGCCCGATGCTTTTTGGGATGGAGGTTAAGAATATTGATTCTATTGGTCTCAAACTTTGTTATTAACTGAGTTATTCACTACTACTAGTAGTAGCATACAGGTTTGTTGACATCACAGAGATGCTAAAACGCACGCATGCATAGGCACACGCACGCATAGGCACACGCACGCATAGGCACACGTACACGCACGCATAGGCACACGCACGCATAGGCACACGCACGCATAGGCACACGAACGCATAGGCACATGCACGCATAGGCACATGCACGCATAGGCACACGCACGCATAGGCACACGCACGGATAGGCACACGCACGCATAGGCACACGCACGCATAGGCACACGTACACGCACGCATAGGCACACGTACACGCACGCATAGGCACACGTACACGCACGCATAGGCACACGTACACGCACGCATAGGCACACGTACACGCACGCATAGGCACACGCACGCATAGGCACATGCACGCATAGGAACACGTACACGCACGCATAGGCACACGCACGCATAGGCACATGCACGCATAGGCACACGTACACGCACGCATAGGCACACGCACACGCACGCATAGGCACACGCACGCACCCTCTCACCCTCCTAAACTACCCTGCTCCAGATAGCCAGCCTCCGGGAATCCCTATCACAGCGGGAGGGAGTTACACGTTGAGCCGGCGATAATCCCACCAAATCCCTCATATTCCAAGCGATGATACCAAATCCCAATTCTCCATTCCAATTCCTAGCGCCCGATTATGACTCAGACCACAGTGCCTTAAACCTCATAGAGCAGATGCACGATTGCAACCACCCTTATATTCAGAGGTTATAGAGTTGCAATTTGTCCGGCGTGTAGCGGGTAGGGATAGGTCGCTCGATCCCCGACCTCCCCGGCTAGGAACGTATGAGTATTCCGACAGTTCCAAATCAAACACCCGATTGGAGTTTATAAGCAGCTTATTGGAGGATCCACTAGGTACACTGTGGGATCAATACGTCCTTAAGTACTACTTCTTAACTTGATGCGCCGCTCTCTGGTGCTGCTCCTCTCACTACTGCTGAACTCGCTGTTACTGCTGTCCTCCCTGTCACTGCTGTCCTCCCTGTCACTGCTGTCTGCTGTCACTGCTGTCCTCACTGTCACTGCTGTCTCCTGTCACTGCTGTCCTCCCTGTCACTGCTGTCCTCCCTGTCACTGCTGTCTGCTGTCACTGCTGTCTGCTGTCACTGCTGTCCTCCCTGTCACTGCTGTCTCCTGTCACTGCTGTCTGCTGTCCTCCCTGTCACTGCTGTCTGCTGTCACTGCTGTCCCCTGTCACTGCTGTCTGCTGTCACTGCTGTCTCCTGTCACTGCTGTCCTCCCTGTCACTGCTGTCTCCTGTCACTGCTGTCCTCCCTGTCACTGCTGTCCTCCCTGTCACTGCTGTCCTCCCTGTCACTGCTGTCCTCCCTGTCACTGCTGTCCTCCCTGTCACTGCTGTCCCCTGTCACTGCTGTCTGCTGTCACTGCTGTCCTCCCTGTCACTGCTGTCTCCTGTCACTGCTGTCTCCTGTCACTGCTGTCCTCCCTGTCACTGCTGTCTCCTGTCACTGCTGTCCCCTGCCACTGCTGTCTGCTGTCACTGCTGTCACTGCTGTCTCCTGCCACTACTGTCTCCTGCCACTACTGTCTCCTGCCACTACTGTCTCCTGCCACTACTGTCTCCTGCCACTGCTGTCACTACTGTCTCCTGTCACTGCTGTCTCCTGCCACTACTGTCTCCTGCCACTACTGTCTCCTGCCACTACTGTCTCCTGCCACTGCTGTCACTACTGTCTCCTGTCACTACTGTCTCCTGCCACTACTGTCTCCTGCCACTGCTGTCACTACTGTCTCCTGTCACTGCTGTCTCCTGCCACTACTGTCTCCTGCCACTGCTGTCTCCTGCCACTACTGTCTCCTGCCACTGCTGTCACTACTGTCTCCTGTCACTGCTGTCTCCTGCCACTACTGTCTCCTGCCACTACTGTCTCCTGCCACTGCTGTCTCCTGCCACTGCTGTCTCCTGCCACTGCTGTCTCCTGCCACTGCTGTCTCCTGCCACTACTGTCTCCTGCCACTGCTGTCTCCTGCCACTGCTGTCTCCTGCCACTGCTGTCTCCTGCCACTGCTGTCTCCTGCCACTACTGTCTCCTGCCACTACTGTCTCCTGCCACTACTGTCTCCTGCCACTACTGTCTCCTGCCACTACTGTCTCCTGCCACTACTGTCTCCTGCCACTACTGTCTCCTGCCACTACTGTCTCCTGCCACTACTGTCTCCTGCCACTACTGTCTCCTGCCACTACTGTCTCCTGCCACTACTGTCTCCTGCCACTACTGTCTCCTGCCACTACTGTCTCCTGCCACTACTGTCTCCTGCCACTACTGTCTCCTGCCACTACTGTCTCCTGCCACTACTGTCTCCTGCCACTACTGTCTCCTGCCACTACTGTCTCCTGCCACTACTGTCTCCTGCCACTACTGTCTCCTGCCACTACTGTCTCCTGCCACTACTGTCTCCTGCCACTACTGTCTCCTGCCACTACTGTCTCCTGCCACTACTGCCACTACTGTCTCCTGCCACTACTGTCTCCTGCCACTACTGTCTCCTGCCACTGCTGTCTCCTGCCACTGCTGTCTCCTGCCACTGCTGTCTCCTGCCACTACTGTCTCCTGCCACTGCTGTCTCCTGCCACTTCTGTCTCCTGCCACTACTGTCTCCTGCCACTGCTGTCTCCTGCCACTACTGTCTCCTGCCACTACTGTCTCCTGCCACTACTGTCTCCTGCCACTGCTGTCTCCTGCCACTGCTGTCTCCTGCCACTGCTGTCTCCTGCCACTACTGTCTCCTGCCACTACTGTCTCCTGCCACTGCTGTCTCCTGCCACTACTGTCTCCTGCCACTACTGTCTCCTGCCACTACTGTCTCCTGCCACTACTGTCTCCTGCCACTACTGTCTCCTGCCACTACTGTCTCCTGCCACTACTGTCTCCTGCCACTACTGTCTCCTGCCACTACTGTCTCCTGTCACTGCTGTCTCCTGCCACTGCTGTCTCCTGCCACTACTGTCTCCTGCCACTGCTGTCTCCTGCCACTGCTGTCTCCTGCCACTGCTGTCTCCTGCCACTGCTGTCTCCTGCCACTACTGTCTCCTGCCACTACTGTCTCCTGCCACTACTGTCTCCTGCCACTACTGTCTCCTGCCACTACTGTCTCCTGCCACTACTGTCTCCTGCCACTACTGTCTCCTGCCACTACTGTCTCCTGCCACTACTGTCTCCTGCCACTACTGTCTCCTGCCACTACTGTCTCCTGCCACTACTGTCTCCTGCCACTACTGTCTCCTGCCACTACTGTCTCCTGCCACTACTGTCTCCTGCCACTACTGTCTCCTGCCACTGCTGTCTCCTGCCACTACTGTCTCCTGTCACTACTGTCTCCTGCCACTACTGTCTCCTGCCACTACTGTCTCCTGCCACTACTGTCTCCTGCCACTACTGTCTCCTGCCACTACTGTCTCCTGCCACTACTGTCTCCTGCCACTACTGTCTCCTGCCACTACTGTCTCCTGCCACTACTGTCTCCTGCCACTACTGTCTCCTGCCACTTCTGTCTCCTGCCACTGCTGTCTCCTGCCACTACTGTCTCCTGCCACTGCTGTCTCCTGCCACTGCTGTCTCCTGCCACTGCTGTCTCCTGCCACTACTGTCTCCTGCCACTGCTGTCTCCTGCCACTACTGTCTCCTGCCACTACTGTCTCCTGCCACTTCTGTCTCCTGCCACTGCTGTCTCCTGCCACTGCTGTCTCCTGCCACTGCTGTCTCCTGCCACTGCTGTCTCCTGCCACTACTGTCTCCTGCCACTGCTGTCTCCTGCCACTACTGTCTCCTGCCACTGCTGTCTCCTGCCACTACTGTCTCCTGCCACTACTGTCTCCTGCCACTACTGTCTCCTGCCACTGCTGTCTCCTGCCACTACTGTCTCCTGCCACTACTGTCTCCTGCCACTGCTGTCTCCTGCCACTACTGTCTCCTGCCACTACTGTCTCCTGCCACTACTGTCTCCTGCCACTACTGTCTCCTGCCACTACTGTCTCCTGCCACTACTGTCTCCTGCCACTACTGTCTCCTGCCACTACTGTCTCCTGCCACTACTGTCTCCTGCCACTACTGTCTCCTGCCACTACTGTCTCCTGCCACTACTGTCTCCTGCCACTACTGTCTCCTACCACTGTCACCTGCCATTACTGTCTCCTGCCACTGCTGTCTCCTGCCACTGCTGTCTCCTGCCACTGCTGTCTCCTGCCACTACTGTCTCCTGCCACTACTGTCTCCTGCCACTACTGTCTCCTGCCACTACTGTCTCCTGCCACTACTGTCTCCTGCCACTACTGTCTCCTGCCACTACTGTCTCCTGCCACTACTGTCTCCTACCACTGTCACCTGCCATTACTATTAATAGCAGAAATATAATAATGTTACCATTACTATACATAGTAAACTAAACAATGGTCCCAAGACTCAACAATAATCTGGATCACCACTTGGGCTGGACGGTAGAGCGACGGTCTCGCTTCATGCAGGTCGGCGTTCAATCCCCCGACCGTCCAAGTGGTTGGGCATCATTCCTTTTCCCCGTCCCATTCCAAATCCTTTTCCTGGCCCATTCCCAGTTATCTTGAGATGATTTCGAGGCTTTAGTGTCCCCGCGGCCCGGTCCTCGACCAGGCTTTCACCCCCAGGAAGCAGCCCGTGACAGCTGACTAACTCCCAGGTACCTATTTTACTGCTAGGTAACAGGAGCATCAGGGTGAAAGAAACTCTGCCCATTGTTTTCTCTCCGGCGTCCGGGATCGAACCCGGGACCACAGGATCACGCGTCCAGTGTTCTGTTCGCTCAGCCACCGGCTCCCAAATGCGTCATATAATATATAAGATTATATATAAAGATTATAAGATTACCTTCATATAAGATTACATTTATCTCATAATTACAATAACAAAGCCTTTTGGTAAAGGTACCATTGTGGGTACAGTCAGTCCTCCTAAGGTTCCCAACGTCCAGAAAATGGTCAATTTAAAGTGGTCTCTCCTAACCTACCAGAGGACCCACAGCAGAAAACGGGACAGTACGTCACTTTCGCCAGCCGCTTCCATTTTCTAGTACGATCATTTCTGGCCTTATGTGACGCATACGAGCGAAAAGCGACGTTCTTTGTAGGAGGACAGGTTGTAGGAGGACAGGTTGTGGGACAGGTTGTAGGACAGGTTGTGGGACAGGTTGTAGGAGGACAGGTTGTAGGAGGACAGGTTGTAGGAGGACAGGTTGTAGGAGGACAGGTTGTAGGAGGACAGGTTGCAGGAGGACAGGTTGTAGGAGGACAGGCTGTAGGAGGACAGGCTGTAGAAGGGCAGGTTGTAGGAGGACAGGTTGCAGGAGGACAGGTTGTAGGAGGACAGGTTGTAGGAGGACAGGTTGTGGGACAGGTTGTAGGACAGGTTGTGGGACAGGTTGTGGGACAGGTTGTAGGAGGACAGGTTGCAGGAGGACAGGTTGTAGGAGGACAGGTTGTAGGAGGACAGGTTGTAGGAGGACAGGTTGCAGGAGGACAGGTTGTAGGAGGACAGGCTGTAGGAGGACAGGCTGTAGAAGGGCAGGTTGTAGGAGGACAGGTTGCAGGAGGACAGGTTGCAGGAGGACAGGTTGCAGGAGGACAGGTTGTAGGAGGACAGGTTGTAGGAGGACAGGTTGTAGGAGGACAGGTTGCAGGAGGACAGGTTGCAGGAGGGCAGGTTGTAGGAGGGCAGGTTGTAGGAGGGCAGGTTGTAGGAGGACAGGCTGTAGGAGGACAGGCTGTAGGAGGACAGGCTGTAGGAGGACAGGCTGTAGGAGGACAGGCTGTAGGAGGACAGGTTGTAGGAGGACAGGTTGTAGGAGGACAGGTTGTAGGAGGACAGGTTGAAGGAGGGCAGGTTGTAGGAGGGCAGGTTGTAGGAGGACAGGTTGTAGGAGGGCAGGTTGTAGGAGGACAGGTTGTAGGAGGACAGGTTGCAGGAGGACAGGTTGCAGGAGGACAGGTTGTAGGAGGACAGGTTGTAGGACAGGTTGTAGGAGGACAGGTTGTAGGACAGGTTGTAGGACAGGTTGTAGGAGGACAGGTTGTAGGACAGGTTGTAGGAGGACAGGCTGTAGGACAGGCTGTAGGACAGGTTGTAGGAGGACAGGTTGGAGGACAGGTTGCAGGAGGGCAGGTTGTAGGAGGGCAGGTTGTAGGAGGACAGGTTGTAGGAGGGAAGGTTGTAGGAGGACAGGTTGCAGGAGGACAGGTTGTAGGAGGACAGGCTGTAGGAGGACAGGCAGTAGGAGGACAGGCTGTAGGAGGACAGGCTGTAGGAGGACAGGTTGTAGGACAGGTTGTAGGAGGACAGGTTGCAGGACAGGTTATAAGAGGACATGTTGTAGGAGGACAGGTTGTAGGAGGACAGGTTGTAGGAGGGCAGGTTGCAGGAGGACAGGTTGTAGGAGGGCAGGTTGCAGGAGGGCAGGTTGTAGGAGGACAGGTTGCAGGAGGACAGGTTGCAGGAGGACAGGTTGTAGGAGGACAGGCTGTAGGAGGACAGGCTGTAGGAGGACAGGCTGTAGGAGGACAGGCTGTAGGAGGACAGGTTGTAGGAGGGCAGGTTGCAGGAGGACAGGTTGCAGGAGGGCAGGTTGTAGGAGGACAGGCTGTAGGAGGACAGGCTGTAGGAGGACAGGCTGTAGGAGGACAGGCTGTAGGAGGACAGGCTGTAGGAGGACAGGTTGCAGGACAGGTTGTAGGAGGACAGGTTGTAGGAGGGCAGGTTGTAGGAGGACAGGTTGCAGGAGGGAAGGTTGTAGGAGGACAGGTTGTAGGAGGACAGGTTGCAGGAGGCTAGGCTGTAGGAGGACAGGTTGTAGGAATACAGGCTGTAGGAGGACAGGCTGTAGGAGGACAGGTTGCAGGAGGACAGGTTGTAGGAGGACAGGTTGTAGGAGGACAGGTTGCAGGACAGGTTATAAGAGGACATGTTGTAGGAGGACAGGTTGTAGGAGGACAGGTTGTAGGAGGGCAGGTTGCAGGAGGACAGGTTGTAGGAGGACAGGTTGCAGGAGGGCAGGTTGTAGGAGGACAGGCTGGAGGAGGACAGGCTGTAGGAGGACAGGCTGTAGGAGGACAGGCTGTAGGAGGACAGGCTGCAGGAGGACAGGCTGTAGGAGGACAGGTTGCAGGACAGGTTGTAGGAGGACAGGTTGTAGGAGGACAGGTTGTAGGAGGACAGGTTGCTGGGGGACAGGTTGTAGGACAGGTTGCATACGGACAGGTTGTACGAGGGCAGGTTGTAGGAGGACAGGTTGTAGGAGGACAGGTTGTAGGAGGACAGGTCGTAGGACAGGTCGTAGGAGGACAGGCTGTAGGAGGACAGGTTGTAGGAGGACAGGTTGTAGGAGGACAGGTTGTAGGGGGACAGGTTGTAGGGGGGACAGGTTGTAGGGGGGACAGGTTGTAGGAGGACAGGCTGTAGGAGGACAGGCTGTAGGAGGACAGGTTGTAGGAGGACAGGCTGTAGGAGGACAGGCTGTAGGAGGACAGGCTGTAGGAGGACAGGCTGGAGGAGGACAGGCTGGAGGAGGACAGGCTGTAGGAGGACAGGCTGTAGGAGGACAGGCTGTAGGAGGACAGGTTGTAGGAGGACAGGCAGTAGGAGGACAGGCTGTAGGAGGCCAGGTTGTAGGAGGACAGGTTGTAGGAGGACAGGCTGTAGGAGGACAGGTTGTAGGAGGACAGGTTGTAGGAGGACAGGTTGTAGGAGGACAGACTGTAGGAGGACAGGCTGTAGGAGGACAGGCTGTAGGAGGACAGGCTGGAGGAGGACTGGCTGGAGGAGGACAGGCTGTAGGAGGACAGGCTGGAGGAGGACAGGCTGTAGGAGGACAGGCTGTAGGAGGACAGGCTGTAGGAGGACAGGCTGGAGGAGGACAGGTTCTAGGAGGACAGGTTCTAGGAGGACAGGTTCTAGGAGGACAGGTTGTAGGACAGGTTGTAGGACAGGCTGGAGGACAGGCTGTAGGACGACAGGCTGTAGGAGGACAGGCTGTAGGAGGACAGGTTCTAGGAGGACAGGTTCTAGGAGGACAGGCTGGAGGACAGGCTGGAGGACAGGCTGTAGGAGGACAGGCTGTAGGAGGAAAGGCTGTAGGAGGAAAGGCTGTAGGAGGAAAGGCTGTAGGAGGACAGGCTGTAGGAGGACAGGCTGTAGGAGGACAGGTTCTAGGAGGACAGGCTGGAGGACAGGCTGTAGGAGGACAGGCTGTAGGACAGGCTGTAGGACAGGCTGTAGGAGGACAGGCTGTAGGACAGGTTGTAGGGGGACAGGCTGCAGGAGGACAGGTTGTAGGACAGGCTGTAGGAGGACAGGCTGTAGGAGGACAGGTTCTAGGAGGACAGGCTGGAGGACAGGCTGGAGGACAGGCTGTAGGAGGACAGGCTGTAGGAGGACAGGCTGTAGGAGGACAGGCTGTAGGACAGGTTGTAGGGGGACAGGCTGCAGGAGGACAGGTTGTAGGACAGGCTGTAGGGGGACAGGCTGTAGGAGGACAGGCTGTAGGAGGACAGGTTGTAGGAGGACAGACTGTAAGAGGACAGGTTGCAGGGCAGGTTGTAGGAGGACAGGTTGTAGGAGGACAGGCAGTAGGAGGACAGGCTGTAGGACAGGTTCTAGGACAGGTTGTAGGGGGACAGGCTGTAGGAGGGCAGGTTGCAGGAGGACAGGTTGTAGGAGGACAGGTTGTAGGGGGACAGGTTGTAGGGGGACAGGTTGTAGGAGGACAGGTTGCAGGGCAGGTTGTAGGAGGACAGGTTGTAGGAGGACAGGTTGTAGGAGGACAGGTTGTAGGGGGACAGGTTGTAGGAGGACAGGTTGCAGGGCAGGTTGTAGGAGGACAGGTTGTAGGAGGACAGGTTGTAGGAGGACAGGTTGTAGGAGGACAGGTTGTAGGAGGACAGGCTGTAGGAGGACAGGCTGGTGGGTAAACCCTCTTTACCCAAAATGTGAGATTTTTTATGGGTAACTTTCCCAGCGTTACCTGCGCTAAAGACGCTGGCGAAGAATAGGTAACTACCTTGGAGTTACCTTGGAGTGTTTCCGGGGCTTAGCGTCCCCGCGGCCCGGTCGTCGACCAGGCCTCCTCGTTGCTGGACTGGTCAACCAGGCTGTTGGACGCGGCTGCTCGCAGCCTGACGTATGAATCACAGCCTGGTTGATCATGTATCCTTTGGAGGTGTTTATCCAGTTCTCTCTTTAACACTGTGAGGGGTTTGCCAGTTATGCCCCTTATGTGTAGTGGAAGCGTGTTGAACAGTCTGGGGCCTCTGATGTTGATAGAGTTCTCTCTCAGAGTACCTGTTGCACCTCTGCTCTTCAACGGGCGTATTCTGCACATCCTGCCATGTCTTCTGGTCTCATGTGATGTTATTTCTGTGTGCAGGTTTGGGACCAGCCACTCTAATATTTTCCACGTGTAAATTATTATGTATGTCTCCCGCCTGCGCTCAAGAGAATACAGATTTAGGCTCTTTAGTCGGTCCCAATAGTTTAGATGTTTTACTGAGTGGATTCTAGCAGTAAAGGATCTCTGCACGCTCTCCAGGTCAGCAATTTCTCCAGCTTTGAAAGGGGCTGTCATTGTGCAGCAGTACTCCACTCTAGAGAGCACAAGCGTCTTGAAAAGTATCATCATCGGTATAGCATCTCTAGTGTGAAAAGTTCTTGTTATCCAACCTGTCATTTTTCTTGCAGTTGTGACAGCTACTTTATTGTGTTCTTCAAATGTAAGGTCTTCCGACATGAGTACACCCAGATCCTTTACATTGCCTTTTCATTCTATGTTATGAATTGCCTGAGTTTTGTACGTGGTTTCCGTTTTTATATTTTAATTTTTTCCGTAGCGCATGAGCTGGAACTTATCTTCGTTAAACATCATGTTATTTTCTGTAGCCCATAGAAAGTCCTGATCACCATCTGATTGGAGGTTTGCCGTGTCCTATGTTAAACTATCTTTAACTATGTTAAATAAAGCTTTCTTATAGCAAGTGTTTAAATCCTTTATTTGCGCATTATTCACAAAATATAACCGTGACATTCACGATTATGGACTGAAACAAGTTTTCCCACAATAGACACCAAACTAATTAGTCGCTCGGTAGATGTTAATGATCTATTTCCCCTCTTCTTAAATATTCATCCCATGCCTGACTCTCCACGATTCTGGTACTCGGGTCGACCTTAATGACTCATTAAAAATGCAAGTCCAGGACTTACTAAGCCCATCTTTACACTCGTTAAGCACCCTGGCAAATACTTCGTCTTCCCTGGGGACTTGGTCAGTCATAACTTGTTCTATCTGCTTAATGGCTTCCGCTCTGGCAGGTGCTAATCCAGTTATCTTGAGATGATTTAGGGGCTTTAGTGTCCCCGCGGCCCGGTCCTCGACCAGGCCTCCACCCCCAGGAAGGAGCCCGTGACAGCTGACTAACACCCAGGTACCTATTTTACTGCTAGGTAACAGGGACATAGGGCGAAAGAAACTCTGCCCATTGTTTCTCACCGGCGCTCGGGATCGAACCCGGGACCACAGGATCACAAGTCCAGCGTGCTGTCCGCTCGGCCGACCGACTCCCGTCCAGTCCAGAACATAAGAATGAAGGCAACTGCAGAAGGCCTATTGGCCCATACGAGGCAACACCTATTTATATCCACCCAATCCCGTTCATATATATGTCTAACCTACGTTTGAAACAATCAAGGGATCCAACTTCTATTATATTACGGCGGTAATTGGTTCCGCAGCTCAAGAAACCTGTTACCGAACCAGTATTTACCCAGGTCTTTCTAAATCTAAACTTATCTAATTTATACTCGTTGTTTCGTGTTCCGTCTTTTGTTGATACTTTTAATACCCTAAAGTATCAACTTGTCCTCCTTGGCGCCTCTGATGCTGGTGGTAAGATATCGAGTGTTTCTCAATCACCGGTACAAATTATTAAGGATATCACCTACTTGTTTTTTTTTTTAATATTAGTTAATGTGTCTCAATTATCAGTCTTTGTTGTATCTGAAGGAACCTTCCCACTTGGCCGCTCCTGTTATCATCTGTATATCATATTGGCTTCTTGAGCAGCTCTTTGACAGTTTAATAAAGTGGGCTTTTAGATAACAAAATTCTTAGGTCATTAATATCTCTTTATTATTCCAGTAAACTTTCCTAATCCCATACCGCCTGATGTTAGGAAATTTGTATTCCACATCACTGACTTCTGTGGTTCCAAAAGGAAAAGAACAAACTAAGAGAAAGAAACAAAGCAATGGAAAAGACGAAGACGTGAAAGCGAAGACGATAAATACGAAGAATAATTAAGGGAAGAAGCAAGGATGAAGGAAGAGGCAAAGTAACAGATGTGGAATGTCACCCGCTTCTATCAGTAAATAAAAGGAACGGACAGGGAATTGAGAGAAAGGGAAATTAACAGGAGAAGCAGGTGTGGGGGAGAAGACATAAGGGTAAGGGTGAAAGGTAAGGGTGAAAGGTAAGGGTGAAAGGTAAGGGTGGGTAAGGTAAGGCAGAAGGGAAGTCAATATCATTCCCAAGTTTGAGCAAAAGTGTCAACACACAGGAGATATAAAAACAGCATCTTAGACTCTGGGGATAAAACACAGTTTGAAGTTTGTAGAAAATCTTGGAAAAAAACACGAATATATCAAGACCACAGCCAAGGCAGGCGGAGGCGACCAATCACGAGCCACAAACAGGTCAGCAGACAGCCAATCAGAACTACCAAATAATCCAGCAAATCAACCAATCACGACTAAGAAGCGAGTGTGCAGGTAATCAGCACTAACAAGCAACCAATCAGGACCAACCGGCAGGTCAAGAGGCAGCCAATCAGGACCAACCGGCAACCAATCAGAACTAACAAGCAGGTCAGAAGGTAACCAATCAACCACCACGATAAAACTGTGTAAGCCAATTAAATGATTCCGTCCAGCTATTGACAACCATACGTGGTGAAAATGTTGATTGGGCTGGCCAAACCCAATCGCTGATTGGACAAAGATCGTGTCCAATCAGCGACCAGCTCCATCAGACACTGATTGCCACAGCCAACAGCACCAGTCTCAGCAATTACACAGCTTACATCACACTGACAGACCAATCAACGATACCCTAACATGGCGGCCAATCACCTCACAGCTTCGTAGTCTGAAACAAGCAACAGGAGTTGTGGAGAAGGGATTAAAAATCTTAAGGGAATCTTAAGAGACCCGGACGAGTCGACCCACTTACAAAAATTTGCTACCTATCAGTATCTCGCATCATGATGATATCATGATGATGATATCATGATGATGATATCATGATTTTGATGATGACCTGGTCTACATGTGACTGGGTAGACCACGACCTGGTCTACACGCGACTGGGTAGACCACGACCTGGTCTACACGTGACTGGGTAGACCACGACCTGGTCTACACGTGACTGGGTAGACCACGACCTGGTCTACACGTGACTGGGTAGACCACGACCTGGTCTACACGTGACTGGGTAGACCACGACCTGGTCTACACGCGACTGGGTAGACCACGACCTGGTCTACACGTGACTGGGTAGACCACGACCTGGTCTACACGTGACTGGGTAGACCACGACCTAGGGCCAGATTCACGAAGCAGTTACGCAAGCACTTACGAACGTGTACATCTTTCCTCAATCTTTGACGGCTTTGGTTACATTTATTAATCAGTTTACAAGCATGAAAACTTGCCAATCAACTGTTGTTATTGTTATAAACAGCCTCCTGGTGCTTCGGAGCTCATTAACTGTTTAATAATTGTAAACAAAACCGCCAAAGATTGAGAAAAGATGTACAGGTTCGTAAGTGTTGGCGTATAACTGCTTCGTGAATCTGGCCCCAGGTACGTCCGTCCGTAAGCGCCCCCCCCCACGCGTTTGTACTCACCTAGTTGTGCTTGCGGGGGATTGAGCTCTGGCTCTTTGGTCCCGCCTCTCAACTGTCAATCAACTGGTGTACAGATTCCGGTTGACAGTTGAGAGGCGGGACCAAAGAGCCAGAGCTCAACCCCCGCAAGCACAACTAAGTACAAACGCGTGGGGGGGGGAGGGTTGCGTGTGCGTTCGTGTGTGTGTGTGTGTGTGTGTACTCACCTATTTGTGCTTGCGGGGGTTGCGCTTTGGCTCTTTGGTCCCGCCTCTCAACTGTACTCACCTAATTGTGCTTGCGGGGCTTGAGCTTTGGCTCTTTGGTGTGTGTGTGTGTGTGTGTGTGTGTGTACTCACCTAATTGTACTCACCTAATTGTGCTTGCGGGGGTTGAGCTCTGGCTCTTTGGTCCCGCCTCTCAACCGTCAATCAACTGGTGTACAGATTCCTGAGCCTATTGGGCTCTATCATATCTACATTTGAAACTGTGAATGGAGTCAGCCTCCACCACATCACTTCCTAATGCATTCCATTTGCTAACTACTCTGACACTGAAAAAGTTCTTTCTAACGTCTCTGTGGCTCATTTGGGTACTCAGCTTCCACCTGTGTCCCCTTGTTCGCGTCCCACCAGTGTTGAAAAGTTCGTCCTTGTTTACCCGGTCGATTCCCCTGAGGATTTTGTAGGTTGTGATCATGTCTCCCCTTACTCTTCTGTCTTCCAGTGTCGTGAGGTGCATTTCCCGCAGCCTTTCCTCATAACTCATGCCTCTTAGTTCTGGGACTAGTCTAGTAGCATACCTTTGGACTTTTTCCAGCTTCGTCTTGTGCTTGACAAGGTACGGGCTCCATGCTGGGGCCGCATACTCCAGGATTGGTCTTACATATGTGGTGTACAAGATTCTGAATGATTCCTTACACAGGTTCCTGAACGCCGTTCTGATGTTAGCCAGCCTCGCATATGCCGCAGACGTTATTCTCTTTATGTGGGCTTCAGGAGACAGGTTTGGTGTGATATCAACTCCTAGATCTTTCTCTCTGTCTGTTTCATTAAGTACTTCATCTCCTATTCTGTATCCTGTGCCTGGCCTCCTGTTTCCACTGCCTAGTTTCATTACTTTGCATTTACTCGGGTTGAACTTCAACAGCCATTTGTTGGACCATTCACTCAGTCTATCCAGGTCATCTTGTAGCCTCCTACTATCATCCTCTGTTTCAATCCTCCTCATAATTTTTGCATCGTCGGCAAACATTGAGAGGAACGAATCTATACCCTCTGGGAGATCATTTACATATACCAGAAACAGTATAGGTCCGAGGACTGACCCCTGCGGGACTCCACTTGTGACGTCTCGCCAATCTGAGACTTCACCCCTCACACAGACTCGTTGTCTCCTGTTGCTTAGGTATTCCTCTATCCACCGGAGGGGATAGAGGGGATGTGTGTGTGTGTGTGTGTGTGTGTGTGTGTGTGTGTGTGTGTGTGTGTGTGTGTGTGTGTGTGTGTGTGTGTGTGTGTGTGTGGCAGGTAAATTACCTGCCAATCTGAGACTTCACCCCTCACACAGACTCGTTGTCTCCTGTTGCTTAGGTATTCCTCTATCCACCGGAGGGGATGTGTGTGTGTGTGTGTGTGTGTGTGTGTGTGTGTGTGTGTGTGTGTGTGTGTGTGTGTGTGTGTGTGTGTGTGTGTGTGTGTGTATGCGCGCGTGCATGTATTCAAACCCTCCAGGACCGGCGTATTTGACTGTAAATTACCTGACCAATCACCGTCGTGGACCCGAGTCGGTAAAAGAACCAATGACAATGAAGAAACGAGACCCATCAACCAATCCCCCGCGACGTGTTAAATAACTACTCACGTCCCCCCCCCCCTCCCCTGGCCTCGTACCGCCCCCCCCCTGGCCTGATCCCCCCTCCCCTGGCCTCGTACCGCCCCCCCCCCTGGCCTCGTACCGCCCCCCCCCCCTTCCTAGTTGACACAGAACACAAGCCGGGAAAAAGATGGCAGAAACCCACAATTGGCCAATTACGACTTTTCTCCGAGTTTACCCGCGTGACTGAGACCGCGAGCGAGCGCGGGACCTCCGCTATCACCCCCGTCCACCTAACGGGACGGAAGCCGGATAGCAGCCGGTGGACGCCGGATAGCAGCCGGTGGACGCCTGCTGCTATCCGGCCCCATCCCATCACGCGGACGCCTGCTGCTATCCGGCCCCATCCCATCACGCATCCACCTACTGCTATCCGGCCCCATCCCATCACACACGTCCCACCAGCGGCACATGTGTCAGCACACACCTGTCAACAGATATAGGAAGGAGAGGGGGGGGGCATACGGAAGGGAAGGATGTGTGGAGGAAGGGAGAGGGATGGGAAGGGGGGGTCATGTCCCTTCATTATCTCACATGTCACCAGGGTTCCAGTGGCACTTTTCCATCGGGTAATGGTCTGTAAACTTTTCCACCGTCCACCACACAAAAAAATTACTGTTTTCAGAGTCAACTTCCTCAACTATATTTCATAAAAATTATTCACGGTTTGTATTTTACGATTTACATGGTCGGCGACAATATATGAATATTTATTGATGGAATAAAACTATTTTACACACACACACATATACATTAAGTCGTAGTTCTAAGGGCCCCGGGTTCGATACCCGGCGGAGGCGGAAACAAATGGGCAGAGTTTCTTTCACCCTGGTGCTCTAGTTCACTTAGCAGTAAATAGGTACCTGGGAGTTAGACAGCTGCTACGGGCTGCTTGCTGGGGGTGTGTGCGCGCGCGTGTTTGTTAGAGAGAAATAAATGTAGTAGATATAATAGAGAAAAATAAATTGGTTAGAAAGGTGGGGTCCAAGAGCTAATAGCTCGATTCTGCAGATACCTATAGAAAAATACACACCCTGAGGCTACCTTGAGGTGCTTCCGGGGCTTAGTGTCCCCGCGGCCCGGTCGTCGACCAGGCCTCCTGGTTGCTGGACTGATCAACCAGGCTGTTAGACGCGGCTGCTCGCAGCCTGACGTATGAGTCACAGCCTGGTTGATCAGGTATCACACACATATAATTAACAGATGGAATGTATTAGGCAGTGATGTGGTGGAGGCTGACTCCATACACAGTTTCAAGTGTAGATATGATAGAGCCCAGTAGGCTCAGGAACCTGTACACCTGTTGATTGACAGTTGAGAGGCGGGACCAGAGTCAGAGCTCAACCCCTGCAAACACAACAAGGTGAGTACACATAGTAGGGTACCCAGTAGTGACAGGGGCGACCAGACCCCTGCCCATCTCCCTATCCCTGTCTCTATGCATGAAAAAGTGAGGAAGTTGGATAGAGGGAGTTGAGATGGAGTAGAGGTGTAAGGACTAGTGATAAAGAGGGGAGAGGGGTGGGGGGGAAAGGGGGTCCGGAGGTACTCACCTAGTTGTGGTTGCGAGGGTTGAGCTTCGGCTCTTTGGTCCCGCCTCTCAACACTTGCTGAGGTACCCAAGTCGGTGTGGAGGTTCACCAGTCACTGATGGCAAGGCTCTGCTTGTCGTACCTTGAGGTTACCTTGAGGTGATCCCCGCGGCCCGGTCGTCGACCAGGCCTCCTGGTGGCTGGACTGGTCAACCAGGCTGTTGGACGCGGCTGCTCGCAGCCAGCCTTGTCAGTGATGAATCAGGTACATCTCGCTTTTTAAAAAAGTATTGTTATTGATTTGTGTTTATTTTGGGATGATGAGTGCATAATGTTTCCCGGTATAGGAAGGAGTGTTCAGACGGCAAATAGCAAGACTTGTCGTGGAAGTCACTTTTGAAGAATGTCAAATTTTACACAGGCGGTTACATGAATGGATGACCTCCCGCCAAACACACACCGAAACTACGACGTTGGTACAACGTTCGAACAAGTTTTAACACCTCCTAACCAGTTATAACAACCAATATAGCAAGTTGTAACAACGTTCTAATACGTCATAAACACGTTAAGCCAAAATGTAACAACTTTATTACAAGTTGTAACAAGCGGAAATTAGAGACAGTTTCGGTTTGTGTTTCCAGGGAACTGACTTTTGTATTTGGCTGAAACTGATGCGTTTCAAGTGCCTTCAGACAGTGTACCAAGCTCCAAGTTGAAGACTGACTTTAAGACATCTTAGAATACGACTGACTTTAAGACATCTTAGAATACGACTGACTTTAAGACATCTTAGAACCCTGAGCCCTGCACCTTACAGCCTCCGCCATCACTCTTACTTCTACCACCTTTTTATTACTTGGAATAGTATTTTATATATACAAAATACAGATCAAATTACAAGAGTTACTTTGTAGGTATAGTATTTATGTATTTTATAAAGTCAGTTTATTGCGGATAGATTAGCTCGCCTCCTGAGCACTGGAAGGTATGTCGCATACCTCCTCGATGCTTTCTTGTTTTTGTTACTGTGCCTAGCTTATTGTGCCTAGCTTATTGTGCCTAGCTTATTGTGCCTAGGTTATTGTGCCTAGCTTATTGTGCCTAGGTTATTGTGCCTAGCTTATTGTGCCTAGCTTATTGTGCCTAGCTTATTGTGCCTAGCTTATTGTGCCTAGCTTATTGTGCCTAGCTTATTGTGCCTAGGTTATTGTGCCTAGCTTATTGTGCCTAGGTTATTGTGCCTAGCTTATTGTGCCTAGCTTATTGTGCCTAGCTTATTGTGCCTAGGTTATTGTGCCTAGCTTATTGTGCCTAGGTTATTGTGCCTAGCTTATTGTGCCTAGCTTATTGTACCTAGCTTATTGTGCCTAGCTTATTGTGCCTAGCTTATTGTGCCTAAGTTATTGTGCCTAGCTTATTGTGCCTAGCTTATTGTGCCTAGCTTATTGTGCCTAGGTTATTGTGCCTAGCTTATTGTGCCTAGCTTATTGTGCCTAGCTTATTGTGCCTAGCTTATTGTGCCTAGCTTATTGTGCCCAGCTTATTGTGCCTAGCTTATTGTGCCTAGCTTATTGTGCCTAGGTTATCTGTCCCTTTGCTGAGGAATACACATTTCTTCAGCTTGTAATATTTGATGTTTGAAACACTACTCAATTATCTTACCTGTGCAGGCGACGAGTCACAACGTGGCTAAAGTAATTTGACCAGACCACACACTAGAAGGTGAAGGGACGACGACGTTTCGGTCCGTCCTGGACCATTCTCACAATCGACTTGAGAATGGTCCAGGACGGACCGAAACGTCGTCGTCGTCCCTTCACATTCTACTGTGTGGTCTGGTCAAATTATCTTACCTCTTGTGTTCCATCTGAAGCCCACTCTCCACTTTCCTGTTGCTTCGTTTCTCTGTGGTCTTCTGTGGACTGTCATTTGTTCTCATAACGATCATTGGGTCCTAGTGGATCATGGTAATGTACCTGTCTGCCTCACTGTAGGTCAAGACCAGGTCAAGACCAGGTCAAGACCAGGTCTAGTCTTGTTGGAGTGTGTCACCTCTGCCTCGAAGTCATGTATAGTCTGCCCAACCTTATGCTTTTACAAAAATCTTTCTCATATTGTTATAAACAGCCTCCTGGTACTTCGGAGCTCATTAACTGCTCAATAATTGTAGACAATTATTTGTTTATTGTAAACAAACAATTAGTCTGCCCAACTGTGTTACTTTACAAAAATCTTTCTCTTATTTCTCTAGCTCACTCTGGCACTTGTTTTCAACCATAGTCCCCTTGTTCGTATACCACCCATGATAAATAATTTGGGTTCGAGGACCTATGCACTTTGCCTGTTTGAGTGTGCACGCAAATCCAAGTGCAACGTGAGGTGTCCTCTGGTACAGCAACTGGAACCACCCAATTCGACTTGCCCCGCCAAGCAGGGGCGGACCCTCGGCTGCCAGCAGCACCTCGCCCCAACTCCCTAAACATTGTAAGCTGCTCCCATAACAACAGTTGTCCCTAATGGAAGACATGTAAGCAACTCCTGCTAGAGCTCTCAAGCCGAGCCCCCGACAAAGCCCAACATTCTGTTAAAAATGTATAGTGAGTAACTTATTTCAACGACGCGCACCGCTGAGATTACAATGCCCTACTCCAGAGGGTTACAGTTATTCTCAGATGTATAAACGTGAAGTGTCTTATAACTCCTGTATTTTCCTCCAGTTGCTGACGTGAATCTTGAGAAGATTTCGGGGCTTAGTGTCCCCGCGGCCCGGTCCTCGACCAGGCCTCCACCCCCAGGAAGCTTCCTGTAGCAGCTGGCTAACTCCCTGGTACCTATTTACTGCTAGGTAACACGGGCATCAGGGTGAAAGAAACAGTTTGCCCATTTGTCTCCGCCTCCACCGGGGATCGATCTCGGATCCTCAGGACTACGAATCCGAAGCGCTGTCCACCCAGCTGTCAGGCGGCCATATATATTTATATATTTTATACATGTGAACTGTTCTTCTGTACAGTCGCAGGGTTGAGTCAGCTAACTGTACCCGCCTGAGGCAGCTCGCTCTCACGAGCGCTCCTAAAGCCAGGAAACTCTTAGTTTACGCGACTTGATAATGGTTCGAACTCTTAGTTTACGCGACTTGATAATGGTGCGAACTCTTAGTTTACGCGACTTGATAATGGTGCGAACTCTTAGTTTACGCGACTTGATAATGGTTCGAACTCTTAGTTTACGCGACTTGATAATGGTGCGAACTCTTAGTTTACGCGACTTGATAATGGTGCGAACTCTTAGTTTACGCGACTTGATAATGGTGCGAACTAAGAGTTTACGTGATTTGATAATGGTTCGAACTCTTAGTTTACGCGACTGGATAATGGTTCAGAATGGACCGAAACATCGTTTCTCCATCTTCTGACGTGTTGTTTGGTCATCAAATCTCCAGTCACGTTATTGTGGGGTCATCGTCTGCACCTCACTAATCTCGTGGTCTACCGCGTCAGGTGGCGTATGAGGGGTGAGCAATTGGCTACTTCTAACAAGACATGAGGGGTCATAACTCCCCCTCACACAACTCTCATCGTTCTCCTTAAACCACGGCTTTGCTGTTAGTCTTGTCCCATCCTACAACGGCACAAGAGCCTTGTCGAAACATTCTACCCTAAGGGCCATACACCATGGAGTCCTTCCCCTCATAAGTATCAAATCATGAAACTCCTCCAAGCAGAAGAGGGCTGGTGATGAGACACACTCCTCCCTCCTCCTCATCCACAAGAGCATTGCTCAAAAAAATAAAAAACTCTCCCCCGACAAGAGCCATACCACGAGGTCTGCTCTTAAAAAGGGCCATGCCATGGCACCCTTCCCTCACAAGGGCCGTTCCATGGCCCTTGTGGCATACACCATTTCTACAAGGCTCTAGAGGCGAACTCCTTATCGAGCTGGGATGAATGAAGCTCGCGTGCCTCCCACACTGAAGCCTCAATCACTATTATGTGCGTAGCTAATGGCACTGGCTTCCTCCCGCCCTCCCTCCCTGCACCCTCTCTCTTCAAGGTGCCTCCATTTCTGTTCCTATATCTTCCTATAGTCTATAATCTCTTGCCTAACTCTACGTACACCACCTAACTATAGCTTAACTCTTTATAATCTCTCACCTATATAGTTAACTATACACAGCCTCGCTCTCTGGAGAACACTTTTTTTTTTTTGAGATATATACAAGAGTTGTTACATTCTTGTAGAGCCACTAGTACGCGTAACGTTTCGGGCACGTCCCTGGAATACGATCCCCGCCGCGAAGAATCGTTGTTACAACCATGTACACATTTTACTGTTGAGTTAAACAGAGGCTACAGTTAAGGATTTGCGCCCCAGTAAATCCTCCCAGGCCAGGATACGAACCCATGACAAAGCGCTCGCGGAACGCCAGGCGAGTGTCTTACCACTACACCACGGAGACTTAAACTGGAGGAGGTTATAGAAGTTCTTCTACTCTGGAAGTCTATCCTGCAAGCAGCTTGTCTCGTGATGGTCTGGTCCAGCCTCCTAAAATGATAGTCCTGATGGCAGCTATTGAGGTCCAACGTACGAAAATGAAATGTTGTAGCCAACAATGTTTCCTGTTTGTACTATTGTGTAGAGGCCACAAAGAAAAAAGCCAAGAGTCCAATTTACAATATTTCTAATCCTACTACAACACGACATTATAAGTGTATAATGTACTAGGAAAATGGAACGAAAATTCCGAACGTCATCGTGTTCCATCAAGTCATCACGTTATGAAGGAAATACAGACAGATGATACAGGAGTTGGAATGAAGGAATATCCTGTTAAACATCTTGAGCTGGGAATAAAAGGACATATAGTATAAGAACAGGTCAAGAGTCCAATGCATTATTTGTTCCCCTAAGAGATTGTAACTATTCAATTGACTGAGCTAATTCGTGCAAAATTATGTAGTGTGAATTAGTTACTGCAACAAATATTATTGAATCTTCGTTTATAAAAAGGTAATGAATTAGCTAACATTAATGTCACTCCAGGATTATATAAATTAGATAACATTAATGTCACTCCAGGATTATATAAATTAGATAACATTAATGTCACTCCAGGATTATATAAATTAGATAACATTAATGTCACTCCAGGATTATATAAATTAGATAACTTTGTAATTGGTATATAATTTATAATAGGTATAAAATTATATAAGCATTAAGTGCAGTAGCCAGAGAAATCACATTATCGTCATATATAAATAAGACAATCCACGGAAGCCGTGATTAGGGTTCGAACCTACGCCCGGAATGTTTCCAGCTGTACCTTAGTCAACTGTAGTGTAATTCTCTTGTTAATATCCTTAATGTATATCCCATTTAATATCCACTTAATCTCGCCTCCATTAATTGTTATTTTAGCTTATGGATCTTTGTCTAGTCAGGTGTACATGTTGGGTATATAATCCCAAACACTTAAGTCTTCTGTCTTACCTTACGGGCTATTCATGCCCGTGCCACCTCTTGGGTGGCTTAATCTTCAATCAATCATCATCTGTTTGAATTTTCTTGAAGCGTTGAAAAACTAAAACGTTTGGATTATATATATATATATATATATATATATATATATATATATATATATATATATATATATATATATATGTCGTACCTAGTAGCCAGAACGCACTTGTCAGCCTACTATGCAAGGCTCGATTTGCCTAATAAGCCAAGTTTTCATGAATTAATTGTTTTTCGACTACCTAACCTACCTAACCTAACCTAACCTAACTTTTTCGGCTACCTAACCGCCGAATAATATTATATATTATAATATATAATATATATATATATATATATATATATATATATATATATATATATATATATATATATATATATATATATATTAATTAATTACAATAAAATGAAATAAAATAAATGCCACTGGTTTGTACGACTTATACAACTGTTGTATGAATTATACAATTGTTGTATTAAGGGGATTATCGTCGACGCCCACCGCTGAATCGCAGCTTACCCGGCACAATGGAATATCCAGTTGTAGCGAAGACCAGCTATTGTAGCGAGAGAATATATCACTTTACCAATACCATCGCCAGCAAGCTATTCTCGGCGTCCACAACACGCCCGGTGCTGGAACCGGGGACGTGGGGCTTGACGGTTATGGACATGGTTCTCCATCCACTAACTTCCCGGGACAGTCAGGTTTAACCACATGTATCTCTCCCATCTCCTCTCACACCCGTATCTTGCCTTTCCCATTGTTCGCTTCCAATTTATCCTTTCACTTGTTCCATGCTTTCTCTCTCTTCCTCTCTCTCTGTCTCTCTCCCTCTCCCTCTCTCTCTCTCTCTCTCTCTCTCTCTCTCTCTCTCCGTCTCTCTCTCTCTCTCTCTCTCTCCGTCTCTCTCTCTCTCTCCCTCCGTCTCTCTCTCTCTCTCTCTCTCCGTCTCTCTCTCTCTCTCCGTCTCTCTCTCTCTCTCTCTCTCTCTCTCTCTCTCTCTCTCTCTCTCTCTCTCTCTCTCTCTCTCTCCCTCTCTCTCCCTCTCTCTCTCCCTCTCTCTCCCTCTCTCTCCCTCTCTCTCTCCCTCTCTCTCTCTCTCTCTCCCTCTCTTTTTCCCAATGAGAAAGTTGCTAACAGCTTCAGCAGTAATCCAGAATGTCTTTTCAACTGCCTCTTCCACCTTTCAACTGCCTCTTCCACCTTTCAACTGCCTCTTCCACCTTTCAACTGCCTCTTCCACCTTTCAACTGCCTCTTCCACCTTTCAACTGCCTCTTCCACCTTTCAACTGCCTCTTCCACCTTTCAACTGCCTCTTCCACCTTTCAACTGCCTCTTCCACCTTTCAACTGCCTCTTCCACCTTTCAACTGCCTCTTCTCTCTCTCTCCTCCTTCCTCAGCATCCCCCCCCCCTCCTCTTCCCCCTTCAGCAACTCCCCCCCCCCCATCAACCCACTCAGTCACCTCCTATTTGACCCTCTAAATTAGATAGTTCTGTGGAAGGAGTTTTGATGATGATGGTGATGATGATGGTGATGATGATGATGATGGTGATGATGATGGTGATGAAAACATTGTTCCGGTTGTGTGGAGACGCGCTGTTGATCACTATCATCAACGGGACAGATTCATCATCAACAGTATCGTCAACACATTGTAACAGGTCATTATTATCAAGTTATCACCACAGTCTGTGCTCATCACTAGTACTCATCAACAGTCAGTGCTCATCACCACAGCCAGTGCCCAACACAGTGCTCATCACCACAGCCAGTGCCCAACACAGTGCTCATCATCACAGCCAGTGCCCAACACAGTGCTCATCACCACAGCCAGTGCCCAACACAGTGCTCATCACCACAGCCAGTGCCCAACACAGTGCTCATCACCACTATCAGTGCCCAACACAGTGCTCATCACCACAGCCAGTGCCCAACACAGTGCTCATCACCACAATCAGTGCCCAACACAGTGCTCATCACCACAGCCTGTGCCCAACACAGTGCTCATCACCATAGCCAGTGCCCAACACAGTGCTCATCACCACAGCCAGTGCCCAACACAGTGCTCATCACCACAGCCAGTGCCCAACACAGTGCTCATCATCACAGCCAGTGCCCAACACAGTGCTCATCACCACAGCCAGTGCCCAACACAGTGCTCATCACCACAGCCAGTGCCCAACACAGTGCTCATCACCACAGCCAGTGCCCAACACAGTGCTCATCACCACAGCCAGTGCCCAACACAGTGCTCATCACCAGTGCTCAACACAGTGCTCAACACCAGTACCCAACACAGTGCTCAACACAGTGCTCAACACCAGTACCCAACACCAGTGCTCAACACAGTGCTCAACACCAGTGCTCAACACCAGTACCCAACACAGTGCTCAACACCAGTACCCAACACAGTGCTCAACACCAGTACCCAACACAGTGCTCATCACCAGTGCTCAACACAGTGCTCAACACCAGTACCCAACACCAGTGCTCAACACAGTGCTCAACACCAGTGCTCAACACCAGTACCCAACACAGTGCTCAACACCAGTACCCAACACAGTGCTCAACACCAGTACCCAACACAGTGCTCAACACAGTGCTCATCACCAGTACCCAACACAGTGCTCAACACCAGTGTTCAACACCAGTACCCAACACAGTGCTCAACACCAGTACCCAACACAGTGCTCAACACCAGTGCCCAACACAGTGCTCAACACAGTGCTCAACACCAGTACCCAACACCAGTGCTCAACACAGTGCTCAACACAGTGCTCAACACCAGTGCTCAACACCAGTACCCAACACCAGTGTTCAACACAGTGCTCAACACCAGTGCTCAACACAGTGCTCAACACCAGTGCTCAACACAGTACCCAACACAGTGCTCAACACAGTGCTCAACACAGTGCTCAACACCAGTGCTCAACACAGTGCTCAACACAGTGCTCAACACAGTGCCCAACACAGTGCTCAACACAGTGCTCAACACAGTGCTCAACACCAGTGCTCAACACAGTGCTCAACACCAGTGCTCAACACAGTACTCAACACCAGTGCTCAACACCAGTACCCAACACCAGTGCTTAACACCAGTGCTCAACACCAGTACCCAACACAGTGCTCAACAGTGCTCAACACCAGTGCTCAACACCAGTACCCAACACAGTGCTCAACACAGTGCTCAACACCAGTACCCAACACAGTGCTCAACACAGTGCTCAACACAGTGCTCATCACCAGTGCTCAACACCAGTGCTCAACACCAGTGCTCAACACAGTACTCAACACCAGTGCTCATCACCAGTACCCAACACAGTGCTCAACACCAGTACCCAACACAGTGCTCAACACAGTGCTCAACACAGTGCTCAACACAGTGCTCAACACCAGTGCTCAACACAGTACTCAACACCAGTGCTCATCACCAGTACCCAACACAGTGCTCAACACAGTGCTCATCACCAGTGCTCAACACAGTGCTCAACACAGTGCTCAACACCAGTACCCAACACAGTGCTCAACACCAGTACCCAACACCAGTACCCAACACAGTGCTCAACACAGTGCTCAACACCAGTACCCAACACAGTGCTCAACACCAGTACCCAACACAGTGCTCAACACAGTGCTCAACACAGTGCCCAACACAGTGCTCATCACGAGTACCCAACACAGTGCTCAACACAGTGCTCAACACCAGTACCCAACACAGTGCCCAACACCAGTACCCAACACCAGTACCCACCACAGTGCTCAACACAGTGCTCAACACCAGTACCCAACACCAGTACCCAACACCAGTACCCACCACAGTGCTCAACACAGTGCTCAACACCAGTACCCAACACCAGTACCCAACACCAGTACCCAACACAGTGCTCAACACAGTGCTCAACACCAGTACCCAACACCAGTGCTCAACACAGTGCTCAACACAGTGCTCAACACAGTACCCAACACCAGTACCCACCACAGTGCTCAACACCAGTACCCAACACAGTACCCAACACCAGTACCCACCACAGTGCTCAACACCAGTACCCAACACAGTGCTCAACACCAGTGCTCAACACAGTGCTCATCACCGCCAACAGAGGGAAGTTAGCAGCGATGATGGCTGGCAAAGACTGGTCTTGGGGGCCGCATAAGCCGACACTTAATTTAGACTTAGCGAAGCTTAGCGAGTCTCTCCCAGGACTTACCTGGGTGATTACTGCCGCGGGGGGGGAGAGGGGGAGAGGAGAGAGAGGGGAGAGGGGGGAGAGGGTAGATAGTGAGAGTGACGGCCACCATAACAAGGGAAGGTTTGGCTATAGTTAAGTCATTAACTCGCAGCCAGTTCAACCTCCAATAGAAAGGAGCGAGCGAGCGAGCGAATTGCAAGGGGGGAAAGCGCCAAGCCATTGCGACTATATAGCACTGGGAAGGGGTCAGGATAAGGATTTGGGATGGGACGTGGGGAGAGGAATGGTGCCCAACCACTTGGAAAGTCGGGGATTGAACGCTGACCTGCATGAAGCGACACCGTCGCTCTACCGTCCACCCCAAGTGGTTGGACTCCAATAGAAGGGAGGGGAGGGGAGGGGAGGGGAGGGGAGGGGGGGTGGGGGGGGGAGAGAGAGAGAGAGAGAGAGAGAGAGAGAGAGAGAGAGAGAGAGAGAGAGAGAGAGAGAGAGAGAGAGAGAGAGAGAGAGAGAGAGGGAGGGAGGGAGGGAGGGGGGATACAGGGAAGGTACAGAGATACAAGGGTACAGAAAAGATCTTGATAGTGTTACACATGTTTACGTGTGTAAACATTACACCCACTCAGATTAGACTCACCCCCCCCCCCCCACGCCTCCCACCATCTCCTTTTGTTGGTGGTTGAAACGCAAACGACCAATTGGAGGTCAAACGACGCAGAGCCTGTATTGAGAGCGTCACCTGTGAATAACGACCTGTAAACGAGTCTTACTGATGATGAAAATGGCCAGCGACTCTCAGAACTCTTGACCAACAAATCAATGCACAACATCTCTGTCATTACCAATGGCAGAAACGCCTCTATTCCCTAGTCACACTTGACCTCCAGACACCTCTAACACAGTTCTGTTTAGTTACATTAATGCAGTATATTATTGACGATACGGTGAAATATGGTATTCGAAAACTATTTCAGTGTGCCCGGGAATTTTACAGAAAACCAAATTCTTCAAAGAAAACTTTGGCAGCATACACTTTTTATATTTTAAACTAACAATTTATGATACAATAATGTTATAACTTGAGAATAAACTCTACTTACGACAATCGTTCACTTGCCAGTTTACATGTAAACTATTACTGAAACTGTAATATGCTTTCAGATCATCACAAATATCTTGCGAGGAGATCTTGGAGATTGTGAGGAGAGCTAGAAGAAACTGGGGATTGTGAGAGATGAGATCGTGGTGATTGTGTGGGGGAGCAAGAACTTGGAGATTGTGGGGGAGCAAGAACTTGGAGATTGTGAGGGGGGAGCTAGAAGAGCATAATGACTGTGAGAGAAGGCAGGAGAACTTGAGGATTGTGAGGATGAGCCAGGAGATGCTGGTGATTGTGAGGAGAGCCGGAAAAACTTGGGAATTGTCATGGAAACCAGGAGACCTCAATGATTGTAAGAGGAACAGGGGAATTTGAGGTATTGTGAGATGAGCCAGAAGTTGTGATGAAAGGTAATGATGCATAGTCATGGTCAAGCAAGATGAGATGTAACATGTATGGTCATGTTAATGATTAGTCACTTCTACCATGAATGACCATGTTATAATATCATGCCTGTTTTAATCTTGTGAGTTGCATCATATATGACTCACTTATTCTTAGAAGGAAACACCATTAACTCACCTCCTCCTCACCATTTTTACTCACTCCTCACTGGTCAAAATCATTCTCAATCACAGCCTTGTACACTCCTTCCATGGATCTTCCGTCCACCTCTCTTCCCCCCCCCTCTCTCTCTCTCTCTCTCTCTCTCTCTCTCTCTCTCTCTCTCTCTCTCTCTCTCCCTCCTCGCCTCAACTTTACACTGAGTGACCAAACATAAACATATCTGCCAGTTTTTTCAGACAAGTCTCGGAGCTTCCTCGAATTTTCGCGCGCCTGTAATGATGCGGTGTTTAATGCTGCTGTTGAAGGGAGAGGTGAGAGAGAGACTCCTCTCTCATCTCTCCCATCAATGGTGTGGGCGAAGGGAGAGATGGGAGAGGAGATACAAGTAGGAAGAAAGAGGACAATGAGCACAAAGAAGGGGAAACAAGGAGGGATATTTAGCAGGCGCAAATACAGAGAAAAAGGAAGGGGCATGATGAAGATAAAAAAGATAAAAAGATAAACGAGTAAATAGGGAAAAGTCAGATAATAGGTGGCAAAAAGAAAAGAAAAGAATAGAGTGTCGTGTATAGCACACCAAATAAGGAAGTGGGAGGTGGCGACAAGTGAGAAAGGTGGATAGGAAGGAGAGAAAGGGGAGACAACAGGGGGAAGGAGGGGAGAGGAGGAAGGAGGAACAGACGACTCAGAAGGCAGGGGTTGAGGTACCAATTATAACCCCGCTATTGTGAGAGTGTTTAATGTAACTCACTGAGGCACCTCATAATAAATAGCCAATTTGGTTTTGAGTTTTCTCTTACTTTCTCTTACTTTTCTCTTACAGAAAAGTCTTAACTTTCCCCACCACATGCTTCAAGTGTGTGTGTGTACTCACCTAGTTGTGCTTGCGGGGTTGAGCTTCGGCTCTTTGGTCCCGCCTCTCAACCGTCAATCTACTGGCATCCGAACACTTCTAGGATCCATCTTCAGTGTTGATTCCATTTTGACGTAATGGAATCACAAGGGAGCAACTGTACCTGTAGGATGTTTTGAGAGTTCTTCTGCTCCCCAAGCCCGGCCTGGGACCAGGCTTGACTTGTGAGAGCTTGGTCCAACAGGCTGTTGCTTGGAGCGGCCCGCAGGCCCACATGCCCTCATCTACCCTATACCCCTCACTCAATTTCCCCCCCCCCCATCCCTCACCCCCTCCCCCCTTACCTCACACCTTCCTCACGACGACGAGGGACCAATCACCGAGCGTCCTGTGGAGAAAAGGTCATCCAGGGATAAACAAAATGCTGCTCCTTGATTGGTCGAGGCCATGACCCGGGAATGGCTGTCTCCATTACCTAAATTGAACCTTTCATACCAGAAGGAAAGTGAAGACGAGCGATATTTTGAAACTCCGTATGGCTATTGTCTGTGACGTCTGCTACGGCGATGGGCTGGCTGTTGTCTGTGACGTCTGCTACGGCGATGGGCTGGCTGTTGTCTGTGACGTCTGCTACGGCGATGGGCTCGCTGTTGTCTGGCTGGCTGGCTGGCTGTCTGGCTGGCTGGCTGGCTGGCTGTCTGGCTGTCTGGCTGGCTGGCTGTCTGGCTGGCTGGCTGTTGGCTGGCTGGCTGGCTGGCTGGCTGTTAGCTGGCTGGCTGGCTGGCTGGCTGTTAGCTGGCTGGCTGGCTGGCTGGCTGTTAGCTGGCTGTTAGCTGGCTGGCTGGCTGTTAGCTGGCTGGCTGTCTGTGTCTGTCTGTCTGTCTGGCTGGCTGGCTGTCTGCCTGTCTGCCTGGCTGGCTGTCTGCCTGCCTGGCTGTCTGCCTGGCTGGCTGTCTGCCTGGCTGTCTGGCTGTCTGTCTGTCTGGCTGGCTGGCTGGCTGGCTGAGGTTGGCTGGCTGCCTGGCTACAAACTGGTGGGTTAAGGGTGAGGAGTTATGGCTGGCGGTGGCTAATGTGAGGTGTCTTAAGGTTCATGTCTGATGAATGACGACCAGAGCTTGGCGCCGAGGTCGATGACTCATTCATACCCTACGTATGAGTATGCAGGCCGCCTGACAGCTGGGTGGACAGCGCTTCGGATTCGTAGTCCTGAGGTTCCGGGTTCGATCCCCGATGGAGGCGGAAACAAATAGGCAAAAAATTTCTTTCACCCTGATTCCTGTTCACCTAGCAGTAAATAGGTATCTGGGAGTTAGACAGCTGCTACGGGCTGCTTCCTGGGTGTATGTAACAAAAAGAAGGCCTGGTCGAGGACCGGGCCGCGGGGACGCTAAGCCCCGAAATCTCAAGATATCATCTCAAGATATCCTCAAGATATGCGGTCACCTCACACCCAAAAACAGACCGCAGGGGACACAGGCGAGACACAGGGATACACAAGGAGGGACAGTATATTTCCCGTCGACGGGATCACCATAGCCCGTGCTACATGGACATTTCGTTCTGAGAAGCTAAATCTAAAAACAACAACACGTATTACACACACAGATCACACTAACGTGATGCATCAGATGAACAAATCCACAAGGGCCGTGACGAGGATTCGAACCTGCGTCCGGGAGCATCCCAGACACTGCCTTAATCGACTGAGCTACGACAGGGTAAAAAAAAAGAGTTGAAACCGAAGTTCTACTGAACTTACTGGATCCCGCAGCCTCTCCGAGATCCAGTAAGTTCAGTAGAACTTCGGTTTCAACTCTTTTTACCCTGTCGTAGCTCAGTCGATTAAGGCAGTGTCTGGGATGCTCCTGGACGCAGGTTCGAATCCTCGTCACGGCCCTTGTGGACTTGTTCGTCTAACAACATGTATATTTCTGCACTGCCAAAAAAGTCTGAGATAATTCCTTACTGCTACATAAGCCTGAGTAACTGCCTATCTAACAGCCTGGTTGATCAGTCCAGCAACCAGGAGGCCTGGTCGACGACCGGGCCGCGGGGACACTAAGCCCCGGAAGCACCTCAAGGTAACCTCAAGGTAACCATCAGAGGCAATAATAAATAAAGTATGAGAAGCTCACACAAAAGTCTCAACATTATTAAGAAACCTAAATAAGGAGTTTATCTTGAGGTTATCTTGAGATGATTTCAGGGCTTTAGTGTCCCCGCGGCCCGGTCCTCGACCAGGTCTCCACCCCCAGGAAGGAGCCCGTGACAGCTGACTAACACCCAGGTACCTATTTTACTGCTAGCTAACAGGGGGCATAGGGTGAAAGAAACTCTGCCCAGTGTTTCTCGCCGGCGCCTGGGATCGAACCCAGGACCACAGGATCACAAGTCCAGCGTGCTGTCCGCTCGGCCGACCGGCTCCCAAGTTCCATCTTGATCAACGTGAAAACATTTTTTGAGGTGGGGGGAGGAGCTCCCCCCCCCCACCTAAAATACACAAAGAAACTGTGACATTAACAGTGTTGCAACGAGACTTGTCCCAGAACAGTCGAGGAGAGTGCATGAAGAACAGAATAGTCATATCCTGACTATCTTTGTGGGAGTCACATCTTTGTGTGAACAAAGAGATAAACACACTGATGAACACCAGTAGGCTCAGGAATCTGTACACCAGTTGATTGACAGTTGAGAGGCGGGACCAAAGAGCCAAAGCTCAACCCCCGCAAGCACAAATAGGCGAGTACAAATAGGTGAGGTGAGTACACTGAATAACAGCAGAACAAGGGAACACGGATGGAAGCTTCAGAATAAGTTGTACCACTATTGCTAAAGTCTTTGAGTTCCAAAACCTGTACACCACTCGATTCCAAAAGGGAGGGCGGCGCTGGCCCTTTCAATCGAGATTCGAGAGGATCAAGAGGTACCAACTGCTGCCCAACCGGATCTTAGTCTTGGGAGGGATGCCGCTGGAGCACGAAGGAGTTAGATGATCCGCATCACAGTCTTGTAAGTTGTCAACCCCAATAAATGTGGATAACAACATTTCATTCACCCGGGTACTAGCAGCCTCGAACCGCTGACCCCCAGCACCGGAAACGGTCGCTCTAGCAACCGGGCTACTATGTTCTAGTTGGGAATATGAGCTCACTATATACACCATGCAACATTCCCTCACTATATACACCATGCAACATTCCCTCACTATATACACCATGCAACATTCCCTCACTATATACACCATGCAACATCCTCTCACTATATACACCACGCAACATTCCCTCACTATATACACCATACAACATTCCCTCACTATATACACCATGCAACATTCCCTCACTATATACACCACGCAACATTCCCTCACTATATACACCACGCAACATTCCCTCACTATATACACCATGCAACATTCCCTCACTATATACACCATGCAACATTCCCTCACTATATACACCATACAACATTCCCTCACTATATACACCATGCAACATTCCCTCACTATATACACCATACAACATTCCCTCACTATATACACCATACAACATTCCCTCACTATATACACCATACAACATTCCCTCACTATATACACCATGCAACATTCCCTCACTATATACACCATGCAACATTCCCTCACTATATACACCATGCAACATTCCCTCACTATATACACCACGCAACATTCCCTCACTATATACACCATGCAACATTCCCTCACTATATAAAACATTAAAAAACTTACAAAATTTATTTGCCATTCAGAAGACAGTCTTGAGATTATCTTGAGATGATTTCGGGGCTTTAAGTGTCCCCGCGGCCCGGTCCTCGACCAGGCCTCCACCCCCAGGAAGCAGCCCGTGACAGCTGACTAACGCCCAGGTACCTATTTTACTGCTAGCTAACAGGGGGCATAGGGTGAAAGAAACTGCCCAATGTTTCTCGCCGGCGCCTGGGATCGAACCCAGGACCACAGGATCACAAGTCCAGCGTGCTGTCCGCTCGGCCGACCGGCTCCCCAGAAGACAGTCTTCACGTTCAAGTCTTACAATAAATTACCTCCTTCAACGCCAACCAGCACCGGTGTGCTTGTAGGCCTAATCACTTGCCATCGCCTAGGCCTATCACCAGTGCAACAGACACAGTAACTAGGCACTTACTGTTTCACCAAATAATAACAATATTGCGAGGTTTATAAAGGGAATTGAAGATGCAAGAATCGGGAGTCGGTCGGCCGAGCGGACAGCACGCTGGACTTGTGACCCTGTGGTCCTGGGTTCGATCCCAGGCGCCGGCGAGAAACATTGGGCAGAGTTTCTTTCACCCTATGCTCCTGTTCCCTAGCAGTAAAATAGGTACCTGGGTGTTAGTCAGCTGTCACGGGCTGCTTCCTGGGGGTGGAGGCATGGTCGAGGACCGGGCCGCGGGGACACTAAAAAGCCCCGAAATCATCTCAAGATAACCAAGATAACCACGTTTTATAAATGAGCTAATGTTGTAGAGTTTACCTAATTACACACTTCTACATCAACATGCAAGAGTTGATAGCCAGACACATCAAGCTGTCACCCCGCAACTTGTAACAACTTACTGTTTTCTACAGAAGGAACTGTCAGCGAACTTTCAAGCACAGTTTCTCACGTACACTCTACAACAGTTGTGTTACATAATGTCTTTAACAGCTGTTTGACACAAAGAGCCTACAACAGCATGTCATGCTAAGCTTATTAGAATCAGCTGTTATATACAGCCTACAACAGTTGTTATATACAGCCAACAACAGCTGTTATATACAGCCTACAACAGTTGTTATATACAGCCTACAACAGCTGCCATATACAGCCAACAACAGCTGCCATATACAGCCAACAACAGCTGCCATATACAGCCAACAACAGCTGCCATATACAGCCTACAACAGCTGCCATATACAGCCTACAACAGCAACTTATCATACAAAGCCTACAACATATTGTTATACAGCCTTGTTATACTGTTATACATCAGCTTGTAACACTTCAAGTTGCCACCAGCAGCTCACATCAATTTCTTATAAACAGCTTACACTCTCATCCTCAAATACTCCACCTACAACCCGTCTAGAACTTGTTGTACAGAAGCTATAACTTCAACTCTATAATGCAAGACAATAGCTTTTACCATCTTAATATTGCATTATCTTGTTGCATAACACAAGATTTAAGCACAAATCAATGTCAAATTCAAAAATGATTGACATGAATCATACGGCAAGAGTTCTACAGGGCAAGATATTATCGTATATTAATTGATTTTGAAGAGCGGCCTTAAAGAGTAATCTAGCATTAATCTGAACCCTGAATGACACAGAATTTGATCTTGACACTTTTTGAAGTTAGTAACATTAGCTTGTCTTGGGTGAGGCAGATGCAACCTGTCATTTGCAATAGGAAAAAGCGACCCATCATGCCCAATTACAGGCTATCGAAAATTATGCTCCCCATACGCAAAATTATGCTCTCCATACCCGAAATTATGCTCCCCATACGCAAAATTCGGTTTATCATATATTAAGTAAGCTAGGCCTCAGCGTACCTACAATTAAGATTCCCATACTAAAAAAAAATTGACTTCTCATACCCAAAATTAGGCTCTCTATACCCAAAATTAGGCTCCCTATACCAAAAATTAGGCTACCTATACCCAAAACTAGGCTAGCCATACCCCAAATTAGGCTATCCATACCTAAAATAAGGCCATCCTTAACCAAAATTAGGCTCCCTATACCCAAAACTAGGTTAGCCATACCCAAAATTAGGCTATCCATACCCAAAATTAGGCTATCCATACCCAAAATTAGGCTATCCATACCCAAAATTAGGCTATCCATACCCAAAATTAGGTTAGCCACACCCAAAATTAGGATCTCCTTACTCAAAATTAGGATATCCTTACTCAAAATTAGGCTATCCTTACTCAAAATTAGGATATCCTTACTCAAAATTAGGATATCCTTACCCAAAACCCAAATATGTAATATATTCTCGTTTTGAAGAACTTTAATAAAATAAAATCCATCTCCTGAACGATAAATATAAATCCCAACTTGTAGAGAATATAATTATATTCTTAAGCATTATACATTATAAATTATTATAGCATTATACATCTTAAAAAAAACTCATTTTGTAAAATACAAGTATAAATTCCTTCTTCTGAAGAATAACAATCATCTTGAGAGGAACAAGAACTAGTTCATCAACCTGTGTGTATAACATTCTCAGGTTGAACATCTCTCTATTTTCAACATTTCAAAAAGTTCATATTTCTATTTTCAACATTTCAAAAAGTTCATATTTCTATTTTCAACATTTCAAAAAGTTCTGAGACATTCTTCGAAGCTTCTTAAAAAATATAAATTATATTTTGATAAATAAAAAACTAATTTTCATCATTAACATAATCAATAAACACCGTTACATCGTTTTCATTGTTTTTTTAAACTAACACCAAATTCAGTTTATTTTTTTTAATAAGTGGGAGTATATGAACAAATTCACAAGGGTCGTGATAAGGATTCGAACCTCATGTCGTGGCGCAATTGACTTAAAAGCGCAGCTGGGAACATCCCTGTGCTTAGGTTCGAACCCTAAGCACGACCCTTGTGGATTTGTTCAACTGGGAGTGTATCTTTATGGATTACAAAATTAGTGACGCTATCTTGAGGTTATCTTGAGATGATTTCGGGGCTTTTTTTTTTTTTTTAGTGTCCCCGCGGCCCGGTCCTCGACCAGGCCTCCACCCCCAGGAAGCAGCCCGTGACAGCTGACTAACACCCAGGTACCTATTTTACTGCTAGGTAACAGGGGTATAGGGTGAAAGAAACTCTGCCCATTGTTTCTCGCCGGCGCCTGGGATCGAACCCAGGACCACAGGATCACAAGTCCAGCGTGCTGTCCGCTCGGCCGACCGGCTCCCCAATTTATCGGGGACACTATTTAGTTCTGGAAACTAGCAACACTTCCACCACAAGTGTTGTTGTTGTTAAAGATTTGCTACCTGGAACAAAATGTTCCAAGTAGCACGGGCTATGGCGAGCCCGTCAAGTGCTGCTATTTACGGTGAAAGTCTACAACAAATATGAAACTCTAAACTACAACTTCAAAGATTCTTAACATCTATGGAACAACCTCAGTTGGTACTGAAAATTGGAACTCGTTCGATCCCCTAAGGTTCTTCAAATTGTAGATTTAACGGTGTTCTTAAATGAGAAGTAACCTTCATAGTTTTTTGTTCATATGACGCCAAGACTTAACTAGGCTTGTCAGTCTGTTTATATGACGCCAAGACTTAACTAGGCTTGTCAGTCTGTTTATATGACGCCAAGACTTAACTAGGCTTGTCAGTCTGTTTATATGACGCCAAGACTTAACTAGGCTTGTCAGTCTGTTTATATGACGCCAAGACTTAACTAGGCTTGTCAGTCTGTTTATATGACGCCAAGGCTAACTAGGCTTGTCAGTCTGTTTATATGACGCCAAGACTTAACTAGGCTTGTCAGTCTGTTTATATGACGCCAAGACTAACTAGGCTTGTCAGTCTGTTTATATGACGCCAAGACTAACTAGGCTTGTCAGACTTTGTTTATATGACGCCAAGACTAACTAGGCTTGTCAGACTGTTTATATGACGCCAAGACTAACTAGGCTTGTCAGACTGTTTATATGACGCCAAGACTAACTAGGCTTGTCAGACTGTTTATATGACGCCAAGACTAACTAGGCTTGTCAGACTTTGTTTATATGACGCAAAGACTAACTAGGCTTGTCAGACTTTCCACCGCCCCTCTCATTACAATCCTAAACTGCCAGTCGCCTCAAAGTTTCTTTTTTGAATTTGATGTTATAAACATTATATTTTGTTTATGAAAACAAAATTGTGTTCTTGAAAAAGTTTATTGTGTTCTTAAAATTGGCAGCATCACCCCTATATATTCTTGAATTCATGACGTCATCATTTTTGAATTTCAAATTTGTCCTTCCTGAATCCTTGATAAAATTGTGTCAGTATCCCTCGAGTCCCTAAAGTATCAACAATGTATACCTACTCTGAAAGACCTGAAAGCACCAGTATATAAAGTTATTATTAGTTTAGATCCGAAATCTATATCTATGGGCAGCCCAAAACGTGGACCAGACTGTGCGACACAGTGGTTGCCAGGATCAGGTTGGGTTACCGTTACCTGTGGCAGGTGGCTACCGTTACCTGTGGCAGGTGGCTACCGTTACCTGTGGCAGGTGGCTACCGTTACCTGTGGCAGGTGGCTACCGTTACCCGTGGCAGGTGGCTACCGTTTCCTGTGGCAGGTGGCTACCGTTACCTGTGGCAGGTGGCTACCGTTACCTGTGGCAGGTGGCTACCGTTACCCGTGGCAGGTGGCTACCGTTACCCGTGGCAGGTGGCTACCGTTACCCGTGGCAGGTGGCTACCGTTACCCGTGGCAGGTGGCTACCGTTACCCGTGGCAGGTGGCTACCGTTACCCGTGGCAGGTGGCTACCGTTACCTGTGGCAGGTGGCTACCGGTGACGGATCTCCCAATCCTGAGCACTCCAGGTGCAAACTCTTTGAGCAGGAACTACGGCATGATCTCCCGCACTACATCACTGAATGCCCAGTTATTAGACCTTTCAGACCAGTTGGCATGAGGTACCTGGAGCTTTGCAATTACTTTATTAACTCTCCTGTTCTTGAAGATATCCTCATAATGCACCCAGAGTCTGCCAGTGCCGGCTACTGATCACACGACCCTGTATGCCAAACCATTCTGCGAGATAGGAAATTCTGTTTAGCATCGCGTAGCTAAAACAGTGTAAAAACCCTTCATATAATTTTGACTAATGTACCCATGTTAAAAAATCCTGGCTTCATCACCTTGGCATGTTGACATTAGCATCACATAAAGCTTCTTTAAATCGTCCACACACACAAGTCTCCTCTGACACTCATCTTATCTTGAGCTATCTTATCTTGAGCCTTGAGCCTTATCTCATGCCTCGTTCATTCCGCTAGTTTGCCGTAGTTTCTTAAAGCTTTCAACAGCGTATTCTTGCGTTCCGTGATTTGCGTCAAGGGTTGCGTAGCAAGCCTCACGGTGTAGACAGAACCCTTGCTGTTTGGCGTAGCTCAACAGAACCAGTTATTTGTGTCAGACGATTGACACCAGTTAATGAAGGGATGTCTGTGAGCGAATGATTACAGCGGCGTGTTTTACAGCCAGCGATTACAGCAAGTGTCTGACAGCGAACGATTACAGCTGAGGTAGACTGGACCAATGAGAAGCCAGTAAACATGTTCTCCAGCCTCCTCAGATCACCCCCCACCCCCCCACTTCAGCTACCTGGTGTACAATGGTTGAAAAATGCATGGCGTGTTGCTGTAGCCCGTTTACCCACCAACAACGGCCGCTGATTGGCTCTGGGCGGTGAAAACGGTAGAGTAACGACAGCTTATCACTTCAGATTTGGGGTAATATTAAAAATCACAGCTAATTATCCTAGAGTGTTGACACAGACAACATGTGCTGGCTGGCAGGGGGTAGCACAGGTTAGCGCACACACACACATATTGCCTGTGTTGTGCCTGCCGCAAGTTTCCAACCCATGTAAATATCTTTTGATAATTTTAAATGTCAACAATCCAAAGAGCATATAAATCTCTCTACATGATAACTATGTTATCAATTAATAACGCACTACTTTCTCCGACCGATCAATATATGACGGAATACATTTTTTTGTTTTGTAAATCATGCAGGGAAAATATTCTGGTGGCTGGGTAGCTCTGAGAGTATTGTCTGGTTGATTGCAACGAGCACTGACGTGAACATACAACCATTCATTTGGGATTATTTACACTGTGGCCCGGGCTTAATTTGTGAGTAGTGAGTGTATGTCAATTTGGTGTCAATATCTGTTGAAGCGTTTCAATTCGACCATGGATATCAGGATGTGTAGAGGGGGAGACATGCTGGGCTGACCGCCGGGGCGCATTAGCGACTGCGCGCGCGAAAACATGCCGCCTTCTATGCCCCGCCCCCCGGGAGGCGCCCCAGCCAATGGGCGCCGGCCGCGGGACCACGCAGCAGCCAATCGCGTGCAGCGTCCGCCCGAGTGGGAGGAGTAACAGAAAATGGTTCAGCCCATGGCGATGTGTTTTTTTTTTCCACATTGTCGAAGGCACTTTCGTCTAACCAAACACAGAGGATGATGAAGGGGGCTTACACCAGTATGGCCAGAAGAGAGACCAGCTTGCCCTCTACTATTCTCTATTCCCAACTAGAATATTACACACACCAAGTTGTCTCTAGCACAATCAATACAGCAACATCAACACGGCTCATGTACTCACCAGCGGCGCTATGGCGCGACAACTTGAGACGCACAAGAAGTGTATATATTTCCTGGGACAAGAGCCGCGGTAAGAGGTACCTGGAGCCGAGCATGCTGTAGCCCTCACTGGTGAATGGACGCCAGCTGGAGAGGGCTGGAGCGAGAGGCTGGCCAAGGGTCTAGGGCCAGCAAGCAGGCCAGAGTGCTCACACACACGCACCTACCATGGCTCCTACCTTCCGCCCAAGAGCTTTTAGGCCAGGCTGATGAAGAGAGACCCGCTACACAAAATGGCTTGGAGACCAAAATGCAGAAAAGCTGCAAGCCGAGGCCCAACTGCACTTCATCTGTGTTGAGACCATCAACAAGGGCGAGGGTTGCACTTCATGTTGCAAGAGGCTGCTGGTATAACTTATGATGCATATTATTTAAAACATTTTCATTGCACGGTTTCTAAACAGAATATGTTTAGTTACTGTAAAATCAAGACTGTATTTTACCAGACTGTAAAATCAAATTGTTTTAATCCCAAAATAAATCATCATTTAATCATACACATTTGACCAATTTGTCTTTGGCTATATTAACTGTTTTATTCAAAATATTTTTTTTGTTTTAATTTAGTGAACATATGCAGCTTTTCCCTGAAACAATTTACACACAGGAGGCGGGGCCCAAGAGCCAGATCTCGCTCCCCCTCAGCCACCGATTGGTAAGCATCCACAATATGAGTGGGAGAATGGGTGATGGAGGTCGCAGTAGACACCATTATCAACAGTGACTGGGGTATCAATGGTTACAGTGACTGGGGTATCCATGGTTACAGTGACTGAGGTATCTATGGTTACAGTGACTAGGGGTATCCATGGTTACAGTGACTAGGGGTATCAATGGTTACAGTGACTGAGGGTATCTATGGTTACAGTGACTAGGGGTATCCATGGTTACAGTGACTAGGGGTATCCATGGTTACAGTGACTAGGGGTATCAATGATTACAGTGA
Organism: Procambarus clarkii; assembly: GCF_040958095.1. NCBI lineage: Eukaryota > Metazoa > Arthropoda > Malacostraca > Decapoda > Cambaridae > Procambarus > Procambarus clarkii. The sequence continues at coordinate 12,177,247 of NC_091204.1, forward strand.
CTAGGGGTATCAATGGTTACAGTGACTAGGGGTATCAATGGTTACAGTGACTAGGGGTATCAATGGTTACAGTGACTAGGGGTATAATTGGTTACAGTGACTAGGGGTATCAATGGTTACAGTGACTAGGGGTATCAATGGTTACAGTGACTGAGGTATCTATGGTTACAGTGACTAGGGGTATCCATGGTTACAGTGACTAGGGGTATCAATGGTTACAGTGACTAGGGGTATCAATGGTTACAGCGACTAGGGGTATAATTGGTTACAGTGACTAGGGGTATCAATGGTTACAGTGACTAGGGGTATCAATGGTTACAGCGACTAGGGGTATAATTGGTTACAGTGACTAGGGGTATCAATGGTTACAGTGACTAGGGGTATCAATGGTTACAGCGACTAGGGGTATAATTGGTTACAGTGACTAGGGGTATCAATGGTTACAGTGACTGGGGTAATCACTAACTTGAGTAACGACCCAACTGCTAACGGATACAACCAGCTGAGTCATTGATGTCACTGTAAACTCAAACTGATGCATTAATAACAAATGGAGAGGCACACAGGCAGTGATCAGGCCTGGTTCGTTGTTAGTTATCAGGTGTAAGGTAAGGTAAGGTAAGGTAAGGTTAGGTTAGGTTAGGTTAGGTTAGGTTAGGTTAGGTTAGGTTAGGTTAGCTCATGACCTCAGGGAATACGATGTACTTGACTGCTGTAAGCCCTCTCGACAGTGTAACAGGTCTCCTCCTTGGAAAGTACAGAAAATAGACGTCGGAATTGTACCCCTCAAGGTGAAAAAAGATTCATCATGAACCCGGGACAATTACGGTGTTTGTATGGAAGCATGATATCTCGGTTACCAAGAGGCAACAGTTTACATGTATATTGCGACGGGTCGGTGGCGGAGTTTATCTTGAGTTTATCTTGAGATGATTTCGGGGCTTTAGTGTCCCCCGCGGCCCGGTCCTCGACCAGGCCTCCACCCCCAGGAAGCAGCCCGTGACAGCTGACTAACACTCAGGTACCTATTTTACTGCTAGGTAACAGGGGCATAGGGTGAAAGAAACTCTGCCCATTATTTCTCGCCGGCGCCCGGGATCGAACCCGGGACCACAGGATCACAAGCCCAGTGTGCCGTCCGCTCGGCCGACCGGCTCCCTAAAATGGAGGATTTTAGGATATGGAGGATATGGAGGATATGGAGGATATGGTGATATAGTTGAGGATGGCAGGGCAGGGTGTGGTGTCCTAATAAGGGATTATACAGAGTTTGGGACTGTGGACAGGATAATTGAACTCCGGCTTAGTAATTATATATCATCCACACAAGCTGAACTGCAGGCCATTCTGGCGTGTTTGGAGGAAGTACGTCATGACGACAAAAATGTTTTTTGTATTTGTAGATAGCCGAGGAGCACTGGAGTCCTTAAACAGTCGAAACCCAGTCTTCATGTCTATAGTTGAGGACTGTAAGAGAAGAATAACTGAGATACCGCAGAAAGGTCATAGTGTGAAATTCATGTGGATTCCATCTCATGTTGGAATAGTGCTCAACGAGGTGGCGGATGACTTGGCCAAACGTGCCACATCAAAACCACAAGTTGACATTGAATGTGAATTCACAATGAGACAAATAAGAAGCAAAATCAGAAATATTCAGGCACAGGCAGAAGTGGAGAGGAGAGGTATAATGTATGAGAGAAGTCAAACCATGCAACACTACATGTATGTGAGTCAAAACACCCATTTCACTTATGGTAAAAGGAGAAATGCTTGGAGTGACTCTGTGTACATGCGGCTCAGGCTTGGGTACAAATATTACTGGGAATATGGGATAGGTGTTCATGATAATGACACGAAGTGTAAACTATGTGGTATGTTAAGGTCTCACACCCTGGCCCATTATGTTCTTGATTGTCCGTTGATTAATGTATATAGAAACACTGAGATAAGGACTGTTCCTGAACAAATAGCCTGGATGTGTCACAACGGAAAGGTTGATGATATTCTTGAGAGATACAAGAATTTTGCACCAAGACTGTAATATTTTGTTGAATTATCTGCATGTCTCTTGCAAATTGTCTATACAGTATACCTAGGTCATAAAAGTATTTGTGTGTACGTCTGATAACATACTACTTGTGAAGGAGGAAATGTATATGTTTACCTCTCAGAATGTTTGGTAATATGTTTATTACTTGTGATGTGTGTCTATGTATTAACACGATGTACTGAACGGGGTGAGAATAGCTTGAGCTACCTCATGGTAGTACCTGTGGTAGTACCTGTCAGGTCAAGGATAGTTGTGCATGTGTTTGGTGGTGGCTGGTAGCAGGCATCGCAAGTTACAACAGATTGTGGTTGGTGATGTGTAAGGACGATCAGACGTGGTTATCACGTCAAAATATTTATTGCTGGGGTTGTGGTAGTTGTGGTGATGACTCCCGAAGTGTTGGTGTCGGGAGGCACTGTGCCACAAGTGCCATGAAGTCATATGGCACTGTGGGTGCCCAGTGCCACTCACTACCTGGAGGAACCTGCTCACTATCACCACAATCACCTTATCACCACACTCTACGCCTGGCATACTATAGTAGGCTTCGCTCTCCACTCACAATCCAGGATCCCGTGTTCGATTACCACACGGGGCAGAAATCCTTGGGCACGGATCTTTCACCGGATGCATCTGTTCACCAAGCAGTAAATAGGTACCCAGAGTCATCTGTTGTGGGGTTGTATACCAGCCAGGGTCAGTAATTCCACCTAGTGGGACGTCAATACAAGCTATGTATATACACAGCCTTCTTGTTCCTGAAAAAAACGAATTCAATAATATTCTCGTGCCTAGCCTTCCCACTCTAGAAGCTTCAATAGACTTTTATCCTTATGACTAAAAACATCCTTATCCTACTGATCTTGCTGCCGGATACCGCATCCTTCATCCCATTATAAAAAGAAAAATATAGAATTGACAACTGCAATAAAAATGAGAAGTTGGATAACAAGAACCATTCTTGAGGTTATCTTGAGGTTATCTCAAGATAACCAAGACTGGTTCAACCTTTCAAACAGAAGATGCCAGACCACTGATGAGACATTTTAAGACACTTGTCCTCTCTAGCGTAGAATATTGTTATACATTAACAGCCCCATTCAAAGTCTGAGAAAGTGCAGACTTGGAGAACATGCGGAGATCTTATACTCACCAAATGCATTAGGTAAATCGTGTAAATTATTGGGAACGTTTAAATTCCCAACCTGTATTCTCTAAATTACAGCGCAGGGGAGAGACTCTCACAAGTCGAGCCTGGCCTCGGGCCGGGCTTGGGGAGTAGAAGAACTCCCAGAACCCCATCAACCAGGTATATGTGGGCCTGCGGGCCGCTCCAAGCAACAGCCTGGTGGACCAAACTCTCGCAAGTCGAGCCTGGCCTCGGGCCGGGCTTGGGGAGTAGAACAACTCCCAGAACCCCATCAACCAGGTATATGTGGGCCTGCGGGCCGTTCCAAGCAACAGCCTGGTGGCCCAAACTCTCACAAGTCGAGCCTGGCCTCGGGCCGGGCTTGGGGAGTAGAAGAACTCCCAGAACCCCATCAACCAGGTATATGTGGGCCTGCGGGCCGCTCCAAGCAACAGCCTGGTGGCCCAAACTCTCACAAGTCGAGCCTGGCCTCGGGCCGGGCTTGGGGAGTAGAAGAACTCCCAGAACCCCATCAACCAGGTATATGTGGGCCTGCGGGCCGCTCCAAGCAACAGCCTAGTGGACCAAACTCTCACAAGTCGAGCCTGGCCTCGGGCCGGGCTTGGGGAGTAGAAGAACTCCCAGAACCCCATCAAGCAGACACATAAAAATGTACATTTTGGAAAGTATTAGACTGGTTCAAAATATACACACGAAAATAAGTCCACTTGCCAGGAGGCATGGCAGGATGTGCAGAAATAGCTTCGTTATAAGGAAGAGGAACAATGGAACGCAAGTAGGTAATTCTGAACAAATCCACAGGGGCCGTGACGAGGATTCGAACCTGCGTCCGGGAGGTTCCATCCTCGTCACGGCCCTTGTGGATTTGTTCATCTGATGCATCACGTTAGTGTGATCTCTGTGTGTAATTAGGTAATTCTATCAACATTAAGGGTCCAGGACTTTTCAACCCTTTTTCTGAACATAAGGGAGCCGGTCGGCCGAGCGGACAGCACGCTGGACATGTGATCCTGTGGTCCTGGGTTCGATCCCAGGCGCCGGCGAGAAACAATGGGCAGAGTTTCTATCACCCTATGCCCCTGTTACCTAGCAGTAAAATAGGTACCTGGGTGTTAGTCAGCTGTCACGGGCTGCTTCCTGGGGGTGGAGGCCTGGTCGAGGACCGGGCCGCGGGGACACACACACAAAAAAGCCCCGAAATCATCTCAAGATAACCTCAAGCAGGTAGCCTAACTAGCCGACTTCTCACAATATTCAGGGTGAACTTGATCAACATCTCCAAAAGCTACCTGATCAATCGGGCTGTGATTCGTACGTTAGACTGCGCGTTGCAGAGTCTAACAGTCTGGCTGACCAGACCACACACTAGAAGGTAAAAGGACGACGACGTTTCGGTCCGCCCTGGACCATTCTGAAGTCGATTGTCGACTCGAAAATAGACTTGAGAATGGTCCAGGACGGACCGAAACGTCGCGGTCCCTTCACCTTCTAGTGTGTGGTCTGGTCAACTTACTTTAGCCACGTTATTGTGACTCATCATCTAACAGTCTGGCTGACCAGACCACCAATCAGGTCTGGTTAGAGACCGGGCCGTGAGGCACTGATTCCCGAAGTCAATAGCGGATAACAACGGGTGTGTTATCGACTTACAGATTCCGTTCATCTTATCTCCATTGTCCAATAGTTAAAAAATAGTTAATAATAATAATAATAATAATATTAGTAATAATTACTAATAATAGTTAATAGTCCATTAGTTCAACAGGACATAATTAATATTACTAAAAATCTCCCCGAGTAGGCTTATTCTGAGGTATATCTTTTTATTCATCTTTGAGATACTCAAAGAAATGGATACCACTATGAAGTATCCGGACCTTGTATAAGTTTACCGAGTTGTATAAGGTTGTATAAGGAGTTTACCAAGTTGTATAAGGTTGTATAAGGAGTTTACCAAGTTGTATAAGGTTGTATAAGGAGTTTACCAAGTTGTATAAGGAGTTTACCGAGTTGTATAAGGTTGTATAAGTTTACCAAGTTGTATAAGGTTGTATAAGGAGTTTACCAAGTTGTATAAGGTTGTATAAGGAGTTTACCAAGTTGTATAAGGTTGTATAAGGAGTTTACCAAGTTGTATAAGGTTGTATAAGGAGTTTACCAAGTTGTATAAGGTTGTATAAGGAGTTTACCAAGTTGTATAAGGTTGTATAAGGAGTTTACCGAGTTGTATAAGGTTGTATAAGGAGTTTACCGAGTTGTATAAGGTTGTATAAGGAGTTTACCAAGTTGTATAAGGAGTTTACCGAGTTGTATAAGGTTGTATAAGGAGTTTACCAAGTTGTATAAGGTTGTATAAGGAGTTTACCAAGTTGTATAAGGTTGTATAAGGAGTTTACCAAGTTGTATAAGGTTGTATAAGGAGTTTACCAAGTTGTATAAGGTTGTATAAGAAGTTTACCAAGTTGTATAAGGTTGTATAAGGAGTTTACCAAGTTGTATAAGGTTGTATAAGGAGTTTACCAAGTTGTATAAGGTTGTATAAGGAGTTTACCGAGTTGTATAAGTAGTTTACCGAGATACCTGAGTGAAGTTTACCTCGGCCAGTACTGAGCCAAGTACACCAATGTACACTAACACTCTTATTTGCTTAGACTGATAACAGGAATTTCGGGGCATTAAATTTGAATCTTTCTCCAAGACCTCAAGGGGCCTCGTAGCCTGGTGGATAGCGCGCAGGACTCGTAATTCTGTGGCGCGGGTTCGATTCCCGCACGAGGCAGAAACAAATGGGCAAAGTTTCTTTCACCCTGAATGCCCCTGTTACCTAGCAGTAAATAGGTACCTGGGTGTTAGTCAGCTGTCACGGGCTGCTTCCTGGGGGTGGAGGCCTGGTCGAGGACCGGGCCGCGGGGACACTAAAGCCCCGAAATCATCTCAAGATAACCTCATGATGGTGGTCCAACAACCTGCTGGATCACCACCAATGCCTCTACTCCCTGTCAGTGCTGTCTTCACTAGCTAGTGCAACAGCTGGGGTCCTGGGGTCGTCTTGGGGTCATCCTGGGGTCGTCTTGGGGAATCTAAAGGACCCCATTCAGCTACTGGGAACAAAAAGTTCCAAGTAGCACGGGCTATGGTGAGCCCGTAGTGGACTTATCTGACACAGGAGCGGGGCTGTAACAGTTTGACGAGCTGTCAGGGTAATAAACAGTGGGGAGAGAGGGGGGGGGGAGAGAGGGGGGGGGGAGAGAGGGGGGGGGGAGAGAGGGGGGGAGCAGTGTCCATGTTCGGGCCTGTTGCAGAGGGTAGGCCTAGTTTTTTCTGTCCCAGGATTGGTATATGGGATTGCCAGGGGCGGAACCTGGCTACTTGTAGGTATCACTGTGTATTCAGACCATGAGTGTGTGTACCCATCTCTGCAGTATTCACACCATGAGTGTGTGTACCCATCCCTGCAGTATTCACACCATGAGTGTGTGTACCCATCTCTGCAGTATTCACACCATGAGTGTGTGTACCCATCCCTGCAGTATTCACACCATGAGTGTGTGTACCCATCTCTGCAGTATTCACACCATGAGTGTGTGTACCCATCCCTGCAGTATTCACACCATGAGTGTGTACACCCATCTCTGCAGTATTCACACCATGAGTGTGTGTACCCATCTCTGCAGTATTCACACCATGAGTGTGTGTACCCATCTCTGCAGTATTCACACCATGAGTGTGTGTACCTATCTCTGCAGTATTCACACCATGAGTGTGTGTGTACCCATCTCTGCAGTATTCACACCATGAGTGTGTGTGTACCTATCTCTGCAGTATTCACACCATGAGTGTGTGTGTACCCATCTCTGCAGTATTCACACCATGAGTGTGTGTACCCATCCCTGCAGTATTCATACCATGAGTGTGTGTACCCATCTCTGCAGTATTCACACCATGAGTGTGTGTGTACCTATCTCTGCAGTATTCACACCATGAGTGTGTGTACCCATCTCTGCAGTATTCACACCATGAGTGTGTGTACCCATCCCTGCAGTATTCACACCATGAGTGTGTGTGTGATAAAGTATTTATCACCATGAGTGATAAAGATAATAATAAAGTGAAAAATAGATTAATTTCTTGTTCAAGATGGCGGTATGAAGAACAGAAGCCTTGCCGAGGGCTGTGGCACATCTCAGCTGTGTAACAGGGCTCTACCACTGTGTCACAGGGCTCTACCGCTGTCACAGGGCTCTACCGCTGTGTCACAGGGCTCTACCACTGTGTCACAGAGCTCTACCACTGTGCCACAGGGCTCTACCACTGTGCCACAGGGCTCTACCACTGTGCCACTGGGCTCTACCACTGTGTCACGGGGCTCTACCACTGTGTCACAGAGCTCTACCACTGTGTCACGGGGCTCTACCACTGTGTCACGGGGCTCTACCACTGTGTCACAGGGCTCTACCACTGTGTCACGGGGCTCTACCACTGTCACAGGGCTCTACCACTATGTCACAGAGCTCTACCGATGTGTCACAGGGCTCTACCACTGTGTCACAGAGCTCTACCACTGTGCCACAGGGCTCTACCACTGTGCCACAGGGCTCTACCACTGTGCCACAGGGCTCTACCACTGTGCCACAGGGCTCTACCACTGTGCCACAGGGTTCTACCACTGTGCCACAGGGTTCTACCACTGTGCCACAGGGCTCTACCACTGTGCCACAGGGCTCTACCACTGTGCCACAGGGCTCTACCACTGTGCCACAGGGCTCTACCACTGTGCCACAGGGCTCTACCACTGTGCCACAGGGCTCTACCACTGTGCCACAGGGCTCTACCACTGTGCCACAGGGCTCTACCACTGTGCCACAGGGCTCTACCACTGTGCCACAGGGCTCTGCCACTGTGCCACAGGGCTCTGCCACTGTGCCACAGGGCTCTGCCACTGTGCCACAGGGCTCTGCCACTGTGCCACAGGGCTCTGCCACTGTGCCACAGGGCTCTGCCACTGTGCCACAGGGCTCTGCCACTGTGCCACAGGGCTCTGCCACTGTGCCACAGGGCTCTGCCACTGTGTCACAGGGCTCTACCACTGTGTCACAGAGCTCTACCACTGTGTTACAGGGCTCTACCACTGTGTCATGGGGCTCTACCACTGTGTCACAGGGCTCTACCACTGTGTCACAGAGCTCTACCGCTGTGTCACAGGGCTCTGCCACTGTCACAGGGCTCTACCACTGTGCCACAGGGCTCTACCACTGTGCCACAGGGCTCTACCGCTGTGCCACAGGGCTCTACCGCTGTGCCACAGGGCTCTACCGCTGTGCCACAGGGCTCTACCGCTGTGCCACAGGGCTCTACCGCTGTGTCACAGGGCTCTACTACTGTGTCACAGGGCTCTACCACTGTGTCACAGGGCTCTACCACTGTGCCACAGGGCTCTACCACTGTGCCACAGGGCTCTACCGCTGTGCCACAGGGCTCTACCGCTGTGCCACAGGGCTCTACCGCTGTGCCACAGGGCTCTACCACTGTGCCACAGGGCTCTGCCACTGTGTCACAAGGCTCTACCATTGTGCCACAGGGCTCTACCGCTGTGTCACAGGGCTCTACCACTGTGCCACAGGGCTCTGCCACTGTGTCACAGGGCTCTACCGCTGTGCCACAGGGCTCTACCGCTGTGCCACAGGGCTCTACCACTGTGCCACAGGGCTCTACCACTGTGCCACAGGGCTCTACCACTGTGCCACAGGGCTCTACCTCTGTGCCACAGGGCTCTACCACTGTGCCACAGGGCTCTACCACTGTGCCACAGGGCTCTACCACTGTGTCACAGGGCTCTACCACTGTGCCACAGGGCTCTGCCACTGTGCCACAGGGCTCTACCACTGTGTCACAGGGCTCTACCACTGTGCCACAGGGCTCTGCCACTGTGTCACAGGGCTCTACCACTGTGTCACAGGGCTCTACCACTGTGCCACAGAGCTCTACCACTGTGTCACAGGGCTCTACCACTGTGTCACAGGGCTCTACCACTGTGTCACAGGGCTCTACCACTGTGTCACAGGGCTCTACCACTGTGCCACAGGGCTCTACCACTGTGCCACAGGGCTCTACCACTGTGCCACAGGGCTCTACCACTGTGCCACAGGGCTCTACCACTGTGCCACAAGGCTCTACCACTGTGCCACAGGGCTCTGCCACTGTGCCACAGGGCTCTGCCACTGTATCACAGGGCTCTGCCACTGCTGGTAAACCCTTTGTATGTTGTATACTGCTAGAGCTGTATACTTCCAACCCAGGTATACACATCTGGTATACACACATGCATACATGGTATACACATGTCCCCTAAGTCCTGATTATCATTGTGTATACATTTGTTAAGTAGACAGAGGGAGTGTTTCTATATGGTCAATAACCAGGCTGTGTACCACTGTATACCTGGTCAATAACCAGGCTGTGTACCACTGTACCTGGTCAATAACCAGGCTGTGTACCACTGTACCTGGTCAATAACCAGGCTGTGTACCACTGTACCTGGTCAATAACCAGGCTGTGTACCACTGTATACCTCGTCAATAACCAGGCTGTGTACCACTGTATACCTGGTCAATAACCAGGCTGTGTACCACTGTATACCTGGTCAATAACCAGGCTGTGTACCACTGTATACCTGGTCAATAACCAGGCTGTGTACCACTGTATACCTGGTCAATAACCAGGCTGTGTACCACTGTATACCTGGTCAATAACCAGGCTGTGTACCACTGTATACCTGGTCAATAACCAGGCTGTGTACCACTGTATACCTGGTCAATAACCAGGCTGTGTACCACTGTATACCTCGTCAATAACCAGGCTGTGTACCACTGTATACCTCGTCAATAACCAGGCTGTGTACCACTGAACAACCCCCGAACTATCCAAGCAATAATCCGGCGGTTCAATTCCTATCCTCTCGCTCCCCCACTTTAATCCACTATCATCACTTCCCTTAATCCACCCCCAATTCCCATTCCCCCCCCCCGCTCCCCCCTCTTTTCCCTCCTACCAGTCCCCCCTCCCCCCTCCTAAGCCGCCCTGGGCCCATAGAGGGGGGTGTGGGGGGGCTAATTCCACCCCCCCTACTCTGCTGTCTCTTTTCAACAAAGTCCAGCCATTATATTTGAAAAAGGGGCTACATTAGACTACCTTCGTCCGCTAGCAATACTCCACGACCATCGCTACCACACATCAAAAGGATATCATCAGCGGCATATGCTAGACTGGCCAACATAAGAACTGCCTTTAGAAACTTGTGTAAGGAATCGTTCATGACCCTGTATACCACTTATGTCAGACCAATCGTGGAGTATGCAGCTCCAGCCTGGAGTCCATACCTAGTTAAACACAAGACGAAATTAGAGAAGATTCAGAGGTATGCCACCAGACTGGTCCCGGAACTGAGAGGAATGAGTTACGAGGAAAGGCTAAAAGGAGCTGAACCTCACGTCCCTGGAAAACAGAAGAGTAAGGGGAGACATGATAACCACCTACAAAATTCTCAGGGGAATTGACAGGGTGGACAAAGACAAACTCTTTAGCGCGGGTGGAACACGAACAAGGGGACACAGGTGGAAACTTAGTACCCACATGAGCCACAGAGACATTAGAAAGAACTTTTTCAGTGTCAGAGTAGTTAACAGATGGAATGCATTAGGGAGTGATGTGGTGGAGGCTGACTCCATACACAGTTTCATGTGTAGATATGATAGAGCCCAGTAGGCTCAGGAACCTGTACACCTGTTGATTGACAGTTGAGAGGCGGGACCAAAGAGCCAGAGCTCAACCCCCGCAAGCACAACTAGGTGAATACAAAACGACTGCCAATGTACTTTAATGAAACTATAAATCAAATCACACACACACACACGCACGCACACACACACACACACACACACACACACACACACACACACACACACACA
>NC_091204.1:12193413-12216140 GCF_040958095.1 Procambarus clarkii
AATGCTTCACCCACGTACTACAAGTACAAATAATCGCCAACAGAACCTAAACACCTAATCTAACCTATGCCTATATATGCACAATATGCTATTATAATATTTATTTATATTTGAGAAAATTCCTGTTTTCAATGAACAGCATGGAAAAATTTATGAATGCGTCTGTGGGGTCGACCGCTGGATGGAATGGATTTGAGTCGAGGACGAGTTGATCTTTCAGATTTCTTTACAGGTTTCCTGAACCGGACCAAACCTGGTTCAGGTTTGGCAGCATTATTTACATCTATTAAAGAGTTTACAAGCCTCACAATATCACAACCCAAGGTTATTATTGTTATAAATAACCTCGTAGTGCTTCAGGGCTCATTAAATGTAAATAAAATGAGTTATGATTGAGTAAAGAGTTACAGGCTTCGTAAATGGTTGACTAAGCCTGGCGCTGGACTTCACGGTGATACTTTCCACATTAGTCAACTTCATCAAGCCAGGAGCACTACCAGAAGTTACTTACAACCCTGTACGGAGCTTCCCAACTTGCCCTAGTCTGTGCTTGTTCCTTGAACAAGAGTTTAAACAAAGTGAAACAACCCTACTGAATGAGACTGACCACGTTCCCAATTTGAGATCATTTTAGGGTCTCGTTAATAATTGTTATACCCCTACCTCCCCCCCCCCCCCCAGCTCACATCCCTGACACCTATAATCTACATTATTCATCTACCCTGATACAGGGGTAATCTACCCTTTCACCCGGTAATCTCACTTGCCTCCCAATTATCTTTGAAACTCGTCTACCTTGTTAAATTGTGGCTATTTTAAAACAGCCACTCAGGAATATTTCAGGTATAGATTACTGAAAATCTTTTCTGATTTTCAGTAATCACTGAAAATCTTTCAGTGCTTCTTAAAAACTAAGATATTTAATAAATTTCATACAAGAATTAATGTTCTTTGCGCCTTGTATGTTAGCATTTTATTCAGCCTCTAATGGGATTGTTACTACATCAGTGGTACAGTCGAAGATACAGGAATGTTACAGGAATCATTATATGGTCATCTCTCACTTGGTTAGTTTGATCTATTACAGCACCTTTCTGTGCTGTACCTTTCCTCACCTGTGGCTTACTCTATTATGCTTTATAAGCCAAGATCTTCAGACTTATTTTCTTTCAAGTCCCTATCATCCACTGTTGTATAGTTTAAGTGTATTTTGTATGAATTGGTATTTGTTTTTCGTGGAGGTAGTAAATGTATTCTTCTGTGAGCACCAGCTTGTGTTCTATGGAACACCATACCTGGTTGATGGGGTTCTGGGAGTTCTTCTACTCCCCAAGCCCGGCCCAGGGACCAGGCTTGACTTGTGAGAGTTTGGTCCACCAGGCTGTTGCTTGGAGCGGCCCGCAGGCCCACATACCCACCACAGCCCGGTTGGTCCGGCACTCCTTGGAGAAAACAATCTAGTTTCCTCTTGAAAATGTCCACGGTTGTTCCGGCAATATTTCTTATGCTTGCTGGGAGGACGTTGAACAACCGCGGACCTCTGATGTTTATACAGTGTTCTCTGATTGTGCCTATGGCACCTCTGCTCTTCACTGGTTCTATTCTACATTTTCTTCCATATCGTTCACTGCAGTACCTATAGGACCTGGCAAGTGATTATAACCTCATCAGTTTCCACCATCATGGAATGCATTAGGCAGTGATGTGGTGGAGGCTGCCTCCATACACTGTTTCAAGTGTAGATATGATAGAGCCCAGTAGGCTCAGGAACCTGTACACCAGTTGATTGACGGTTGAGAGGCGGGACCAAAGAGCCGAAGCTCAACCCCAGCAAGCACAACTAGGTGAGTACAGAGACTAGCAGTGTCCACGAAGTACAGTGTGGCGTTGTAGTGTGTCTTAAGTTCCTCTGAGAATTTTATAGGTGGTGATCATGTCTCCCGTAACTTTTAAATTTTCCAGTGTCGTCAGGTTCAGTTCCAGTAATCTTTCTTCGTATAAACAAACCCACAAGGGCCGTATCGAGGATTCGAACCTACGTCTGAGAGCTTTCTTCGTAGCTCATATCCCTCAGCTCTGGGACTAGCCTGGTGGCATACCTCAGAACATTTTCTAACTTTGTTTTGTGTTTGACTAGATGTGGACTCCAGGCTGGAGCCGCATATTCCAGTACTGGTCTGACATGTGTGGCATACAAGGTTCAAAATGATTCCTTACACAAGTTTCTGAAGGCAGTTTTTATATTCGCCAGCCTTGCATACGCCACTGATGTTATCCTTTAGATGTGGCCTTCAGAAGACAGGTCTGGCGTGATATCAAGCACCAGATTTTTCTCTCGAGTACCTTGATTGTACCTGGATGGGTTTTTGGGAGTTATTTTACTCCCCAAGACTTGTGAGAGCTTGCTCGAACAGGCTGTTGCTTGAAGCGGCCCGCAGGCCCCACTCTTTCTGATTCCTGAAGAATTTGATCTCATAGATGATATCTTGTGTTTGGCCTCCAGCTCCCTACGCCTACACTCCCTCCCTTCCCCCCTTCTCTGCTCCTGTGTATCCACCTAGTTGTATTCACCTAGATGTGCTTGCGGGAGTTGAGCTCTGCTCTTTCGGCCCGCCTCTCAACTGTCAATCAACTGTAACTACTAATTCCCCCCCCCCTCCCAGGAAGCAGCCCGTGACAGTTGTCTAACTCCCAGGTAACCTATTTAATGCCAACTGCTAGGTAACAGAGGCATCAGGGTGAAAGAAACTATGCCCATTTTGTTTCTGCCATCACCGGGAATCGAACACGGACCCTAGGATTACGAGTCCAGAGTGTTTTCCACTCAGCTATTGTGAGTGTGTGTGTGTGTGTGTGTGGGTGTCTGTGTGTACTTACCTAATTGTGCTTGCGGGGGTTGAGCTCTGGCTCTTTGGTCAGTGTGTGTGTGTGTGTGTGTGTGTGTGTGTGTGTGTGTGTGTGTGTGTGTGTGTGTGTGTGTGTAGTGTAGTGTCGAAATGCAAATTTTTTTTTTTAACCAGAAATTTTATTGCATGGGAACACCACTGACATTTTTTAGCCCTCGCCGCTCGCTCTCACTATTTTTTCAGAGCCGCGAATGTGTGTGTGTGTGCGCATATATATATATATATATATATATATATATATATATATATATATATATATATATATATATATATATATATATATATATTGTTTCCTGGAAAATTTGGCATTACTGATTTGGCTTAAAGCATTGATATGTTCTGCGCACATAGCAAGCCAACCAAACACACACACACACACACACACACACACACACACACACACACACACATGGGGGCCTGGTAGCATGGTGGATAGCGCGCACGACTCTTAATTCTGTGGCGGTGATTCGATTCCCACACAAGGCAGAAACAAATGGGCAAAGTTTCTTTCACCCTGAATGCCCCCGTTACCTAGCAGTAAATAGGTACCTGGGAGTTAGTCAGCTGTACGGGCTGCTTCATGGGGTGTGTGTGGGAGGGGGGGGGGTGAAGAAAAAACAAAAAAAAGTAGTTAGTAAACAGTTGATTGAGAGTTGAGAGGCGGGACCAAAGAGCCAGAGCTCATCCCCCGCAAGCACAACTAGGTGAGTACACACACACACACACACACACACACACACACACACACACACACACACACACACACACACACACACACAGATGAGCCACAGAGATATTAGAAAGAACTTTTTTAGTGTCAGAGTGGTTGACAAATGGAATGCATTAGGGGGTGATGTGGTGGAGGCTGACTCCATACACCGTTTCAAGTGTAGATATGACAGAGCCCGATAGGCTCAGGAATCTGTACACCTGTTGATTGACGGTTGAGAGGCGGGACCAAAGAGCCAGAGCTCAACCCCCGCAAACACAACTAGGTGAGTACACACCCACACACACACACACACACCTCTGGGCCCCTGTGTGTTGACTGGTGGTACAGTCCTTCTAACTTCACACCTATTTATTTATCTCGTGTGTCGCTGTTTGTGTGTGTGTGTGTGTGTGTGTGTGTGTGTGTGTGTGTGTGTGTGTGTGTGTGTGTGTGTGTGTGTGTGTTCACCTAGTTGTGCTTGCGGGTGTTGAGCTCTGCTTTTTCGGCCCGCATTTCAACTGTCAATCAACTGTTATTTACTACTACTATTTTTTTTCCACACCACACACACCAGGAAGCAGCCCGTGACAGCTGACTAACTCCCAGGTACCTATTTACTGCTAGGTAACAGGGGCACAGGGTGAAAGAAACTCTGCCCATTGTTTCTCCCCGGCGCCTGGGATCGAACCAGAATCCACAGGATCAAGTGCCCAGCGTGCTGTCCGCTCGGCCACCGGCCCCCACCGGTGTGTGTGTGTGTGTGTACTCACCTAGTTGTGCTTGCGGGGGATGAGCTCTGGCTCTTTGGTCCCGCCTCTCAACCGTCAATCAACAGGTGTACAGATTCCTGAGCCTACTGGGCTCCATCATATCTACACTTAAAACTGTGTATGGCGTCAGCCTCCACCACATCACTGCCTAATGCATTCCATTTGTCAACCACTCTGACACTAAAAAAGTTCTTTCTGATATCTCTGTGGCTCATTTGGGCACTCAGTTTCCACCTGTGTCTCCTAGTGCGTGTGCCCCTTGTGTTAAATAGCCTGTCTTTATCTAACCTATCAATTCCCTTCAGAATCTTGAATGTGGTGATCATGTCCCCCCTAACTCTTCTGTCTTCCAGCGAAGAGAGGTTTAATTCCCGTAGTCTCTCCTCGTAGCTCATACCTCTCAGCTCGGGTACCAGTCTGGTGGCAAACCTTTGAACCTTTTCCAGTTTAGTCTTATCCTTGACTAGATATGGACTCCATGCTGGGGCTGCATACTCCAGGATTATCCTGACATATGTGGTATACAAAGTTCTGAATGATTCTTTACACAAGTTTCTGAATGCCGTTCGTATGTTAGCCAACCTGGCATATGCCGCTGATGTTATCCTCTTGATATGGGCTGCAGGAGACAGGTCTGGCGTGATATCAACCCCCAAGTCTGTTTCTTTCTCTGACTCCTGAAGAATTTCCTCTCCCAGATGATACCTTGTATCTGGCCTCCTGCTTCCTACACCTATCTTCATTACATTACATTTGGTTGGGTTAAACTCTAACAACCATTTGTTCGACCATTCCTTCAGCTTGTCTAGGTCTTCTTAAAGCCTCAAACAGTTCTCTTCTGCCTTAATCCTTCTCATAATTTTGGCATCGTCCGCAAACATTGAGAGAAATAAATCTATACCCTCCGGGAGATCATTTACATATATCAGAAACAAGAGAGGACCGAGTACAGAGCCCTGTGGGACTCCACTGGGAAGGGAGCCGGTCGGCCGAGCGGACAGCACGCGGGACTTGTGAGCCTGTGGTCCTGGGTTCGATCCCAGGCGCCGGCGAGAAACAATGGGCAGAGTTTCTTTCACCCTATGCCCCTGTTACCTAGCAGTAAAATAGGTACCTGGGTGTTAGTCAGCTGTCACGGGCTGCTTCCTGGGGGTGGAGGCCTGGTCGAGGACCGGGCCGCGGGGACACTAAAAAGCCCCGAAATCATCTCAAGATAACCTCAAGATAACCACTGGTGACTTCACGCCAATCGGAGGTCTCACCCCTCACCGTAACTCTCTGCTTCCTATTGCTTATGTGTGTGTGTGTGTGTGTGTGTGTGTGTGTGTGTGTGTGTGTGTGTGTGTGTGTGTGTGTGTGTGTGTGTGTGTGTGTGTGTGTTCACAGGTGACTACAAGAAGTGTGGTCTAGCTCTATATACTCCGTGTACCAACCTAGTTGTACCTGTTGAAATATAATTTAACTAAGCAAATATTTTAATTCCTAGTCGAATTTATAAAGTTGTGGACGATGGTGGCTTTTACAACTTCTTGATACAGCGCATTCCACTTGTTGACCGCCCGTACAGGGTGGCAGTTATTCCTTCTATTTGCAGGCGATGAGTCACAATAACGTGGCTGAAGTATGTTGACCAGACCACACACTAGAAATTGAAGGGACGACGACGTCCCTTCAATTTCTAGTGTGTGGTCTGGTCAACTTCCTTCTATTTCTTCCGCGTGTTTCTGATTCCATCGTCAACTGGTGTCATATCGTAATACTTCCTCTCAATTTTTATAGCAGCTGTGCTTGCCCGCCTTCTCTATCTCCCCCTCAGTATCTTTTACGTTGTGATCATTTCTCCTCTGTTTCTCTCAGGATTGTGAGGTCCAGTTCGCCCCAACCATTTCTTATAGCTTAAACCTCTTAACTCTGGCACTAATCTTATTCCAAGCCGATCAAGGGGATCCGGTCGGCCGAGCGGACAGCACGCTGGACTTGTGATCCTGTGGTCCTGGGTTCGATCCCAGGCGCCGGCGAGAAACAATGGGCAGAGTTTCTTTCACCCTATGGCCCTGTTACCTAGCAGTAAAATAGGTACCTGGGAGTTAGTCAGCTGTCACGGGCTGCTTCCTGGGGGAGGAGGCCTGATCGAGGACCGGGCCGCGGGGACACTAAAACCCCGAAATCATCTCAAGATAACCTCAAGATAGTCAGCTGTCACGGGCTGCTTCCTGGGGGTGGAGGCCTGGTCGAAGACCGGGCCGCGGGGACACTAAAACCCCGAAATCATCTCAAGATAACCTCAAGAAGCCTCTATACTTTTTTTCCCACTTTGTTATATACCTCCCAAGGTACGACTTCCATGCCGGTGCAGCATATTCCAGTACTGATCAAAGAAAACGGTATGTAGATTTCCTTCAATGAGTCCTAATTTACGGTTCTAAACACCGCTGCAACGATTGCCAAGGTTGCGATCGTTGCCGGCGGTGCCTTGCCTGCGTGCCCCGGGTCTTTTGTGTTACAATTGCATCCACTCCCGAATCTTGTATGTCTGGTTAGGCTAATGAGTTCCTCTCCCACCTCCTCCAGGAGCTTAAGTGCACATTTATCCCGGGAGCCAAGGGTCTCGTGCCGTATTGGTGCGAATCTGTAACAATGTACCTGGACCCTTGTCAGTGGTCTGGGGCTCCCTCAACCAGGCACCCTCATACTTCATTATACACACACACACACATTATAATTATATATATATATATATATATATATATATATATATATATATATATATATATATATTATATATGTCGTACCTAGTAGCCAGAACGCACTTCTCAGCCTACTATGCAAGGCCCGATTTGCCTAATAAGTCAAGTTTTCCTGAATAAATTTTTTTTCTATAATTTTTTTCTTATGAAATGATAAAGCTACCCATTTCATTATGTATGACGTCAATTTTTTTATTGTATTTAAAATTAACGTAGATATATGACCGAACCTAACCAACCCTACCTAACCTAACCTATCTTTATAGGTTAGGTTAGGTTAGGTAGCCGAAAAAGTTAGGTTAGGTAGGTTAGGTAGTCGAAAAACAAATAATTCATGAAAACTTGGCTTATTAGGCAAATCGGGCCTTGCATAGTAGGCCGAGTACGACGTTCTGGCTACTAGGTATATATATATATATATATATATATATATATATATATATATATATATATATATGTCGTACCTAGTAGCCAGAACGCACTTCTGAGCCTACTATGCAAGGCCCGATTTGCCTAATATGCCAAGTCTTCATGAATTAATTGTTTTTCGACAACCTAACCTACCTAACCTAACCTAACCTAACTTTTTCGGCTACCTAACCTAACCTAACCTATAAAGATAGGTTAGGTTAGGTTAGGTAGGGTTGGTTAGGTTCGGTCATATATCTTTGTTAATTTTAACTCCAATAAACAAAAATTGACCTCATACATAATGAAATGGGTAGCTTTATCATTTCATAAGAAAAAAATTATAGAAAATATATTAATTCAGGAAAACTTGGCTTATTAGGCAAATCGGGCCTTGCATAGTAGGCCGAGAAGTGCGTTCTGGCTACTAGGTACGACATATATATATATATATATATATATATATATATATATATATATATATATATATATATATATATATATATATATATATATATATATATATATAACACGCCTAGCACACCCTAGGTGTTATAGCACACCCAGGAATACTGATCTTAATTAAAACTAACTGCATTTCACAGCTATTCATAACTAACTCTTAAGTCTTGAGTACTGCAGCTAACTTCCTTCCCACTTGACCGTTCCAACTGGTATGTGTTGGTACACTTTTTTTATTTAGAGAGATGGAGCGTCTATGACCTTTATATATTAAGGAGCCGAAGTGTTCCTGCAAGATGCATGAATACTTTCATTTGATAATCGCTAAAACTCATGACTTGACCATTTTCAGTCAATACCCAGGTGTCCAGTGATCATTTTCAGCCAATAACCAGGTGTCCAGTGACCATTTTCAGCCAATAAGGATGGCACGATGGGCGTCTTGACCAATAAGAACCTCCCCAGGACCACCTTCAACAACAAGAGCCAGATCTTGATTGTTTCTGGCATTAACAAGCAGTCCATAAGCGTATGGACTAATAGCAGCCGACCTTCACAGCCATTAAAACTATCCGAACTATCCCATGTGTGATCATACGTGTGAACTATCCCATGTGTGATCATACGTGTGAACTATCCCATGTGTGATCATACGTGTGAACTATCCCATGTGTGATCATACGTGTGAACTATCCCATGTGTGATCATACGTGTGAACTATCCCATGTGTGATCATACGTGTGAACTATCCCATGTGTGATCATACGTGTGAACTATCCCATGTGTGATCATACGTGTGAACTATCCCATGTGTGATCATACGTGTGAACTATCCCATGTGTGATCATACGTGTGAACTATCCCATGTGTGATCATACGTGTGAACTATCCCATGTGTGATCATACGTGTGAACTATCCCATGTGTGATCATACGTGTGAACTATCCCATGTGTGATCATACGTGTGAACTATCCCATGTGTGATCATACGTGTGAACTATCCCATGTGTGATCATACGTGTGAACTATCCCATGTGTGATCATACGTGTGAACTATCCCATGTGTGATCATACGTGTGAACTATCCCATGTGTGATCATACGAGTGAACTATCCCATGTGTGATCATACGTGTGAACTATCCCATGTGTGATCATACGTGTGAACTATCCCATGTGTGATCATACGTGTGAACTATCCCATGTGTGATCATACGTGTGAACTATCCCATGTGTGATCATACGTGTGAACTATCCCATGTGTGATCATACGTGTGAACTATCCCATGTGTGATCATACGTGTGAACTATGCCATGGACTAACCTAATTGTACTCACCTAATTGTGCTTGCGGGGATTGAGCTCTGACTCTTTGGTCCCGCCTCTCAACTGTCAATCAACTGGTGTACAGATTCCTGAGCCTACTGGGCTCTATCATATCTACATTTGAAACTGTGTATGGAGTCAGCCTTCACCACATCACTGCCTAATGCATTCCATCTGTTAACTACTCTGACACTGAAAAAGTTCTTTCTAATGTTCTAATGTCTCTGTAGCTCATCTGGGTACTAAGTTTCCACCTGTGTCCCCTTGTTCGTGTTTCACCCGCGCTAAAGAGTTTGTCTTTGTCCACCCTGTCAATTCCTCTGAGAATTTTGTAGGTGATTATCATGTCTCCCCTTACTCTTCGGTTTTCCAAGGATGTGAGGTTCAGCTCCTTTAGCCTTTCCTCGTAGCTCATACCTCTCAGTTCCGGGACGAGCCTCGTGGCATACCGCTGAATCTTCTCTAACTTTGTCTTGTGTTAAACTAGGTATGGACTCCAGGCTGGAGCTGCATACTCCAGGATTGGTCATAAGTGGTATACAGGGTCCTGTATACCAGATTGGTCATAAGTGATATACAGGGTCCTGAACGATTCCTTACACAAGTTTCTAAAGGCAGTTCTTATGTTGGCCAGTCTAGCATATGACGCTGATGATATTCTTTTGATGTGGGCCTCTGGGGACAGGTTGTGTGTGATATCAACCCCCAGATCCTTCTATTTGACTCTTGCAGGATTTCACCTCCCAGATGGTACCTTGTGTTCAGCCTTCTGAACATGTGTGAACTATCCAATGTCAAATTTCAACTATTAAATAATAGCATCTTCCATCCCTCTTCTTGACCATTTCAACCAATATCAGTCAATCACTGTCCTAGTTAAAAAAAAAAACATTTTGCACATTTTTAGAAAACAAAAGCCAACCTATAAACGTATCAGCCAATAAAAGCCAACCAATAGCCATTTTAGCCAATGAGAGCGAGCCTATAACAGCCTCTCGGCCAATAACATCCATTCATCCCTTGACCGTTTCAGCCAATTAGGAACATCGTTTGAGCGTACCAGCGAACACTACCTGCCTCTTAGGACACCAGCGAGGCCCACACGCTGGTCGTAAGTCCCCCCTACACACCACGCGGTCCACAGCTTTACAACCACCTCCACTTCTCCTTCACGTGTGGGGGGAATACCAGGCTTTAGGATTAAGGCTTTCACACACACACACACACACACACACACACACACACACACACACACACACACACACACACACACACACACACACACATACAGTTGACGGTTGAGAGGCGGGACCAAAGAGCCAGAGCTCAACCCCCACAAGAACAACTAGGTGAGTACACTCTCATTTTCTTTAACAGAGATCCGTCTACATGTCTAACATATATTTACTTTTACCTGTACATAGCCCTTATACACATTTCCTTACCTTCCACCACTTCCCTTGCCCATTGGTAGGGAGGAAAGGGAGGTCGGGAAGCTGTTTAAACCCTACACACACTGAAGTGTCGAAGGTACCTTGGTTACCTTGAGGTTACCTTGAGGTGCTTCCGGGGCTTAGCGTCCCCGCGGCCCTGTCGTCGACCATGCCTCCTAAAGGACATCCTAAACCTCCTAAACTCCAAAAGACCTCCTAAAGGTAAGGGACAAAATAGCCCCTTCACTCCATTTTTACCTCAACATAGCCCCCCCCCCTCTCCTTCACTATTCTGCTTACCCTAACCCCGAGTCCTAGCACTACTTACCCTATTAATGCCAATGCAGTTTTTTTTGCTTACCTCAACGTATAAGGTAAGCAATATAGCCCCGTATATTCCCCTGCTTGCCTTAAAACTCCCTTAACACTTTACAAACTCCCTTAATTACCTTCAACTAACCTTTATTCAACAATCTCCCATACTTACCTAAACCGCAACTCCCTCCCCTTTCACTTATAGTTGAAAAATGCCTTACCCACCCCATTAGGGTAAGGTAGGTAAGGCTTTTGACATTCCCGTCAAAATGCAATATTTCCCCTAAAAAAAACAGGAATCCACTTCACAGCCTTGCCAATCCGGAAGCCGGATTGGCAGCCCTCACAACCCGATTGGCAGCCCTCATAACCCGATTGGCAGCCCTCACAACCCGATTGGCAGCCCTCACAACCCGATTGGCAGCCCTCACAACCTGATTGGCAGCCCTCACAACCGGATTGGCAGCCCTCGCAACCGGATTGGCAGCCCTCACAACCGGATTGGCAGCCCTCACAACCCGGTTGGCAGCCCTCACAACCGGATTGGCAGCCCTCACAACCGGATTGGCAGCCCTCACAACCCGGTTGGCAGCCCTCACAACCCGGTTGGCAGCCCTCAAAACCGGATTGGCAGCCCTCAAAACCAGCTTGGCAGCCCTCAAAACCCGATTGGCAGCCCCCTTGGTGATTTTCAATTCCGGTCGACAGTTCCCAGGTCCCCGCAGACGTTTTTAATGAGACATCGAAGCCTGATACTGCTGTAATTGAGGTAATTAACAGCAGTTTATCGAGGCCGCGGTCCTATGAAATACTTGCCCCGGGCCGCCAATGTCGACGTTAACAGCCGAAGAGCTTTTATATAGCGCTGTTCTGGATGGCTTTTGTGTGATGAATTCGCGGTGATGAATTTGTTCTTATTCTTGACAAAAATTAATAATATTATGACTGTTGTTGTTAATTTAATCATCAGTGTTATGATCAATGGGGTTATTGTGATTAGTGTTTTGATCAATAGTTATTGTGATCAGTATTAATGATCAATAGTGTTACGGCAATCACCAGTGATATGATCGGAGTGGAGCCGGTCGGCCGAGCGGACAGCACGCTGGAATTGTGATCCTGTGGTCCTGGGTTCGATCCCAGGCGCCGGCGAGAAACAATGGGCAGAGTTTCTTTCACCCTATGCCCCTGTCACCTAGCAGTAAAATAGGTACCTGGGTGTTAGCCAGCTGTCACGGGCTGCTTCCTGGGGGGTGGAGGCCTGGTCGAGGACCGGGCCGCGGGGACACTAAAAGCCCCGAAATCATCTCAAGATAACCTCAAGAAGATGATTATTCGTGTTATGATCATTACGTAATAATGACAGAACTACTCTCATGAACAGATGGATCACTGACAGCCTTTTCGAGTCCAAGTGAAGACAGATCGATGTCATATAAGGTGAGTTTAGCGTGCACTTGAGCTGATGAGTGCCTCAAAATGTGATGACATAGAATGATGAGTGTGAGTGCGCAACTAACAGCGTTACGGGATGATTAGTTGAGATTAGTTCTTGCTCATCTTCTCTCCCAGGCACCGTAAGTTAATAGCTTACTTATGGTCTTATTTCAGCTTTCACAACTATATCGTCTTTCATACTGTTAGCTAAGTGTCCAACATTCACTTTATGGCCTAAAATGTTAAGTTTGATTCGGACAGTTATGCATGTGTTTAGTCCAGCATGTGTTTAGTCCGGCTGTGTTTAGTCCAGCATGTGTTTAGTCCAGCTGTGTTTAGTCCAGCATGTGTTTAGTCCAGCATGTGTTTAGTCCAGCTGTGTTTAGTCCAGCATGTGTTTAGTCCAGCATGTGTTTAGTCCAGCATGTGTTTAGTCCGGCTGTGTTTAGTCCAGCATGTGTTTAGTCCAGCATGTGTTTAGTCCAGCTGTGTTTAGTCCAGCATGTGTTTAGTCCAGCATGTGTTTAGTCCAGCATGTGTTTAGTCCAGCTGTGTTTAGTCCGGCTGTGTTTAGTCCAGCATGTGTTTAGTCCAGCATGTGTTTAGTCCAGCATGTGTTTAGTCCAGCATGTGTTTAGTCCAGCTGTGTTTAGTCCAGCATGTGTTTAGTCCAGCATGTGTTTAGTCCAGCATGTGTTTAGTCCAGCATGTGTTTAGTCCAGCATGTGTTTAGTCCAGCATGTGTTTAGTCCGGAAGTGTTTAGTCCAACATGTGTCCGGAAGTGTTTAGTCCGGAATGGTTTAGTCCAGCATGTGTTTAGTCCAACATGTGTTTAGTCCAACATGTGCTAAGTCCAACATGTGTTAGTCCAGCATGTGTTTAGTCCAGCATGTGTTTAGTCCAACATGTGTTTAGTCCAACATGTGTTTAGTCCAACATGTGTTTAGTCCAGCATGTGTTTAGTCCAGCATGTGTAGTCCAGCATGTGTTTAGTCCAACATGTGTTTAGTCCAACATGTGTTTAGTCCAGCATGTGTTTAGTCCAACATGTGTTTAGTCCAGCATGTATTTAGTCCAGCATGTGTTTAGTCCAACATGTGTTTAGTCCAGCATGTGTTTAGTCCAACATGTGTTTAGTCCAGCATGTATTTAGTCCAACATGTGTTTAGTCCAGCATGTGTTTAGTCCAACATGTGTTTAGTCCAGCATGTATTTAGTCCAACCAGTGGTGTAAAGATTCGTGTAAGTTATCAAGTTTCTGACACACACACTTTTATGGAGTGTACTGCACTTTATAAGTAAATTTTCCTAATTATAAATGCACAACTGTTTATAAAATAAGTCTTCGATTTATTAGGATTATTCGTGTTTTCGTGACCCTACGATGTATTATGAGCACTGCAGCTGTGTTTAGTCCAACATGTGTTTAGTCCAACATGTGTTTAGTCCAACATGTGTTTAGTCCAGCATGTGTTTAGTCCAACATGTGTTTAGTCCAACATGTGTTTAGTCCAACATGTGTTTAGTCCAACATGTGTTTAGTCCAACATGTGTTTAGTCCAGCATGTGTTTAGTTTGTTTATGAGCACTGGTGTGTAGTGATCATTTTCTACCACAGTTCTAAAGATAATTCACATTATGGTTAGTTATTATAATTATCACTATTACTTTTTTCATTATTATTCTCGTAGTGGTCATTAATGCCCTGACCATCAAGCGTTATTTTGATGACTTAAGATCATAGAAGTTACTGTCATTGTGATGTGTAGTTATGTATATCAGTTATTTATTGATGTTTATCTACACATATGTGTTATCTATCGATGTTTATCTACACATGTGTGTTATCTATCGATGTTTATCTACACATATGTGTTATCTATCGATGTTTATCTACACATGTGTTATCTATCGATGTTTACCTACACATGTGTGTTATCTATCGATGTTTATCTACACATGTGTTATCTATCGATGTTTATCTACACATGTGTGTTATCTATCGATGTTTATCTACACATGTGTTATCTATCGATGTTTATCTACACATGTGTTATCTATCGATGTTTACACATGTGTTATCTATCGATGTTTATCTACACATGTGTGTTATCTATCGATGTTTATCTACACATATGTGTTATTTATCGATGTTTATCTACACGTGTTATCTATCGATGTTTATCCACACATGTGTGTTATCGATGTTTATCTACACATATGTGTTATCTATCGATGTTTATCTACACATATGTGTTATCTATCGATGTTTATCTACACATGTGTGTTATCTATCGATGTTTATCTACACATGTGTTATCTATCGATGTTTATCTACAGATGTGTTATCTATCGATGTTTACACATGTGTTATCTATCGATGTTTACACATGTGTTATCTATCGATGTTTATCTACACGTGTTATCTATCGATGTTTATCTACACATATGTGTTATCTATCGATGTTTATCTACACATATGTGTTATCTATTGATGTTATCCTACACACACACATTAGTTACCATCGTTAAGACGTTAGTTGAGAGTGGAAGACAGAGAGACAATGTTGAAGCAGAGGCAGTGGAGGCAGCCACAGAGCTGTGTACACGAACCACACAGGAAAGGGAGACAGGAAAGGGAGACAGGAAAGGGAGACAGGAAAGGAAGAAGGGAATTAGAATCCGATTCAACTTTTGAACTCACTCTTACCTTAAATTGCCTGTCTATTCCTTTTTCAATTACACTTGATAGTTGAGGACTAAATTGATGAGTGGAATTGGTGTCAACTCTTCAGCCCTGTTATTGTGACTCATCATTTGCTTACAGGTTCATGTATATTTACATATATGTAAGTTAACATCATTAATATATGTCAGTTACATATCTGTGCCCATGAGAGTGAGAGGTTCAGCACTTCATGCCCGGCCACCTGGGGCCACATTCACGAAGCAGTTACGCAAGTACTTACGAACGTGTACATCTTTCCTCAAAATTTGACGGCTTTGGTTACATTTATTAAACAGTTTACAAGCATGAAAACTTGCCAATCAACTGTTATTATTGTTATAAACAGCCTCCTGGTGCTTCGGAGCTCATTAACTGTTTAATAATTGTAAACAAAGCCGCCAAAGAATGAGAAAAGATGTACAGGTTCGTAAGTGCTTGCGTAACTGCTTCGTGAATTTGGACCCTGGCTTCTTGCACCTGCTGTGTTCTTGCTCAATCTTTTGATATTTCACTTGTGTCTGGTGGAGGTGTCTTCCAAGACTTAGTCTTTTGATGTTTTCAACTTTTTGCTTGCCGGTACTGGGTTCAAGACTTTCTTTATAGTCACTCGACTCACCTGTTTCGAGCTTCCACGAATATCCTATTGTTAAACAAAAAATGTCTAATTTTAATCCGGATGCGTCCACCGCGTCTATTCCTCTCGGTATTTTGCATGCAGAGATCATGTCTCATCTGCTCTTCTCGTCAAAAGTTGCTATAGACTGAGTTCCCTTAATGTACCCTAGTAGCTTAGTTTAGAAGCATATTCCCTGCCAGTGTTGCCTAATCGTCTAAGTTCAGGAGAGTGTTCAGATAATACTCAATGTTTTGATTATATAAAATGTTATTCTAATGTTGAACAAATCCACATGAGCCTTGAACAGGGTTCGAACTTATGCACTGGGTGTTTCCAATGTGCATTTCTTCTGAACTCCTATTGCCATGTCCCATTTTTCGTGCCTTACACTTGCTGGAGTTGAGCTCTAACAGCCATGTGTGTTTGTCCACGTCTGAAAGTTGTCAAAGTCTTCTTCCACAACTCTACACAAGTTTTTTTTGTATTTCCTCTTTAGCTTTGTGGTCTCTAAGACTCCACACGTCATTTTGTGGTCTCTAAGACTCCACACGTCATTTTGTGGTCTCTAAGACTCCACACGTCATTTTGTGGTCTCTAAGACTCCACACGTCATTTTGTGGTCTCTAAGACTCCACACGTCATTTTGTGGTCTCTAAGACTCCACACGTCATTTTGTGGTCTCTAAGACTCCACACGTCATTTTGGCAATTAGTATTGAGCCTGGATTGGTATTATGATTACTAGTAGGCACAGTGTCATTATAATCATTACTGACCTCATTATATCATTAGTGACGTCATTATATCATTAGTGACGTCATTATATCCTTAGTGACGTCATTATATCCTTAGTGACGTCATTATATCATTAGTGACGTCATTATATCCTTAGTGACGTCATTATATCCTTAGTGACGTCATTATATCATTAGTGACGTCATTATATCATTAGTGACGTCATTATATCCTTAGTGACGTCATTATATCATTAGTGACATCATTATATCATTAGTGACGTCATTATATCATTAGTGACGTCATTATATCCTTAGTGACGTCATTATATCATTAGTGACGTCATTATATCATTAGTGACGTCATTATATCATTAGTGACGTCATTATATCATTAGTGACGTCATTATATCATTAGTGACGTCACTATATCATTAGTGACGTCATTATATCATTAGTGACGTCATTATATCATTAGTGACGTCATTATAATTATTAGCGTTACAATTACAACTTTAATAGGAAATACAACGTTAAATAGACAATAAATAATTTGATGAAAAACAATATATATTGAAAATTCACATTAGGCAGGAAAATTAATGCCATGTGAATGTTTGATAGGAAAATTATTAAGTTGACGAGAAATTAATAGATGAAAACTGAGCAAATCTGATATACCGTCAATAAGAAAAATGAACGAAAATGCAAAAAAAAAAAAAAATAAATAAAAATTGCAAGAGGGCATCAAGACAATTATACAAAATAAATAACATTGACGAAAAAAATAAATACAATGAATAAACTCCACGGAAGAAAATTTTAATTAATATGATAGTTGAAATACGCGTCGAGAGAGGGTAAAAGTGAATACAGTAGAGGGGGGTAGGAGGGGTAGGGAGGAGGTAAATCCTTCCCTAATTTCCCCATTCCCCCTCCCCTCCTCCCCATTTCCCCCCAACACATACAGCCAATTAGGTGCGTTGAAACGTAGCTCCTCCTCCTCCTCCCCTACACAGGACCGTCAATAATCTTGTATGCACTGCATCTCCCTCTCTGACCTGCTCCCCACCACCCTTACGCTCTCCCTACACAAGGACCAATGCATCTCTCTCTCTCAGCCACCACCCTGGGAAAACACCAATCATTTATTTTCCCCCATAATATTATACCCCCCTATTAGAAAATATATAATCTGAATCGTTTCCCTGGATTATAGGTGAGTATGTGAATACGGGTGAAAGAAATAGATGTAGGCATAGAGGAATAGGGGTGTATAAGGCGCCAGTTGCCATGGCGAGACATGGCAACCGGGTCGAGTTGCCCGCATCGTCGCCACGTGGCGGGAAAAAAACCCCCAATGTTACCATCATTTTTCCCCTTGTTGCTAAATACTAATTTCCTATTCCAGCCACTAATGCCGGCCCCTTAGCCTCGCTAACTTCCTTGCCTCCATTACCACCTAGCAACTTGGTCTACAGGTAATGGGGAGGGAGGCAGTTAAGAGGAGATAATGTAATAGATATGCAGATTTTTATCGTCTGATATCCTTCCCCTCCATCTTCCAGGCCCCGGGGGCGGACAAAATGGAGGACGCGGCTATTAACACCTTGTGTGTCGTTAATGGTCGCCGGGGCCGGCTCGGCGCATAGGTACCTTCACCTGGTGACTCTGGTTACCCAATGGGGGAGGGGGGGTCTGGTGACCCCGGGGGTGGGGGGGAGGGTGACCCCGGGGGTATATCCCAATATTACATTATTCTATCAACATTACAACCTAATCACTGGTATATAAATATCACGTTGTAAACATTACACAATATATATGATGGTATAAACATTAGCATATATTATATAAACATTTGGTAAAAGACACTTTTGTGTAAATATTTGTATATTAAACGTAGTATATAATAGAAATAAGTAGGCCTAAACTAGCCCTCGACGGCACCTATTGGTTTGACAAAGGAGCCAGTTGGACCAAGAGTGACCAGTGGACGGACGGACGGACGGACGGACACACACACACACACACACACACACACACACACACACACACACACACACACACACACACCATGGAGTCCGTATCTAGTCAAGCATAAGACTAAACTGGAAAAAAGTTCAAAGGTTTGCCACCAGACTAGTACCCGAGCTGAGAGGTATGAGCTACGAGGAGAGACTACGGGAATTAAACCTCACGTCACTGGGAGACAGAAGAGTTAGAGGGGACATGATCACCACATAAAAGATTCTCAGAGGAATTGATAGGGTAGATTAAGACAGGCTACTTATATTAACTTAAGGGGCACACGCACTAGGGGACACAGGTGGAAATTGAGTGCCCAAATGAGCCATAGAGGCGTTAGAAAGAATTTTTCAGTGTCAGAGTAGTTAACAGGTGGAACGCATTAGGAAGTGATGTGGTGGAGGCTGACTCCATACACAGTTTCAAGTGTAGATATGATAGAGCCCAATAGGCTCAGGAACCTGTACACCATCGACAGGGAATTCCTACAGGGAATCGACAGGGTAGATAAAGACAGGTTATTTAACACAAGGGGCACACGCACTAGAGGACACAGGTGGAAACTGAGTGCCCAAATGAGCCATAGAGATATTAGAAAGAACTTTTTTAGTGTCAGAGTGGTTGACAAATGGAATGCATTAGGAAGTGATGTGGAGGCTGACTCCATACACAGTTTCAAGTGTAGATATGATAGAGCCCAGTAGGCTCAGGAATCTGTACACCAGTTGAGAGGCGGGACCATAGAGCCAAAGCTCAACCCTCGCAAGCACAACTATGTGAGTACACACACACACACACACACACACACCCTCACACACCCTCACACACACACACACACACACACACACACACACACACACACACACACACACACACACACGCACGCGCACACACACACACACGCACGCACACACACACACACACACACACACACACACACACACACACACACACACACACACACACACACACCAACAATAAATGTCAATAAACACAGGTGTATTTTGAGTCCCAGGAGGAGGTAGTAGCCATCATCTCTCACTAAATATTAATAGTATGGACGAGGATTGCTCGCCACTAAAATACGCCCAAATTTTAATAGCTAAAAAATCCCCCGACAATATGAAACATGCCGCAAAATACTTCACATTTTTAAAAAGCAACGATGCTGAAATACTTTCAATTTACAAATTAAAAGCGGAGCCGTATTCTTACTTTACAGTTTAGAGTTATGTCATTTACTTACACAAAAAGTAGAGCAATAAGAGAAGAAGAGAACCAGAATATGTAAAGTTCTACACCTGCTTGCTTGATACCTGGTTGATTACCTGGTTGATACCTGGTTGATACCTGGTTGATTACCTGGTTGATACCTGGTTGATTACCTGGTTGATACCTGGTTGATACCTGGTTGATTACCTGGTTGATACCTGGTTGATTACCTGGTTGATACCTGGTTGATTACCTGGTTGATACCTGGTTGATTACCTGGTTGATACCTGGTTGATTACCTGGTTGATACCTGGTTGATACCTGGTTGATTACCTGGTTGATACCTGGTTGATTACCTGGTTGATACCTGGTTGATTACCTGGTTGATACCTGGTTGATACCTGGTTGATTACCTGGTTGATACCTGGTTGATTACCTGGTTGATACCTGGTTGATTACCTGGTTGATACCTGGTTGATTACCTGGTTGATACCTGGTTGATTACCTGGTTGATACCTGGTTGATACCTGGTTGATTACCTGGTTGATACCTGGTTGATTACCTGGTTGATACCTGGTTGATTACCTGGTTGATGGGGTTCTGGGAGTTCTTCTACTCCCCAAGCCCGGCCCGAGGCCAGGCTCGACTTGTGAGAGTTTGGTCCACCAGGCTGTTGCTTGGAGCGGCCCGCAGGCCCACATACACGTCAACTACAAACTACACGTCAGAAGACGAGGAGACCACGACGTTTCGGTCCGTCCTGGACCAATCTCAAGTCGTCCACACAACTTAATAATGGTTCAAGACAGACCGAAACGTCGTGGTCTCTTCACCAATGAGACTATCATTGGTGCGGTGGTCACAGTACTGTGTATCTTTAGGGGGTGATCCTGAGCGGCATGGGTTCGAATCCTGGCCGGGTCATTTAGAATGACCTCGCACGAGACGTGTGTCATCAGAGAACACCTACAACCAGGGCTGAGGATGGGGATGGCGATCTAATACCTACCCCGCCCCGAGGGCCAGGCATGGCCCGATCCAACAGACGATCCAGGCATCACTCGATCCAACAGACTGTTGCTTGAGGCGGCCCGCAGGCCTACATACAGACTCATCGGGATGCTGGTACGGGATATGTACCAGCCCGTTCGCTCTATCTGCTCCTCCGTAAAAAATGCAACTGTTTTGCTTTGATCCCCCTAATTGAGTTGCCACATAGTGTGGCAACATAGTGTGGCAACATAGTGGTGCCACATAGTGTGGCCACAACTGTTAGTACTCAAATTGTACGATGGTTGGGGATTGCCAATCACAATCAAGTTAGGCTCTGACGACATTCTCTACAGAGAGAATATATAAACTATATTCTCTATAATCCTATAAACTATAAACTCAGTCATTCCCTACACTGCTTTATTGATGTTGACTCGCCTTAGAACTCCAGTATGTTCTTCCAGCAGCACTTGCTCTTTCCGAAGCCGTGCTGGTGGCCTCAGACAAGGTTTTAAATTATCTATATCATTCTCAGATTCCCGTCTGATTATGGCCCCTCTTAGAGAAGGAGTAGGTCTGGGAATGCCTGGGGCCAGATTCACAAAGCAGTTACGCAAGTATTTCTGAACCTGTACATCTTTTCTCAATCTTTGGCGGCTTTGTTTACAATTATTAAACAATTAATGAGCTCCGAAGCACCAGGAGGCTGTTTATAACAATAACAACAGTTGATTGGCAAGTTTTCATGCTTGTAAACTGTTTAATAAATGTAACCAAAGCCGTCAAAGATTGAGGAAAGATGTACACGTTCGTAAGTGCTTGCGTAACTGCTTCGTGAATCTGGGCCCTGGTCGGTAGGGTCAATTCCAGGGCCCGTCTCTTGCATATAGCCGCGGACAGGAGTACGAGGCTACGAAGGCTACTAGGCTACGAGGGCTACTAGGCTACGAAGGCTACTAGGCTACGAGGGCTACTTACACAGACACGAACCTAAAAACAGGTAACATTGTCTGTGTGTTCTTTAGTTCTCTGTCATGATCCACAGAGAAATTTGTTCTCTATCTACTGAATTTGCCATTCCTGTTCTTCTAATTACTTCACCAATTTATAAAACAATCCATCTGTTAATTGTGGCATCTATGACATCTTGTATGGCCTCTAGTACATTCTCTAGTGTCACTTCTATTTTGGTGAATCTATCTGAAGGGATAGTGTCTCTTTTCATGGAAATCTTAGGTAAGGATGTACCTCAGGTTCCAGATTGAAAACTTTCTGGGAACTTTTGAAAACTTTCTGGGAACTTTTATAACGTCCTTGTGTCCTCCCTATCCCCCCCCCTCAATTCTACTTTCGATCCATCTCTCCCTATTCCCACTCCTACCATCAACCTCCCCTACCCTACCCCCTCTCAGCGTTTTCCCATCACCCTAGGCTAAAAAACCCAGGCACGCTGACTAGCTACGCTGTCAATAAGGCTCCCCCAATCCGGACACAAATTACTCACTCCGAGTGGCCAATCACAGCCTGGCGGGGGCCATTGTTATTGCACTTGATACGTTGATGGATTGTCTCAATGGCAGCTGGATATTGGCAATCTCTCTCCTATACTCTTGCAGCTATCCACCGATGAATCCATATATCCGCACATGCACGCACGCCATCTATCTGTCCATTCATCTATCCACTCCACTCTGATTTTGTTTTTAAATTGGTAATTTTTATTTCCGTGTGTGTGTGTGTGTGTGTGTGTGTGTGTGTGTGTGTGTGTGTGTGTGCGCGTGTGTGTGTGTGTGTGTGTGTGTGTGTGTGTGTGTGTGTGTGTGTGTGTGTGTGTGTGTGCGTGTGTGTGTGTGTGTGTGTGTGTGTATTCACCCAGTTGTATTCACCTAGTTGTGTTTGAGG
>NC_091204.1:12216640-12279140 GCF_040958095.1 Procambarus clarkii
CCAAATGAATTTTTCATGGATACGATACCAACATCAAATCATATATCAGACGTCACCCTATCCCCACTGGATTTTGAAGAAGCCATAAACAGTATGCCTATGCACTCTGCACCAGGCCCGGATTCTTGGAATTCCATATTCATAAAGAACTGTAAAAAACCCACTATCGCAGGCCCTCCACATTCTGTGGAGACAAAGCCTAGATACTGGCGTTATTCCTGATATACTAAAAACAGCAGAGATAGCACCACTTCATAAAGGAGGAAATAAGGCAGAGGCAAAAAATTACAGACCGATAGCGCTAACATCGCACATCATAAAAATTTTTGAGAGAGTGCTAAGAAGTAAAATCACAAAATACATGGAATCACAGCATCTCCATAACCCCGGACAACATGGTTTCAGAACAGGGCGCTCTTGCCTGTCGCAGTTGCTGGACCACTATGATATGGCATTAGATGCTATGGAAGACAAACATAACGCGGATGTAATTTACAGATTTCGCAAAAGCTTTTGATAAATGTGACCATGGTGTTATTGCACATAAAATGCGTTCAAAAGGAATTACCGGAAAAATAGGCAGATGGATCTACAATTTCCTGACCAACAGAACCCAATGTGTAATAGTCAACAAAATAAAATCCAGCCCATCAACCGTGAAGAGCTCAGTCCCCCAGGGTACTGTGCTTGCTCCAGTACTTTTTCTCATCCTCATTTTGGACATAGACAAGAACACAACCTATAGCACTGTATCATCCTTTGCAGATGACACTAGGATCTTCATGAGAGTAGGCAACATAGAGGACACGGCGAACCTCCAGTCAGATGTAGATCAGGTCTTTCTATGGGCTACAGAAAATAATATGGTGTTTAACGAAGATAAGTTCCAGCTCATGCGCTATGGAAAAAATGAAAATATAAAAACGGAAACCACGTACAAAACTCAGGCAAATCATAACATAGAACGAAAAGGCAATGTAAAGGATCTGGGTGTACTCATGTCGGAAGACCTTACCTTTAAAGAACACAATAAAGTAGCCGTCACAACTGCAAGAAAAATGACAGGTTGGATAACAAGAACTTTTCACACTAGAGATGCTATACCGATGATGATACTTTTCAAAACGCTTGTGCTCTCTAGAGTGGAGTACTGCTGCACAATGACAGCACCTTTCAAAGCTGGAGAAATTACTGACCTGGAGAGCGTGCAGAGATCCTTTACTGCTAGAATCCACTCAGTAAAACATCTAAACTATTGGGACCGACTAAAGAGCCTAAAACTGTACTCCCTTGAGCGCAGGCGGGAGAGGTACATAATAATTTACACGTGGAAAATATTAGAGGGGCTGATCCCAAACCTGCACACAAAAATAACATCACATGAGACCAGAAGACATGGCAGGATGTGCAGAATACCCCCGTTGAAAAACAGAGGTGCAACAGGTACTCTGAGAG
Organism: Procambarus clarkii; assembly: GCF_040958095.1. Lineage (NCBI taxonomy): Eukaryota > Metazoa > Arthropoda > Malacostraca > Decapoda > Cambaridae > Procambarus > Procambarus clarkii. The sequence continues at coordinate 12,218,096 of NC_091204.1, forward strand.
AGAACTCTATCAACATCAAAGGTCCGAGACTGTTCAACACGCTTCCACTACACATAAGGGGCATAACTGGCCGACCCCTCAAAGTGTTCAAGAGAGAACTGGATAAGCACCTCCAAAGGATACCTGATCAACCAGGCTGTGACTCGTACGTCAGGCTGCGAGCAGCCGCGTCCAACAGCCTGGTTGATCAGTCCGGCAACCAGGAGGCCTGGTCGACGACCGGGCCGCGGGGACGCTAAGCCCCGGAAGCACCTCAAGGTAACCTCAAGGTAAGGTAGCCATGTCAACGGGATCTGTCCTGCTTCACTCAGCAGTAATTGCAGATCTGGTTGTAAACAAACTTCCGGATCGTGTTGCATGGAGCAAGTAACAGGGTAAGGCTATAGGGAAGTTCTAAACTTGCTAACAAGATCTAAAGATCGGCATCTATATCCACTTATAAAGGAAAAACAAAAAGATATACATATACACTAAACCAAACACACACACACCAACCACCACACATCCACTCATCAATAAACACAACAAAAGCACCACCCAACATAACCCAACCAAAGGGTAACGAGCGGAGTACCTCAAGGATCGGTGCTGGGACAAATACTGTTTCTCATTGATATATAGGAGTTGACCCCTATAGGTCTAATGCTTGCAGATGATGTAATATTAGTGAGAAGAGTTGGGACAGATGAGGATTGTTAAGATTCTCCAGTGTGACTTGAACACGGTGCAGAGATGGCGAGAGAAAACCTGCAACAGCATTCACGAACCTAAATAAGGAGAGGCTTATTAGATCACTGTATACCGCCTATGTAAGGCCAGTTTTAGTGTATGTATAGAGAGTATCTCTCTCTCTCTCTCTCTCTCTCTCTCTCTCTCTCTCTCTCTCTCTCTCTCTCTCTCTCTGTCTGTCTAACGTACAGTTTGAGAGAAAGATGGCGGCCAGCACTCCCCCCCTTGGCCGTCAAGCGCCACACTGCCGTCAACATTAGGCTAGAGGACAGACCCTGAGGAGGAGGGGGATAGACTGACGTGGGTAGAATACAGGCCAGAGAGGATGAAAGTGAAGAAGAACATGGAGAAGAGAGGTAAGAAGGGACCATGGAGAGGACAAGAAGGTGAAGAAGAGAGGTGAAAGGTTAAGGAGCAGCGGCCAAGGGTTGAGTGGAGAGTGAAAAGGGGTGAGAGGGCCCACCAGGGAATGATGGGCCAGGAAAAAAGTGTTGGAGTGGGAGAAAAAGAAAGGAATAATGACAAAGGAAATGGAGTGTCCGGGCGGAGAGAACCTCCGAAAAGCATAGGACGGTGGCTCTTGTAGGGAGGGAGGGAGGGAGAGAGAGAGAGAGAGAGGGAAGGAGAGAGAGTGAGAGAGAGAGGGAAGGAGAGAGAGAGAGAGAGAGAGAGAGAGAGAGAGAGAGAGAGAGAGAGAGAGAGAGAGAGAGAGAGAGAGAGAGAGAGAGAGAGAGAGAGACCGGGTGAGGTAGAGACCATAGAGAACAAACAACATAGGACCAGAGGATGAACAAGAGGGAGGAAGAACAAGTACAAGACGAAGAGATGATGGACAATGTTAAGCGACACGCAAGATAAAGGTAACAAAGAGGAACATAACAGCAAAAGTAAGACATGGAAGGAACAAGATGAGATGAACGACCACGAGGCTACGGTCCAGGGGCCAGACTCACGAAGCAGTTACGCAAGCACTTACGAACGTGTACATCTTTCCTCAATCTTTGACGGCTTTGGTTACATTTATTAAACAGTTTACAAGCATGAAAACTTCCCAATCAACTGTTGTTATTGTTATAAACAGCCTCCTGGTGCTTCGGAGCTCATTAACTGTTTAATAAGTGTAAACAAAGCCACCAAAGATTGAGGAAAGATGTACAGGTTCGTAAGTGCTTTCGTGAATCTGGTCCCAGGCGGTGTGGCAGGACCCCCCCCCCCCCCCACACACACACACCACCACATCCACACACAACAGTTTACCTGCTCACAACATCCCCTAATCATTTTAAACCAGAGGCGCGTGAGGCCTGGTTGATCAGTCCAGCAACCAGGAGGCCTGGTCGACGACCGGGCCGCGGGAACACTAAGCCCCGGAAGCACCTCAAGGTAGCCTCAAGGTAGGCAATATAATTAACCCATGACATACAGCAGGCCCCCAAGGGTCCCAGTCCCAACCAGACCACCCGAGTGTCGAGGACCTCTGGACTACCTGTAGTTTTACGGGATCACCATAGCCCGTGCTACTTGGAACTTGTTCCGAGTAGCTGAATCTATAACATCAACAACAACCTGTAGTAGTCGGCCCAGAGAGGTATTCCACTCTCAAGTTGAGGACCAGAATTTTTAGTTCGATTCCAGCACATACACAAGCCTGGATTGACGAAGCAGTTCGCAAGCACCTACGAATCTGTCCATCTTTTCTCAACCTTTGGCGGCTTTGTTTACAATTATTAAACAGTTAATGAGCTCCGAAGCACCAGGAGGCTGTTTATAACAATAACAACAGTTGATTGGGAAGTTTTCATGCTTGTAAACTGTTTAATAAATGTAACCAAAGCCGTCAAAGATTGAGGAAAGATGTACACGTTCGTAAGTGCTTGCGTAACTGCTTCGTGACTCTGGCCCCTGGATGAGTTGCCATCCGCCGCCAGAAGCACAACATTCACTGGATCTCATCACACACAAGACTCAGTTGCAACATTCAAAATAAGGTGAAAGTGTTTTAGAGTTTCCAAAATATTGCAATACAAGAAAAACTGCCAAACATGGCAGAACAAGTAACTATCCTGGAAACACAAACCGAAACTGTCTCTATTTTCCGCTCGTTACAACTTGTAATAAAGTTGTTACATCTTGGCTTAACGTGTTTATGACGTATTAGAACGTTGTTACAACTTGCTATATTGGTTGTTATAACTGGTTAGGTAGTGTTAAAACTTGCTCGAACGTTGTACCAACGTCGTAGTTTCGGTGTGTACTCACCTATTTGTGCTTGCGGGGGTTGAGCTTTGGCTCTTTGGTCCCGCCTCTCAACTGTCAATCAACTGGTGTACAGATTCCTGAGCCTACTGGGCTCTATCATATCTACATTTAAAACTGTGTATGGAGTCAGCCTCCACCACATCACTGCCTAATGCATTCCATCCGTTAACTACTCTGACACTGAAAAAGTTCCTTCTAACGTCTCTGTGGCTCATGTGGGTACTCAGTTTCCACCTGTGACCCCTTGTTCGCGTCCCACCAGTGTTGAATAGTTTGTCCTTGTTTACCCGGTCGATTCCTCTGAGGATTTTGTAGGTAGTGATCATGTCTCCCCTTACTCTTCTGTCTTCCAGTGTCGTAAGGTGCATTTCCCGCAGCCTTTCCTCGTAACTCATGCCTCTTAGTTCTGGGACTAGTCTAGTGGCATACCTTTGGACTTTTTCCAGCTTCGTCTTGTGCTTGACAAGGTACGGGCTCCATGCTGGGGCCGCATACTCCAGGATTGGTCTTACATATGTGGTGTACAAGATTCTGAATGATTCCTTACACAGGTTCCTGAACGCTGTTCTGATGTTAGCCAGCCTCGCATATGCCGCAGACGTTATTCTTTTTATGTGGGCTTCAGGAGACAGGTTTGGTGTGATATCAACTCCTAGATCTTTCTCTCTGTTCGTTTCATTAAGTACTTCATCTCCTATTCTGTATCCTGTGTTTGGCCTCCTATTTCCACTGCCTAGTTTCATTACTTTGCATTTACTCGGGTTGAACTTCAACAGCCATTTGTTGTGTGTTTAACGGGAATTGTTCCAAGTTGATATATCAACTTGCAAGCTTTGCAACACAGCTAACTCAACTCCAAATGTTACAAGTTACTCTAAACTTTCAAACATTGCAATTTTAAATATTTTACACTCGCGTCGCTTCCAATATACGCACTTCTCAATTCTTTTTTTTTTACCCAGTCTAGTTTTTAACTTCTGTCTTGCACTGTTGATGACAGGAAGACGAGAGGAGACCCGAGACACGCCGGTTAAGTTGCCCTCTGGACGGTCACCCACACACTGGCTGGCCCGACTCACATTCCTTCACCACTTCGGGACCCGAGTCCGGGTGACCACTGGACCTTACGCCAGGGTCCTCATCGTACAAGAAAGGTGGAATTCTGAGATCTATCCAACACGCCCATACTTTCTTACCTCGTAGTAGTGAAGCAATGACTTCTGGACTGTCTGTCTGTCTGTCTGTCTGTCTGTCTGTCTGTCTGTCTGTCTGTGTCTCTCTCTCTCTCTCTCTCTCTCTCTCTCTCTCTCACTCTCTCTCACTCTCACTCTCTCTCACACTCACTCTCACTCTCTCCTGAGGTCTTGAGGTTCAGTGAGTCACTAGCTGGATCAGTGAATGGTTTCGTAACTCAATATGGAACTCAATTGGCTTGGCGGTGTGTCGTGACCGTGCGCATACACACAATGGTCCTCGCAGCCCAGTGGACAGCGCTCGGCAGTCGCAATCCTAAGGGGGGCCCGGGTTCGATTCCCGGCCGAAGCAGAAACCAATGGAACTTCTTTTCACCTGATGCTTCTGTTCATCAAGTAGTTAACAGGTACCAGGGAGTTAGATACCTGCTACCTTGAGATGTGTGGGTGTGTATTTACTATTTTTATTTACTATTTGTGCCTGCAGAGTCGAGCTATTAGCTCTTGGGCCCCGACTTTCTAACTGATTGTTTTTTCCTCTATTATGTCTACTACATGTATCTCTCTCCCACACATCCCAGGAAGCAGCCCGAAGCAGCCGTCTCCCAAGTACCTATTTACTGCTAGGTGAACAGGCGCATCACGTGGAAGAAACTCTGCCTATTGGTTTGTCTCGGCCGGCAATCGAACCCGGGCTCTTAGGACTACGACCCTCAAGCACTGTCCACTCAGTGGCGAGGCTCTGTGCGCGCGCACGTGTGTGTGCGTGTGTACTCACCTAGTTGTTGACCAGACCACACACTAGAAGTTGAAGGGACGACGACGTTTCTAGTTGTGTTTGCGGGGGTTGAGCTCTGGCTCTTTGGTCCCGCCTCTCAACCGTCAATCAACTGGTGTACAGATTCCTAAGCCTATTGGGCTCTATCATATCTACACTTGAAACTGTGTATGGAGTCAGCCTCCACCACATAACTACTTCATGCATTCCATTTGTCAACCACTCTGACACTAAAAAAGTTCTAATATCTCTGTGGCTCATTTGGGCACTCAGTTTCCACCTGTGTCCCCTTGTGCGTGTGCCCCTTGTGTTAAATAGCCTGTCTTTATCTACCCTATCAATTCCCTTGAGAATCTTGAATGTGGTGATCATGTCCCCCCTAACTCTTCTGTCTTCCAGCGAAGTGAGGTTTAATTCCCGTAGTCTCTCCTCGTAGCTCATACCTCTCAGCTCGCGGGTACTAGTCTGGTGGCAAACCTTTGAACCTTTTCCAGTTTAGTCTTATGCTTGACTAGATATGGACTCCATGCTGGGGCTGCATACTCCAGGATTATTTATTTTTTAATGTGTGTGTGTGTGTGTGTGTGTGTGTGTGTGTGTGTGTGTGTGTGTGTGTGTGTGTGTGTGTGTGTGTGTGTGTGTGTGTCGGAAATATGTGGAATAGATATGATAGAGGAAAAATAGGTAGGGAATCAGAATATTACTCAACCGACGGTTAGGCAGGCGGGGTCCAAGAGCTAACAGCTCTATCCTGCATGTGTAAATAGTACACACACACACACACATTTTGAGGCATTAAATAAGCCAAAACTAGAAGACAGAAGAAAAAGAGGTGATATGATCACTACATACAAAATAGTAACAGGAATTGATTAATTCGATAGGGAAGATTTCCCGAGACCTGGAACTTTAAGAACAAGAGGTCATAGATTTAAACTAGCTAAACACAGATGCCGAAGAAATATAAGAAAATTCACTTTCGCCAACAGAGTGGTAGACGGTTGGAACAAGTTAGGTGAGAACGTGGTGGAGGCCAAGACCGTCAGTAGTTTCAAAGCGTTATATGACAAAGAGTGCTGGGAAGACGGGACACCACGAGCGTAGCTCTCATCCTCTAACTACACTTAGGTAATTACACACGCACGACAAGGTCTCATCCTACAGGTCAGTTACTGGTTCTGACCAATAACAAGAGGCAACTGTTCCGCTATGCAAGCATTAAGAATAACAATAGCTAAGCTTCCCGAGCATTAAGAGTAACAATGGCTAATCTTCCCAAGCATTAACAGGATAATCTGGCCGACCACTCCAAGATCCCATCAGCCTAGCCTGGCCGCGGCCTACCCCTCCATCCTTACCCAAAATCTCCAAAATATTTAGGACAAATGCCTCACCCGCACAATATACCGAACAACTGTACTGTATCTGCCGATTTCTGGCAGTTATTCAACTCCCTCAAGCCCGGCCCAGGGGCCAGGCTTAACTTGTAGGAACTTGGTCCAACAGGCTGTTGCTTGGAGCGGCCCGCAGGCCCACATATCCACCACAGCACAGGTTGGTCCGTCACTTCTTGTTATGAAACTGTCTAATATTTATTCTTGAAGACGACCGCTTTTGTTCGAAAAACATTTCTTGTACTTGTTGGAAAGACAATGAACAGCAGTAGATCTCTGATGTTCATCCACTGTTCTACGACTGTGCCAGTAGCACACCTTGTGTCTTGAATCGTTCTTTTCTGCATTTCCTACCATACTGTTCACCCCAGCATGTTGCTATTTTACTGTCTAGATTTGGGACCTGGCCTTCTAGTATTTTCCATTTATATTATATTATTATTATTATTATTATTATATATATATATAGTATATGACAGATAGGATAAGATTAATGATTCCAACACGAATCTTCTCAATGTTTCTTGTTTTTCTTCACTGTCGAGGGGTAGTTGAAAAATTAACTCTCCAAAAGTTCATTTTCACACTTTATTTATGGTCTGACCCCTGGAAGCGTTTCCTTACATTTTCAAAGACAAATTTTCCATACTCTGCCAATGCTTATATTCGCTTGAAATGAGGTGATACAAGACATGATTGAGATGAACAAGTGGATCAATGGATCAATGGGAACACCATTATGTGTTCTATGTTCTTGCTTTTGTGCTGGTTCGGGGTCTTGAAGTGGGTAGAATGTAATGTGTTAATTGGCTGTTGATTGCTGGTTTTGACTTTTTGATGTGTAGTGCCTCGCTGATGTCGAGTCTCCTGTTGTCGTTGTGTCTGTCCATAATTTCTGTGTTGCTTGTTAAGATTTCTCTGGTGATGGTCAGGTTGTGCATACATGGAGCCCTGTTGCTTGTGCATACATGGAGCCCTGTTGCTTGTGCATACATGGAGCCCTGTTGCTTGTGCATACATGGAGCCCTGTTGCTTGTGCATACATGGAGCCCTGTTGCTTGTGCATACATGGAGCCCTGTTGCTTGTGCATACATGGAGCCCTGTTGCTTGTGCATACATGGAGCCCTGTTGCTTGTGCATACATGGAGCCCTGTTGCTTGTGCATACATGGAGCCCCCTGTTGCTTGTGCATACATGGAGCCCTGTTGCTTGTGCATACATGGAGCCCTGTTGCTTGTGCATACATGGAGCCCTGTTGCTTGTGCATACATGGAGCCCCCTGTTGCTTGTGCATACATGGAGCCCTGTTGCTTGTGCATACATGGAGCCCTGTTGCTTGTGCATACATGGAGCCCTGTTGCTTGTGCATACATGGAGCCCTGTTGCTTGTGCATACATGGAGCCCCCTGTTGCTTGTGCATACATGGAGCCCTGTTGCTTGTGCATACATGGAGCCCCCTGTTGCTTGTGCATACATGGAGCCCTGTTGCTTGTGCATACATGGAGTCCCCTGTTGCTTGTGCATACATGGAGCCCCCTGTTGCTTGTGCATACATGGAGCCCTGTTGCTTGTGCATACATGGAGCCCTGTTGCTTGTGCATACATGGAGCCCTGTTGCTTGTGCATACACGGAGCCCTGTTGCTTGTGCATACATGGAGCCCCCTGTTGCTTGTGCATACATGGAGCCCTGTTGCTTGTGCATACATGGAGCCCCCTGTTGCTTGTGCATACATGGAGCCCTGTTGCTTGTGCATACATGGAGCCCTGTTGCTTGTGCATACATGGAGCCCCCTGTTGCTTGTGCATACATGGAGCCCTGTTGCTTGTGCATACATGGAGCCCCCTGTTGCTTGTGCAACAGGGGGCTCCATCAAGGAACATATAATCTCTCACAACCAGAAGCCTAGACAACTATCATGGTATTTTCCACTGCGCAATCGAAAACTTGATTTATATCGACTTTGAGTTTTTCAGTGTGTTCTGTACAAGTAATTTTCATGTTTTTTTTGTGTTATTCGCAAAGGAAGACACGAAGCTGTGATTAGTATATTTGTCGATATCTGACATGAGAATAAGAACAGTGGTGTAGGAACTGTGCTCTAGAACTGTGCTGGCCGGTCGGCCGAGCGGACAGCACGCGGGACTTGTGATCCTGTGGTCCTGGGTTCGATCCCAGGCGCCGGCGAGAAACATTGGGCAGAGTTTCTTTCACCCTATGCCCCTGTTACCTAGCAGTAAATAGGTACCTGGGTGTTAGTCAGCTGTCATGGGCTGCTTCCTGGGGGTGGAGGCCTGGTCGAAGACCGGGCCGCGGGGACACTAAAGCCCCGAAATCATCTCAAGATAATCTCAAGATAGATACAAAGCTTTTCACTGTGAATGATTTCACCGTTATGCGTTGCATTCTGCTTGACATCGCCCTACTTTACCTGTTATTCCTACTGATCTCATATATCAATTATATCACTCAATTACATCACTATGGTCACATTTATCAAATGCCTTTGCAAAATTCGTGTATATCATATATGCATTTTATTTTTCCTCTAATGCTTCCGTCACTTTGACAGAGTGAGTAGCGGCAAAAGATATGCCCTTCCCGCTCTAAATCCATATTGACCTGGGTTGTGAAGGTTACTATTCCCCATAAAACTGGAGATCTGACTCCCAAACACTCTTTCAACAGCTTGTATTATGTGTGATGTTAGTGCGGCTCGTCAGTAATTTTCAGCCACTGCTTTGCTCCCTGTCTTGTGAAGAGAAGCCATATTTGCTGATTTAAGTGCTTCTGGTTTGTCCCCTGTATCCAATCTTTTATCCAAACTACACTGTACACTCGTGCTGTTGGCACTTTACATTTCTATATATAGAATTACAGGAGTCAGGACCCGGGGTTAAGTTAATGGGCGTGTTATTAATTTATGTTTCAAAAGATGCAGTGTTCGTGTTAATATCAGTTATATTGTCAGTGGGGAGGTGGTTATCGTTAATAAAGAAGCTGTGGCTGGATCTTCCACTTTCACGATGTTTATTGGTGTGTCTTACATTCATCTTTAGGACTGAGCTAATTTTCTTGTTGGCCTCTGTGTGTGAACCTTTACTTGTATGTATAGGTCCAATACTGGTGCAAGTTTTTTATTTTGATTTCGCATATATGAAGAAATATTTTTGATTGTTTTTTCTTTTCCCCCGCCCCCTTTAAGGCTTTCTATTCAATTTCATTAGTTTGCAATATTTTTTTTAGGGAGAGGGGCGGGGGCGGGGGGGGGGGATCAGTCGTGTCTGCTTAAGCACAGCTGTTATTTGTTTTCCTTCGTCTGTAGTGTCGTATATGTTTGTATATATACAAACATATATATGTATATGTTTCTGTATATGACGTCTTTATGGGGCCCTGACAGCTCAGTGGACAGCGTTTCGGGTTCGTAGTCCTGAGGTTTCGAATTCGATTCCCAGTGGAGGCGGAAACAAATTGGTAGTTTCTTTTACCATGATGCCTATATTACCTAGCAGTAAATAGGTACCAGGGAGTTAGACAGCTGCTACGGGCTGCTTCCTGGGGGTGTGTATAAAAAAAGGAGGCCTGGTCGAGGACAGGGCCGCGGAGACTCTAAGCCCCGAAATTATCTCAAGATAACCTCAAGATTGGCTGTTTCTCCTTCTAGTCTTCCGCAAAGGAACATGTTTCAAGCAGACTTTGTGGGCGACGGTAGTCAGTTGTTCTATTTCTTGTGTGGAGGTTTTCTTACCTAAACCGGTTTCCTGTTTAATGTTTGCAAGTTCTATGTTTATTTTTCCTGGACAAAATAAAAAGTGCATAGGCATTTCCTGGACAAAATGAAAAAATACTTCATGTCGGACAAAATGAAAAAAAACAAATGCTCCAACCAGACAAATTAAATATAAATGCCTCACCCGAACAAAATAAAAATAAATGCCTCACCCAAACAAAATAAAAATAAATGCCTCACCCAAACAAATTTAAAATAAATGCCTCACCCAAACAAATTAAAAATAAATGCCTCACCCAAACAAATTTAAAATAAATGCCTCACCCAAACAAATTTAAAATAAATGCCTCACCCGAACAAAATAAAAATAAATGCCTCACCCAAACAAATTTAAAATAAATGCCTCACCCGAACAAAATAAAAATAAATGCCTCACCCGAACAAAATAAAAATAAATGCCTCACCCGAACAAAATAAAAATAAATGCCTCACCCGAACAAAATAAAAATAAATGCCTCACCCGAACAAAATAAAAATAAATGCCTCACCCAAACAAATTTAAAATAAATGCCTCACCCAAACAAATTTAAAATAAATGCCTCACCCGAACAAATTAAAAATAAATGCCTCACCCGAACAAAATAAAAATAAATGCCTCACCCAAACAAATTTAAAATAAATGCCTCACCCGAACAAATTAAAAATAAATGCCTCACCCGAACAAAATAAAAATAAATGCCTCACCCAAACAAATTTAAAATAAATGCCTCACCCGAACAAAATAAAAATAAATGCCTCACCCAAACAAATTTAAAATAAATGCCTCACCCAAACAAATTTAAAATAAATGCCTCACCCGAACAAATTAAAAATAAATGCCTCACCCGAACAAAATAAAAATAAATGCCTCACCCAAACAAATTTAAAATAAATGCCTCACCCGAACAAAATAAAATAAATGCCTCACCCAAACAAAATAAAAATAAATGCCTCACCCAAACAAAATAAAATAAATGCCTCACCCGAACAAAATAAAAATAAATGCCTCACCCAAACAAAATAAAATAAATGCCTCACCCGAACAAAATAAAAATAAATGCCTCACCCGAACAAAATAAAAATAAATGCCTCACCCGAACAAAATAAAAATAAATGCCTCACCCGAACAAAATAAAAATGCTTCTCAGCATTAACTGGCTACAGTCCTACCATTAAAACTTGATATAAGACACACTTGCACAATAATTATATACTGCAGAAACAAACTATTGTACTGACAAACTTTTCAAGGTTAAATTAATAAAAAGAAAATGTTTAACAAATAATAAACCGAAAATTAATAGATTAAAATAATTACATATTAAATATGTAACAAACAACATACACCAAACTTGTTATAGATAACATAAACCAAAACTAGAAATACATGAATCAGAGCAAAAAAAAAATATATAAATATATATATATATATATATATATATATATATATATATATATATATATATATATATATATATATATATATATAAATCCAAATCCCGTAAGTATAGAGAACTGGATCACCACTACAATTTTGTCCCCATTGCTTCTGAGACACTCGGCGCCTGGGGTAAAAGTGCTACCAGTGTTTTGAAGGAACTGGGTTCTAGGCTCATTGAAACAACAAGGGACCCAAGAGCTGCAAGCTTTCTTTTCCAGCGCCTCAGTGTGGCGATACAGAGGGGAAATGCGCACTGCATCCAGGGTTCCTGCCCGCCATCTGAGGAGCTGGAGGAACTCGACAACCTATGATAACCATCTTTGTAACCTATATGTAACTCCTTTTTTTGTAACAAAGTTCAAATGAAGTAAATATATATGTGTACATACAAAAGAATGGGGGTGGTAGGAGAAGATAATATTAGTGTTCAGTGAGAAACCACAAGGTCTCCTCTGAATACTTTTTATTTTCTTCTCCGAGGCTATGGGTCCCCACATTGGCACCAGAGGTGGTACCCTCACTACATTTTATATATATATATATATATATATATATATATATATATATATATATATATATATATATATATATATATATATATAGAAAAAATGTAACGTGTTTATAGAAATGTAACGTTTATAAAACAGTAAATTAAACAAAACTATTTAGTTTAAAATAAAATAAAATGATGGACGATAATTAAATAGTTACTCAAGGTCATCCTCCACACAAATCATATAGAGCTTTATGTATGCTACCTAAATGATAACTATTTAGTAATGTATAAGAATGTGATGATGTTGACCAGACCACACGCTAGAAAGTGAAAGGACGACGACGTTTCGGTCCGTCCTGGACCATTCTCAAGTCGATTGTGAGAATGTGATCGACTTGAGAATGGTCCAGGACGGACCGAAACGTCGTCGTCCCTTCACTTTCTAGTGTGTGGTCTGGTCAACATATTTCAGCCACGTTATTGTGACTCCTCGTCTGCAGAATGTGATATAAAGGACCTTAACACCGAGTGAGTGGATGATGCTGTGATATCAGGCTTCCCAAGTGACCAACCAGCAAGTGAACGTTTGTTATCATAGATGAAGACTGAGGTAAACTCAAGTACACATTCACCGATAACAGAGGGCAAGAACTACCCACAAAAATAAAGTAATATTTATACTATACCAATAACGCGTCTATATAAATCGAAAACAGATGCGATTTTACCTCACTTTTTGTTATTCATTTTATATCATAAATTACTTTCTACACTCCCAATATTCTCAATGTAATATTTGTAAAGCCTGGCAATGAAAATGATAAAATGTTGCAAAAATAAATAAAATAACAAGGAGGGGGGAGGGGGGAGGGGGGAGGGGGGGAGGGGGGGAGGGGGAGGGGGGGGGAGGGGGGATGGGGGGAGGGGGGAGGGGGGGGAGGGGGGATGGGGGGGAGGGGGGATGGGGGGGAGGGGGGATGGGGGGAGGGGGGGAGGAGGGGGGGAGGAGGGGGAAACACAGCAGCCGACATCCACTCGCTACTCACACACACACACACACATGACGGCTAGGACAGTTCACCAATATACAAATCGAATAACTTTGAAAAAGAGGCAGAAACTCCGTTGAGGGAAAATTGAGTGAAGCCTAATATGTCAGATTAATAATGTATTCACGTTTTTACCAAAAACCCAGATTTTGTTTTGACAGGTTCAATAAGTATCTTGCCACATAACTGAAGCAATCGTGTGCGGTAATCACTTCGATATCAAACACCTCTAATTAAGGTGTTTAAATACTGATACACGAAAGAATACGGACAAAATATTACCGGAAAAGTATTAAGGAATAGGCTTCATAAACCTCTCCCTTTCCAACTGTAGATGAACTTGCATAAAGCATTACCGTTACTCGCTCACATACAACCTGTCATCCAAAATAATATTATTGATAGCAATGATGAGTCGAACGTGCAAAACTGGACGGTTACACCAATAAAAGTTCCCATTTGGAATTATTAATTGTTTAGAAGGCAAGATAATCGAACTCAACAACCGAATCTAAACTTTTCTAAGCCTAGTGTAGCAGATTAATGAAACAAATAAAGCCTAAGATGGTATATTGTAGGCTCAGGTTAGGTTAAATAGCATTCCATTTTCAGAATGCAATTCGGAGTATTTCTATAGAACAAAAATTGAACTTTTTAGTTCGAACAGAACGTTTGAACAAATAGTTATAAGTACTGCCACTTTTTGTGGCATGGTTGATATCACAAAAATGTAATAATGGTAAAAAAAAAGAGACCTTAAATGCAGCGTAATATTTTTACTGTTGAGTATTAACCCGGACAAAACCTTCCCTCATTAGAGAGCATAAGTAATAATTGATTACAAGCTCATACACACACACATACCTAGACACATACGCATACATATTGTACATATATACATGTTTGTGTGTCCGCATGCCCTACATGTCGGGGCTGCTTGACATATACGCATGAGGCTTCGATAATTGATTTAATGTTTGTTAATATTATGTTATTTATGCTGTAATTCCTTGTTATCAAACAATGCCGTTAATGATATTAGGCTTGACACAATACAGGATACAACTGTTGTTCTTGCTTTTATCGTCAAAGTTGTTTTAATTGTTGTTAATCATTTGTTTTTTTTTTATTATCAGTTGTTTTATTTGTTGACCGTTGTCATTGTTGTCTTTTTGTTTTGTCTTTATTAATTGTTGTTGTTATTGTAGTTATTTAAAGCTTTGTTATTATTAAGTTTGGTAGAACTTCTCGTTGCCATACTTTAAACTCATCATGGTTCCGAGGGTAGCCGAGAGACGCCAGTTCAATCCCATCGCAGAGCACCAACACGTTCCTGGCAGTGTGTGTTCTGTCAGATGATTCCTGCGCCACCATCACATAAATTCATCACCAAGTATCACCTGCGGGGTATTCATGCCCGTGCCACCTCTTGGGGTGGCTTAATCTTCATCAATCAATCAATCAACAGGCATTATGACACTTATCTTTCGCTTGCACAACGAAATCACATTGACGTGATGTATCAATTATAAAAAAAACAATGGAAGCCACGAGAAGGATTCGAACCTGCACACCGGGTAGAACTGCACGTTCTAACCGGTCAAGCATATCATGGTTAAGTGGGCTAAGGCGTATGCTATCTTGAGATGATTTCGGGGTTTTCTTTTTTTTTTTTTTTTTAGTGTCCCCGCGGCCCGGTCCTCGACCTGGCCTCCACCCCCAGGAAGCACCCCGTGACAGCTGACTAACACCCAGGTACCTATTTTACTGCTAGGTAACAGGGGCATAGGGTGAAAGAAACTCTGCCCATTGTTTCTCGCCGGCGCCTGGGATCGAACCCAGAACCACAGTTTCACAAGTCCAGCGTGCTGTCCGCTCGGCCGACCGGCTCCTGCTAGCGAGCATCCAGTGTGCAGATTCAAGTCCTCATGTCGCCTACTGATATTTCTAGCAATTACCGTTCTGTCAGGGTGCACACTAGTGCAGGTACCGTTGTACCTGTACCAGTGTTACCTTGGTGGAGAGGTACCTCTGGAGGCCTGACAGGTACCTCTGGAGGCCTGACAGGTACCTCTGGAGGCCTGACAGGTACCTCCGGAGGCCTGACAGGTACCTCCGGAGGCCTGACAGGTACCCCCGGAGGCCTGACAGGTACCCCCTGGAGGCCTGACAGGTACCCCCTGGAGGCCTGACAGGTACCCCCTGGAGGCCTGACAGGTACCCCCTGGAGGCCTGACAGGTACCCCCTGGAGGCCTGACAGGTACCCCCTGGAGGCCTGACAGGTACCCCCTGGAGGCCTGGCAGGTACCTCCGGAGGCATGACAGGTACCCCCTGGAGGCCTGACAGGTACCTCCGGAGGCATGACAGGTACCCCCTGGAGGCCTGACAGGTACCCTCTGGAGGCCTGACAGGTACTTCTGGAGGCCTGACAGGTACCTCCGGAGGCCTGACAGGTACCTCCGGAGGCCTGACGGGTACCTCCGGAGGCATGACAGGTATCCCCTGGAGGCCTGACAGGTACCCGCTGGAGGCCTGACAGGTACCCCCTGGAGGCCTGACAGGTACCCCCTGGAGGCCTGGCA
Organism: Procambarus clarkii; assembly: GCF_040958095.1. Lineage (NCBI taxonomy): Eukaryota > Metazoa > Arthropoda > Malacostraca > Decapoda > Cambaridae > Procambarus > Procambarus clarkii. Next base: position 12,233,792 of record NC_091204.1, read on the forward strand.
GGTACCTCCGGAGGCTTGACAGGTACCTCCGGAGGCCTGACAGGTACCCCCTGGAGGCCTGACAGGTGCCCCCTGGAGGCGTGACAGGTACCCCCTGGAGGCCTGACAGATACCCACTGGAGGCCTGACAGGTACCCCCTGGAGGCCTGGCAGGTACCTCTGGAGGCCTAACAGGTACTTCTGGAGGCCTAACAGGTACTTCTGGAGGCCTAACAGGTACCTCTGGAAGCTTGACAGTTCAGGCGTACCGGAGATTTGATGACAGGAATTACTGAGTGACTGAAGGACTGGTAACAGGAGAGATGATGAGTGAAGGCCCAGAGACTGGAGGTCTTTTGACTGACTGACGTTATCTGACGTTTCGTGTCATAGAGGAGAGTTTAATATTCAAAGTAGAAGCCAAATCAGACCATAATTCCACTACTCTTACAGGTACTGTAACTACCACAACTAAAGGTTCAATATAAGAAGAAACATTTACATAATGAACCTGAATGCTTCACGTTACAGGGTAAAGTTCTGGGGCCAGATTCACGAAGCAGTTACGCAAGCACTTACGAACGTGTACATCTTTCCTCAATCTTTGACGGCTTTGGTTACATTTATTAAACAGTTTACAAGCATGAAAACTTGTCAATCAACTGTTGTTATTGTTATAAACAGCCTCCTGGTGCTTCGGAGCTCATTTAACTGTTTACAATTATGTAAACAAAGCCGCCAAAGATTGAGACAAGGTGTACAGGTTCGTAAGTGCTTGCGTAACTGCTTCGTGAATCTGGCCCCTGTACCTTAGCCTGGAGGGTTTGTACTGAACGAGATTTAATATTATGCCTGGATTTTTAACTTTAAACTTGAAAGTTCCACATTACACCTGGAAGTTTTAATTAACGCTTGCAGCCTTGAATTAGTAACTGTTGCTTGTAATTAGCACAAGAGAACAGGAGTTAGTATCTGGGTATTTTACTTCTCAACTGGATGCTTAAGTTATTAATTGCAAATTTCTAATTTACACAAGAATGCTTAAGTGGGTACCTGGCGGCTTCTTGAGTTATCTTGAGACGATTTCGGGGCTTTAGTGTCCCCGCGGCCCGGTCCTCAAACAGGCCTCCACCCCCAGGAGTTACTGCTAGGTAACAGGGGCACAGGGTGAAAGAAACTCTGCCCATTGTTTCTCTCCGGCGCCTGGGATCGAACCCAGGACCACACTTTTAGATTACACTGAATTAAATTTAGAATTACACGTGGACAGTGAGTCACATTGAAGTCAGGCGAGGGAAGTCAGAGGGATGGATAGTAGGAAAGGAGGGATGGATAGTAGGAAAGGAGGAAGAATATAGGTTTAAGAGGAACAGGACGCCTGTAAAATGGACGGTTTTTACAAGCGTCCCTCTTCCTCCTACAATAACAAGTGAGAGGAGGTTAGAAGGACAGGTGACGGAAGGGGGGGGGGGGTTAGAGAAACAGGGAAACGAGGGGGAGGGGAGAGAGGTATACACATATTTAGAGCAACAGACGAAGAAGGGAACATGATTGAGATACATGGGAATAGAGGGGGGAATAAGGGACGGAAGAAGAATCAATTAAGAATATGAAGAAAAGAGAAGGTGGTAGAAGGGATGGATGAAGGTGGAGAGCAAGAGGAAGAATTAGAAATATTTGGGGGGGGGAGAGGGAGGGAGGGAGGGGGGGGGGGAGAGAGAGAGAGAGAGAGAGAGAGAGAGAGAGAGAGAGAGAGAGAGAGAGAGAGAGAGAGAGAGAGAGAGAGAGAGAGAGAGAGAGAGAGAGAGAGAGAGGCGGCAAGACTGAAGACTTTAAATTTCATGTAAGCGGCGGGGATCTGCCCACTCGCTCGGCGACTTACCCGCCGGAAACAGGAAAAAATTCCACAGGAGCTGGAACCAATCCTCTTGTAAGACTTTCCAGGGGGCGGATTCCCGCCCTCTCGCTTTTGACTACAGGATCCTCTCTCCCTCTCTCTCTCTCTCTCCCTCTCTCTCTCTCTCTCTTCCCTCACTCGTTTTTTGTGAGCCGCCTTTGACCGGTGCTCTGTGCTAAACCCTTATGTCCACACGGCCTTTGATGTTAGCCTGGTCCTCAAGTGTACAGATTGGCCACCAAATGGATGCTTCCACTCACACATTAAATTGACAGATGGCCTACTGCACGCACCTTATACCACAGGCACGCACACACGCGTGCACACGCACACACCTGTTATTAGGCAGCTCTTACATCTTACTGCAGGTATGACTCCCAGAAGGCTGAACATTTGTATAATAGGCCTACTGGCAAGCGCAGCGATCTACTGTGCGTATTTGAGTCCTCACCATCCCATCAATAGCTTCCCCAAGAACAAGATTTGAGCAGTGCACAAGGCCTTGCAAGATTGATAAGGTCTGGGAGAACAGCCACCACAACTACGGGTATCAATGCTACAGTTAACGGCGCCGAGGCATCCAATACCAACACCGCCATACCACATACCACACATGTCTTAAAACGAACACTTCCTCACACACACACACCTTCCCCACCACACACAGGGGTAGGGGCCGGTGGCTCAGCGGACTGCACGCTGGACGCGTAATCCTGTGGTCCCGGGTTCGATTCCGGCCGCCGGCGACAAACAATGGGCAGAGTTTCTTTCACCCTGATGCTCTTGTTACCTAATAACAAATAGGTACCTGGGAGTTAGTCAGGTGTCACGGGCTGCTTCCTGGGGTGTGTGTGGGGTTGAAAAAAATGTAGTAGTTAGTAACAGTTGATTGACAGATGAGAGGCGGGCCGAAAGAGCAGAGCTCAACCCCCGCAAGCACAACTACGTTCTACGGGCTCACCATAGCCCGTGCTACTTGGAACTTTTTGTTCCAGGTAGCGAATCTTTAACAACAACACAACTAGGTTAATATACATACTGCGTTTCCTATCGCACTCACTACGTCAATCCATCAACTCACAGACTTCGATTACATTCAAATTCACTTGAGAAGTCTCTCTTTTTACGGGCTATTCATGCCCGTGCCACCATTTGGGTGGCGTAATCTTCATCCATCAACTCTCAACCAATCTCTGCTCTTCTGATTATTTAAGATGAATCAACCATCTCACATAATATTGATGATATTTCACCTCTCAGCTGTCATGTCGCGATCATTTCTCACCTATCCCTCTCCTGGAGGGTAGAAATAGCCTATAAGTTACTCCATTCCTTTGAGATGTATTCACCATTTGGACACGGGAGACATCTCCCGTCACGCAGGGTGCAGTCGCACTCATATGTGGAGATTGATACTACAATCTTCATCAATCAATCAATCTGAGCTGTATTTTAGTTACCTGGTTGATACCTGGTTGATGGGGTTCTGGGAGTTCTTCTACTCCCCAAGCCCGGCCCGAGGCCAGGCTTGACTTGTGAGAGTTTGGTCCACCAGGCTGTTGCTTGGAGCGGCCCGCAGGCCCACATATACCTGGTTGATGGGGTTCTGGGAGTTCTTCTACTCCCCAAGCCCGGCCCGAGGCCAGGCTTGACTTGTGAGAGTTTGGTCCACCAGGCTGTTGCTTGGAGCGGCCCGCAGGCCCACATACCCACCACAGCCCGGTTGGTCCGGCAATCCTTGGAGGAAACAATCTAGTTTCCTCTTGAAGATGTCCACGGTTGTTCCGGCTATGTCTCACTAAACGTACTTGAACCCGTCCTCATAACCTTATAAGCATCTTGGATTCTCTTTCTACAGCCCTTAACTGCCCCAAGCACTGAGCTGCTACTTGTTACAGACGCAACGGGAGGGGACGGAACTATCAGGGGGGGAAAGCGCAAAGCCATTACGACTATATAGCACTTGGAAGGAGTCAGGATAAGGATTTGGGATGGGACGAGAGGAAAGGAATGGTGCCCCAACCACTTGGACGGTCGAGGATTGAACGCCAACCAGCATGAGACCGTCGCTCTACCGTCCACCCCAAGTGATTGAAACGGGAGGTTATTGCTGTACTTTGTAGGGGATGAAGTATGCTAGAGAACATGGGATGGGCGTGGAGACATGGGCGAGGCTGTGGTTAAATTGACGACTAGCCATGAGTGGACCGGTTGTGGGCGTCCCATTCTATCCAGGAAGGCCATCTCTGCCACCCGGCCCGTTCTCTCCAGCGTTCCCAACGTCCTGAAACTGTCGTACTAATGTGTCCTAACCTAACCAACCAGACATCACCACCATCGCCACTACCACTAGCACCGCACTGATTTAATTTGTGTTTAAACGGTGCCACCATCTGACACCGGTGTCAGATGGTGGCACCATCTGACACCGGTGTCAGCTGGTGGCACCATCTGACACCGGTGTCAGCTGGTGGCACCATATGACACCGGTGTCAGATGGTGGCACCATATGACACTTCGCTCTTGTGTGGCCTCGTCTCGTCCCCTTGAGCAGGACAGGTGTCATGGAACATGGCTGGGCGATAATTAGCAGGTGTACCATCATTATTACTCAACCGTCCTCTACTGACCTCATGCTTAATTATCTCCGGGGGATATGTGTGTGTGTGTGTGTGTGTGTGTGTGTGTGTGTGTGTGTGTGTGTGTGTGTGTGTGTGTGTGTGTGTGTGGGGGGGTGTGTGTGTGTGTGTGTGTGTGTGTGTGTGTGTGTGTGTGTGTGGGTGTGTGTGTGGGGGTGTGTGTGTGTGTGTGTGTGTGTGTGGGTGTGTGGGTGTGTGGGTGTGTACTCACCTAGCTGTACTCACCTAGTTGTGTTTGCGGGGGTTGAGCTCTGGCTCTTTGGTCCCGCCTCTCAACCGTCAATCAACAGGTGTACAGATTCCTGAGCCTATCGGGCTCTGTCATATCTACACTTGAAACTGTGTATGGAGTCAGCCTCCACCACATCACCCCCTAATGCATTCCATTTGTCAACCACTCTGACACTAAAAAAGTTCTTTCTAATATCTCTGTGGCTCATTTGGGCACTCAGTTTCCACCTGTGTCCCCTTGTGCGTGTTCCCCTTGTGTTAAATAGACTGTCTTTGTCTACCCTATCAATCCCCTTCAGAATCTTGAATGTGGTGATCATGTCCCCCCTAACTCTTCTGTCTTCCAGCGAAGTGAGGTTTAATTCCCGTAGTCTCTCCTCGTAGCTCATACCTCTCAGCTCGGGTACTAGTCTGGTGGCAAACCTTTGAACCTTTTCCAGTTTAGTCTTATCCTTGACTAGATATGGACTCCATGCTGGGGCTGCATACTCCAGGATTGGCCTGACATATGTGGTATACAAAGTTCTGAATGATTCTTTACACAAGTTTCTGAATGCCGTTCGTATGTTGGCCAGCCTGGCATATGCCGCTGATGTTATCCGCTTGATATGTGCTGCAGGAGACAGGTCTGGCGTGATATCAACCCCCAAGTCTTTTTCCTTCTCTGACTCCTGAAGAATTTCCTCTCCCAGATGATACCTTGTATCTGGCCTCCTGCTCCCTACACCTATCTTCATTACATTACATTTGGTTGGGTTAAACTCTAACAACCATTTGTTCGACCATTCCTTCAGCTTGTCTAGGTCTTCTTGAAGCCTCAAACAGTCCTCTTCTGTTTTAATCCTTCTCATAATTTTAGCATCGTCCGCAAACATTGAGAGAAATGAATCGATACCCTCCGGGAGATCATTTACATATATCAGAAACAAGATAGGACCGAGTACAGAGCCCTGTGGGACTCCACTGGTGACTTCACGCCAATCGGAGGTCTCACCCCTCACCGTAACTCTCTGCTTCCTATTGCTTAGATACTCCCTTATCCACTGGAGCACCTTACCAGCTACACCTGCCTGTCTCTCCAGCTTATGTACCAGCCTCTTATGCGGTACTGTGTCAAAGGCTTTCCGACAATCCAAGAAAATGCAGTCCGCCCAGCCCTCTCTTTCTTGCTTAATCTGTGTCACCTGATCGTAGAATTCTATCAAGCCTGTAAGGCAAGATTTACCCTCCCTGAATCCATGTTGGCGATTTGTCACGAAGTCCCTTCTCTCCAGATGTGTTACCAGGTTTTTTCTCACGATCTTCTCCATAAATATATATAGTGTTAAAATATATAAATATAGTGATAAAATATATCATGTGTGTGTGGGTGTGTGTGTGGGTGTGTGTGTGTGTGGGTGTGTGGGTGTGTGGGTGTGTGTGTGTGGGTGTGTGTGTGTGTGTACTCACCTAATTGTGCTTGCGGGGGTTGAGCTCTGGCTCTTTGGTCCCGCCTCTCAACCGTCAATCAACTGGTGTACAGATTCCTGACTCTGACACTGAAAAAGTTCTTTCTAACGTCTCTGTGGCTCATTTGGGTACTCAGCTTCCACCTGTGTCCCCTTGTTCGCGTCCCACCAGTGTTGAATAGTTCATCCTTGTTTACCCGGTCGATTCCCCTGAGGATTTTGTAGGTTGTGATCATGTCCCCCCTTACTCTTCTGTCTTCCAGTGTCGTGAGGTGCATTTCCCGCAGCCTTTCCTCATAACTCATGCCTCTTAGTTCTGGGACTAGTCTAGTAGCATACCTTTGGACTTTTTCCAGCTTCGTCTTGTGCTTGACAAGGTACGGGCTCCATGCTGGGGCCGCATACTCCAGGATTGGTCTTACATATGTGGTGTACAAGATTCTGAATGATTCCTTACACAGGTTCCTGAACGCCGTTCTGATGTTAGCCAGCCTCGCATATGCCGCAGACGTTATTCTCTTTATGTGGGCTTCAGGAGACAGGTTTGGTGTGATATCAACTCCTAGATCTTTCTCTCTGTCTGTTTCATTAAGTACTTCATCTCCTATTCTGTATCCTGTGCCTGGCCTCCTGTTTCCACTGCCTAGTTTCATTACTTTGCATTTACTCGGGTTGAACTTCAACAGCCATTTGTTGGACCATTCACTCAGTCTATCCAGGTCATCTTGTAGCCTCCTACTATCATCCTCTGTTTCAATCCTCCTCATAATTTTTGCATCGTCGGCAAACATTGAGAGGAACGAATCTATACCCTCTGGGAGATCATTTACATATACCAGAAACAGTATAGGTCCAAGGACTGACCCCTGCGGGACTCCACTTGTGACGTCTCGCCAATCTGAGGCCTCACCCCTCACACAGACTCGTTGTCTCCTGTTGCTTAGGTATTCCTCTATCCACCGGAGTACCTTCCCTCTCACTCCAGCCTGCATCTCCAACTTTCGCACTAGCCTCTTGTGTGGTACTGTATCAAAGGCTTTCTGACAATCCAAAAATATGCAGTCTGCCCACCCTTCTCTTTCTTGCCTTATTTTTGTTGCCTGGTCGTAGAATTCAAGTAACCCTGTGAGGCAGGACCTGCCATCCCTGAACCCATGTTGATGCTGTGTTACAAAGTTCCTTCGCTCCAGATGGTCCACTAGTTTTTTTCGCACAATCTTCTCCATCAGCTTGCATGGTATGCAGGTTAGGGACACTGGCCTGTAGTTCAGTGCCTCCTGTCTATCCCCTTTCTTGTATATCGGGACTACGTTAGCTGCTTTCCAAATATCTGGCAGTTCCCCTGTTGCCAGTGATTTGTTATACACTATGGAGAGTGGTAGGCTCAGTTCTCTTGCTCCTTCCTTTAGAACCCAAGGGGAGATTCCATCTGGGCCTATAGCCTTCGTCACGTCCAACTCTAGTAAACACTTCCTTACTTCCCCACTGGTAATCTCAAACTCTTCCAGTGGTTCCTGGTTAGCTATTCCCTCACTTACCTCTGGAATTTCTCCTTGTTCTAAGGTGAAGACCTCCTGGAATTTCTTATTCAATTCCTCACACACTTCCTTGTCATTTGTAGTGAATCCTTCCGCCCCTATCCTTAATCTCATAACCTGTTCCTTTACTGTTGTTTTTCTCCTAATGTGGCTATGCAACAATTTAGGCTGAGTCTTTGCCTTGCTTGCGATGTCATTTTCGTATTGTCTTTCTGCCTCTCTTCTCATCCTGACATATTCATTCCTGGCATTCTGGTATCTTTCTCTGCTCTCCAGTGTCCTGTTATTCCTATAGTTTCTCCATGCCCTTTTACTTTGCTGCTTAGCTAGCCTACATCTTTGATTAAACCATGGGTTTCTCATCTTCATTTCTCTGTTTTCCTTTTGGACTGGGACAAACTTGTTTGCTGCGTCCTTGCACTTCTGCGTGATGTAATCCATCATATCTTGGGCCGTCTTTCCCCTGAGCTCTGTTTCCCATGCTATATCTGTTAGGAATTTTCTTATCCCCTCATAGTTTCCCTTTCGGTATGCTAACCTTTTGGTTTCGGTATCCCTCCTCGAGTTCAATAACCCTTCTTCAATCAAGTACTCAAACACCAGTACACTGTGGTCGCTCATTCCTACTGGGTCCTCAAAACCGATTTCTCTTATGTCGGAGTCGTTCAGAGTGAAGACTAGGTCGAGTCTTGCTGGTTCGTCATTTCCTCTCATCCTTGTGGGTTCTCCGACATGCTGGGTTAAAAAGTTGCTTGTCACTACCTCCAATAGTTTGGCTCTCCACGTATCCTCGCCTCCATGCGGTTCCTTGTTCTCCCAGTCAATCTTTCCGTGATTGAAGTCGCCCATGATGAGCAGGTGGGATCTATTTCTACAGGCAGCAGAGGCTGCCCTCTCAATTATAGTGTTAACTGCCTTGTTGTTGTTTTCATACTCTTGACTGGGTCTCCTGTCATTTGGTGGAGGGTTGTATATTACTGCTACTACTATTCTTGGTCCTCCCATTGTTATGGTGCCTGCTATGTAGTCTCTGAACTCCTCACAGCCCGGGATGGCCATCTCCTTAAAACTCCATTCCCTTCTCATGAGTAGGGCCACTCCGCCTCCTCCTCTACCTTCCCTCTCTTTCCTTATTACTGTATACTCCTGGGGAAACACGGCATTCGTTATGATTCCAGAGAGTTTTGTTTCAGTGAGTCCGATTACATCTGGGTTAACTTCTTGTGCTCTTTCCCTTAGTTCACTTGTCTTGCTTGTGATCCCATCTATGTTCGAGTACATCACCCTGAAACTGACTCTCTTCTGCTTCTTTTCTGGGGGGGACCTTTGGGATCTGGGGTGAGTGGGAGCTGGGGGGACCTGGCACGGGGGGATTGGTGGAGGAGGGAGGGCTTGGGGTGGTGGGGGAGAGGGGGAGGGTACAGGGGGTGGATAAGAGGGGGAGGGTACAGGGGGTGGATAAGAGGGGGAGGGTACAGGGGGTGGATAAGAGGGGGAGGGTACAGGGGGTGGGTAAGAGAGGGAGGGTTGGGGAAGCATGGGGGGAGGAGAGGCTGTGGGGGATAGGGGAGATGGGGGGGCTTGGGGGGAGAGAAAAGGGTGGAGGGCTTGGGGGTGTGGGGGAAAAGGGAGGGCTGAGGTGGGTGAGGAAGAGGGGAGGGTTTAGGGGAGTGGGGGAGAGGGGAAGACTTAGGTGGGGTGGGGGAGAGTGGGGGGCTTAGGGGGGAGGGGGAGAAGGGAGGGCATGGGGGTGGGAGAGACGGGAAGGCATGTGGGAGAAGGGAGGGCATGGGGGATGGGGGGGAAGGGAGGTCCTGGGGAGAGGGGTGAGGGGGAGAAGGGGGGTGAGTGGGGGGAGGGGGGTGGGTGGGGGGAGGGTGCCCTAGGTGGGTACTTAGTGGGGGGCTGACAGGGGATGGGGCAGGTTGGGTGTCTGTTGGGTAGAATTTGGGGGTGGTGCCCCAATCCCTGTGGCTGTTGCACTGTTTGAGGAGGGTTCTCCACTTCCCTCTGGGATTGTAGGGTTCTGGGTTGTGGTACTCTGATTTCCTTCTCTCTCCCTGCGCTCCTTCCTCGCGTCTGCTGTCCGTATTCTCTCTTCCCTTGTCATATCCCTCTGCAGGAATATTTTCTTGAACTTCTCTACACCTTTTAGACAACACTTCCTTGCTAGCAGTTCCTCTTTCACGATTTCGCTCATGAAATGGGACACACACACACACACATGTGTGTGTGTGTGTGTGTGTGTGTGTGTGTGTGTGTGTGTGTGTGTGTGTGGGGGGGGGGTGTGTGTGTGTGTGTGTGTGTGTGTACTCACCTAGTTGTACTCACCTAGTTGTGTTTGCGGGGGTTGAGCTCTGGCTCTTTGGTCCCGCCTCTCAACCGTCAATCAACAGGTGTACAGATTCCTGAGCCTATCGGGCTCTGTCATATCTACACTTGAAACTGTGTATGGAGTGAGCCTCCACCACATCACCCCCTAATGCATTCCATTTGTCAACCACTCTGACACTAAAAAAGTTCTTTCTAATATCTCTGTGGCTCATTTGGGCACTCAGTTTCCACCTGTGTCCCCTTGTGCGTGTTCCCCTTCTCTGTTCCCCTGTGTGTATGTGGGTGTGTGTGTGTGTGTGTGGGTGTGGGTGTGGGTGTGTGTGGGTGTGTGTGTGTGTGTGTGTGTGTGTTACTCACCTAATTGTGCTTGCAGGAGTTGAGCTCTGGCTCTTTGGTTCCGCCTCTCAACCGTTGTGTGTGTGTACTTTCTTATTTGTGCCTGCAGGATCGAGCATTGACTTGGATTCCGCCTTTCCAGCCATCGGTTGTTTACAGCAATGACTCCTGTCCCATTTCCCTATCATACCTAGTTTTAAAATTATGAATAGTATTTGCTTCCACAACCTGTTCCTGAAGTGCATTCCATTTTTCCACTACTCTCACGCTAAAAGAAAATTTCCTAACATCTCTGTGACTCATCCGAGTTTCCAGTTTCCACCCATGTCCCCTCGTTCTGTTACTATTCCGTGTGAACATTTCATCTGTTTCCACTTTGTCAATTCCCCTGAGTATTTTATACGTTCCTATCATATCCCCTCCTCTCCCTTCTTTTTAGATTCGTAAGGTTCAGTTCCTTCAGACGCTCTTCATATCCCATCCCTCGTAACTCTGGGACAAGCCTCGTCGCAAACCTCTGAACCTTCTCTAGTTTCCTTATGTGTTTCTTCAGGTGGGGGCTCCATGATGGCGCGGCATACTCAAAGACTGGTCTCACGTAGGCAGTGTAAAGCGCCCTAAAAGCTTCCTCACTTAGTTTTCTGAATGAAGTTTTAATTTTCGCCAGTGTAGAGTACGCTGCTGTCGTTATCCTATATATAAGTGCCTCAGGAGTTAAATTAAGTGTTACGTCCACTCCCAGGTCTCTTTCTCGAATTGATACAGGTAGGCAGTTCCCCTTCATTGTGTACTGTCCCTTTGGTCGCCTATCACCTATCCCATTTCCATAACTTTACATTTACTCGTGTTGAACTCCAGTAGCCATTTCTCTGACTATCTCTGCAACCTGTCCAGGTCCTCTTGGAGGATCCTACAATCCTCATCTGTCACAAATCTTCTCATTAATTTTGCGTCATCCGCGAACATTGACAGGTAGGATTCCACTCCTGTAAACATATCATTTACGTTAATTAGAATTAAAATTGGTCCCAGCACCGATCCTTGAGGTACTCCACTCGTTACTGTTAGCCACTCCGACTCCTCGCCCCTTACCATTACCCTCTGGCTCCTTCCTGTTAGGTAGTTCCTCACCCGTGCTAGGGCCTTTCCGCTTACTCCTGCCTGCCTCTGATGAATGTTGAGGATGAGGATGAGTGAAGAAGATTGTGTGCGCGTGCGCGTTTATGTGAATTCATCTATTTGTGCCTGAAGAATTGAGCTTTTAGCTTTTATACTTCGCTTCCCCCCCCCCCACGGGTGGTGTAATGTGATGACTTCCTATAATTGCTCTCTTATCTCCGCTGAGTAACTTCCCAGGAACGTATTTAGTGCTTGCCGAGTCACAAATCATATGAAACCAAACATTGCCCAAACGCTTCTGTCTTGCCGCGGGGATCGAACCTGCTACTATCAGTTGTGGTCCGGCGACGTAGTCCGCTGTGCGCACGTGTGTACTCACCTGTTTGTGCCTGCACAAAGGAACTTCAGCTCCTGGGGACCACTCTTGTCCTAAACGCGAACTCTCACTAAATTATGACGTGTTCGTAATGCTAGCTTTCACGCAGCCTGCGCGTTCTATTGGTTACCATTACAAATATGTCTTTCCACCATGCCAAGGACGTAAGTATTTTATACGTCTCTATCATGTCTCTTCATTCTGAGCTCACGTAGTTGTGGAGGGTCGGCCATTACCAACCAACAGCTGGCAAGGCTGGGATCAGGTGCTTAGTAGTGCTGGGCTCTGCAATCACTCAGGTTGAGTACACACTCGCTATTTAATATGTTTAGTCCTCTCAATTACGGGCTATTCGTGCCCGTGCCACCTCTTGGGTGGCTTAATCTTTATCAGTCAGTCAGTCATTTTAAGTACACAACGCAAGTATTTATTTAATATGTTTAGAGACCTCTCAAATCACACAGCACCGCTCCTGTGTCAGGTAAGTTCAATACGGGCTCACCATAGCCCGTGCTACTTGCTCCGCTCCTGTGCCAGGTAAGTTCACTACGGGCTCACCATAGCCCGTCCTACTTGCCCCGCTCCTGTGCCAGGTAAGTCCACTACGGGCTCACCATAGCCCGTCCTACTTGCCCCGCTCCTGTGGCAGGTAAGTCCACTACGGGCTCACCATAGCCCGTCCTACTTGCCCCGCTCCTGTGCCAGGTAAGTCCACTACGGGCTCACCATAGCCCGTCCTACTTGCCCCGCTCCTGTGCCAGGTAAGTCCACTACGGGCTCACCATAGCCCGTGCTACTTGCCCCGCTCCTGTGGCAGGTAAGTCCACTACGGGCTCACCATAGCTCGTGCTACTTGCCCCGCTCCTGTGCCAGGTAAGCTACGGGCTCACCATAGCCCGTGCTACTTGGAACTTGTGTCGAGTAGCTGAATCTATAACAACAACTGAGACCTCTCGACAGTATAATTAGAGTAGGCCTACAATGGCCCCGGTGGCGGTAACGAAGCCATTAGCGAGTGGAGGACTCGAGTGCTTACGGACACGGCGTCACAGCCATTAAGCGGAGAAGCGTGCCCCGACACCTGGCCTAGTGGACCACCTCAACTAAACAACTGCTTGTCGTACCGCGCGGACATGTCCCCCCCCCCCCCCACAATGGCCTCCGTTCATTAGGCCTACACGGGTGAAGGCTTCTTTACCTGTCAGACAGCTGTCAACGGGTGTCTCATTGACTCTGTGGATGTCACTTTGTCGCCTCGAGGCCTTTGTTGAGGGCGTTCAGACCCCGAGGCTCGAGGTGTGACACCTTCTGTCTCTACCCTTAATGCCAAGTGCTGCCCTCTACACCCACCAATCGGGTCGACTGTCAACTGTTCAGCCGCCATTTGTGATTCCAGATCGTTTTTTGTTGGCAGAAAGACGACTTCGAAGTCTCATTGGTCCTCCGTCCTCAAATCTGGTGATTCCGTCCGGCAAGGGATCGTAACTATGTTATCAGTTAAGCGGACTGATGCCACATTAATTTTTATTTTGCTGGTCTCTATGCCTCCAAAAGGTCTTCACGGCGGTCAGGTCTTGCGAGCGCAAAACGGCCCTTACAGCCATGTACCATAAGGATCAAGTCCTATAGACTGGCGCCTCCGCGTCCTTCGCCCTTTAGCCGACTCGTCTGGCAGGATTTTTATTTTGGTTGTGGGCGCGCGGCGGAGAATAGCCAGACACAGGACGCCGCGCGCCGCCGCAGCCGCCGCAGCCGCCACCCGCCGCAGCCGCCGCACCCGCCAACTGCTTCCGCCGCCGCCGCACCCGCCAACTGCTTCCGCCGCCGCCGCACCCGCCAACTGCTTCCGCCGCCGCCGCCCGTTGACCGTCGCCTTGACCGCTGTATGTTATTTTCACCGTCGTTGACCTATCACCACCAGCAACGCCGTCAACCCATCACCACCAACACGCTGACCCGTCACTATCTATCACGGTGATGGTGATAGATGGTGATGAGTCACCATCTATCACCGTCACCACCGATGCCGTCACAGACCGTCACGTCTCCACTAACTGTTACAACTCTTAATTATCTTATTTTAAGCAACTTGAGTCATCCTTCGATAAATATTATCATCAAAGTCAACCTAACTACAACCAAACCATAACCTAACCACAACCTAACTACAACCAAACCACAACCTAACCACAACCTAACTACAACCTAACCACAACCTAACCACAACCTAACAACAACCTAACCACAACCTAACCACAACCTAACTACAACCTAACCACAACCTAACCACAACCTAACCACAACAATTATCAACAACAATTGCTCAATTTCTCACTATATAACGCTTAAGTAATTTCTCACTTTCAATCAACAATTTCTTGGTTACATTAAATTACATTTAGAAGTCAAATTACTAATAGGTAACATAACTAGTCTATTAAATCAGTTTCCTTTCTTAATTGGTAATGTTGAAATGGGTGGGAATAGTTGCACAGTTATAATGGGTTAATATGTTGAGAACACCTTGAGAGAACATGTTGAGAGAACATGGTGAGGAGAACACCTTGAGAGAACATGTTGAGGAGAACACTTTGAGAGAACATGTTGAGGAGAACACCTTGAGAGAACATGTTGAGGAGAACACCTGGAGAGAACATGTTGAGGAGAACACCTTGAGAGAACATGTTGAGGAGAACACTTTGAGAGAACATGTTGAGAAGAACACCTTGAGAGAACATGTTGAGGAGAACACCTGGAGAGAACATGTTGAGGAGAACACCTGGAGAGAACATGTTGAGAAGAACACCTTGAGAGAACATGTTGAGGAGAACACCTGGAGAGAACATGTTGAGAACACCTGGAGAGAACATGTTGAGAAGAACACCTTGAGAGAACATGTTGAGGAGAACACCTGGAGAACATGTTGAGGAGAACACCTTGAGAGAACATGTTGAGGAGAACACCTTGAGAGAACATGTTGAGGAGAACACCTGGAGAGAACATGTTGAGAAGAACACCTTGAGAGAACATGTTGAGGAGAACACCTTGAGAGAACATGTTGAGAAGAACACCTTGAGAGAACATGTTGAGAAGAACACCTTGAGAGAACATGTTGAGGAGAACACCTGGAGAGAACATGTTGAGAACACCTGGAGAGAACATGTTGAGGAGAACACCTGGAGAGAACATGTTGAGGAGAACACCTGGAGAGAACATGTTGAGAAGAACACCTGGAGAGAACATGTTGAGAACACCTGGAGAGAACATGTTGAGAACACCTTGAGAGAACATGTTGAGGAGAACACCTGGAGAGAACATGTTGAGAAGAACACCTTGAGAGAACATGTTGAGAAGAACACCTTGAGAGAACATGTTGAGAAGAACACCTTGAGAGAACATGTTGAGGAGAACACCTGGAGAGAACATGTTGAGAAGAACACCTGGAGAGAACATGTTGAGAAGAACACCTGGAGAGAACATGTTGAGGAGAACACCTGGAGAGAACATGTTGAGAACACCTGGAGAGAACATGTTGAGAACACCTTGAGAGAACATGTTGAGGAGAACACCTGGAGAGAACATGTTGAGAACACCTTGAGAGAACATGTTGAGGAGAACACCTGGAGAGAACATGTTGAGAACACCTGGAGAGAACATGTTGAGAACACCTTGAGAGAACATGTTGAGGAGAACACCTGGAGAGAACATGTTGAGAAGAACACCTTGAGAGAACATGTTGAGAAGAACACCTGGAGAGAACATGTTGAGAAGAACACCTTGAGAGAACATGTTGAGGAGAACACCTTGAGAGAACATGTTGAGGAGAACACCTTGAGAGAACATGTTGAGGAGAACACCTGGAGAGAACATGTTGAGGAGAACACCTGGAGAGAACATGTTGAGAACACCTGGAGAGAACATGTTGAGAACACCTTGAGAGAACATGTTGAGGAGAACACCTTGAGAGAACATGTTGAGGAGAACACCTGGAGAGAACATGTTGAGGAGAACACCTGGAGAGAACATGTTGAGGAGAACACCTGGAGAGAACATGTTGAGGAGAACACCTGGAGAGAACATGTTGAGGAGAACACCTGGAGAGAACATGTTGAGGAGAACACCTGGAGAGAACATGTTGAGGAGAACACCTGGAGAGAACATGTTGAGAAGAACACCTTGAGAGAACATGTTGAGGAGGCGTGCTGATAACATCATGCTGAGCAGGAACATGGTCAGAATACCGTGCTGAACAAGAACATGTTCAGTAGAACGTTGTGCAGGAAGATCATGCTGAGAACAGCAGTTGGAAATAGGTAAGAAAACACCACTAGTGCTCTCCACCACCAGACCTCTCCACCACCACCACCACCACCACCAGACCTCTCCACCACCACCACCACCACCACCAGACCTCTCCACCACCACCACCAGACCTCTCCACCACCACCACCACCAGACCCCTCCACCACCACCACCACACCTCTCCACCTCCACCAGACCTCTCCACCACCACCACCACCAGACCTCTCCACCACCACCACCACCACCACCAGACCTCTCCACCACCACCACCAGACCTCTCCACCACCACCACCACCAGACCCCTCCACCACCACCACCACACCTCTCCACCTCCACCAGACCTCTCCACCACCACCACCACCAGACCTCTCCACCACCACCACCACCAGACCTCTCCACCACCACCACCACCAGACCTCTCCACCACCACCACCACCACCACCAGACCTCTCCACCACCACCACCACCAGACCTCTCCACCACCACCACCACCAGACCTCTCCACCACCACCACCACCAGACCTCTCCACCACCACCACCAGACCTCACCACCACCACCACCACCACCACCAGACCTCTCCACCACCACCACCACCACCACCAGACCTCTCCACCACCACCACCACCACCACCAGACCTCTCCACCACCACCACCAGACCTCTCCACCACCACCACCAGACCTCTCCACCACCACCACCAGACCTCTCCACCACCACCACCAAAAGACCTCTCCACCCCCACCACCAGACCTCTCCACCACCACCACCACCAGACCTCTCCACCACCACCACCAGACCTCTCCACCACCACCACCACCACCAGACCTCTCCACCACCACCACCAGACCTCTCCACCACCACCACCACCAGACCTATCCACCACCACCACCACCAGACCTCTCCACCACCACCACCAGACCTCTCCACCACCACCACCACCACCAGACCTCTCCACCACCACCACCAACAGACCCCTCCACCACCACCACCACACCTCTCCACCTCCACCACCACCAGACCTCTCCACCACCACCACCAGACCCCTCCACCACCACCACCACACCTCTCCACCTCCACCACCACCAGACCTCTCCACCACCACCACCACCACCAGACCTCTCCACCACCACCACCACCACCACCAGACCTCTCCACCTCCACCACCACCACCACCAGACCTCTCCACCTCCACCACCACCAGA
Source organism: Procambarus clarkii (assembly GCF_040958095.1). Taxonomy (NCBI): domain Eukaryota; kingdom Metazoa; phylum Arthropoda; class Malacostraca; order Decapoda; family Cambaridae; genus Procambarus; species Procambarus clarkii. The sequence continues at coordinate 12,251,193 of NC_091204.1, forward strand.
CCTCTCCACCTCCACCACCACCACCACCAGACCTCTCCACCACCACCACCACCACCACCAGACCTCTCCACCACCACCACCACCACCACCAGACCTCTCCACCACCACCACCACCAGACCTCTCCACCACCACCACCACCACCACCAGACCTCTCCACCACCACCACCACCAGACCTCTCCACCACCACCACCACACCTCTCCACCTCCACCACCACCAGACCTCTCCACCTCCACCACCACCACCACCAGACCTCTCCACCTCCACCACCACCAGACCTCTCCACCACCACCACCACCACCACCACACCTCTCCACCACCACCACCACCAGACCTCTCCACCACCACCACCACCATCAGACCTCTCCACCACCACCACCACCATCAGACCTCTCCACCACCACCACCACCCCCCCCATCAGACCTCTCCACCACCACCACCACCATCAGACCTCTCCACCACCACCACCACCATCAGACCTCTCCACCACCACCACCACCACCACCATCAGACCTCTCCACCACCACCACCACCATCAGACCTCTCCACCACCACCACCACCACCAGACCTCTCCACCACCACCACCACCATCAGACCTCTCCACCACCACCACCACCATCAGACCTCTCCACCACCACCAGACCTCTCCACCACCTCCACCACCATCAGACCTCTCCACCACCACCACCACCACCCCCATCAGACCTCTCCACCACCACCACCACCAGACCTCTCCACCACCACCACCACCACCAGACCTCTCCACCACCACCACCACCACCATCAGACCTCTCCACCACCACCACCACCAGACCTCTCCACCACCACCATCAGACCTCTCCACCACCACCACCACCACCATCAGACCTCTCCACCACCACCACTACCACCACCACCACCACCATCAGACCTCTCCACCACCACCACCACCACCATCAGACCTCTCCACCACCACCACCATCAGACCTCTCCACCACCACCACCATCAGACCTCTCCACCACCACCACCATCAGACCTCTCCACCACCACCACCACCACCACCACCACCACCAGACCACCACCACCACCATCAGACCTCTCCACCACCACCAGACCTCTCCACCACCACCACCACCACCACCAGACCTCTCCACCACCACCACCACCACCACCATCAGACCTCTCCACCACCACCACCACCACCATCAGACCTCTCCACCACCACCACCACCAGACCTCTCCACCACCACCACCAGACCTCTCCACCACCACCACCACCAGACCTCTCCACCACCACCACCAGACCTCACCACCACCACCACCACCATCAGTCCTCTCCACCACCAGACCTCTCCACCACCACCACCATCAGTCTTCTCCACCACCACACCTCTCCACCACCACCACCACCATCAGTCCTCTCCACCACCACCACCAGACATCTCCACCACCACCACCACCACCACCATCAGACCTCTCCACCACCACCACCACCACCACCAGACCTCTCCACCACCACCACCACCACCACCAGACCTCTCCACCACCACCACCACCACCAGACCTCTCCACCACCACCACCACCACCAGACCTCACCACCACCACCAGACCTCTCCACCACCACCACCACCAGACCTCTCCACCACCACCACCACCAGACCTCTCCACCACCACCACCACCAGACCTCTCCACCACCACCACCACCAGACCTCTCCACCACCACCACCAGACCTCACCACCACCACCACCACCAGACTTCACCACCACCAGACCTCACCACCGCCAGACCTCACCACCACCACTACCACCACCAAACCTCACCACCAGACTTCACCACCACCAGACCTCACCACCACCACCACCAGACCTCACCACCACCAACACCACCAGACCACCACCACCAACACCACCAGACCACCACCACCACCAGACCTCACCACCACCACCACCACCACCACCACCAGAGCGAGGAGGCCTGGCCCATAACAAAGTCAGACACGGGCGGAGTGTGATGGTCCATAATTCACTACAGGTAATGGTGTGAGGCTTGTCCCGCTCTCCTCTTCAATAATGGACACTTACACTCCCGCCATTGTTACAACCCGCCCCCTTAATCCCTCCCTTACCCACTAAGGTGCTTTTGCTGTTGAACTGGTTGATACCTGGTTGATACCTGGTTGATGGGGTTCTGGGAGTTCTTCTACTGCCCAAGCCCGGCCCGAGGCCAGGCTTGACTTGCGAGAGTTTGGTCCACCAGGCTGTTGTTTGGAGCGGCCCGCAGGCCCACATATACCTGCTTGATGGGGTTCTGGGAGTTCTTCTACTCCCCAAGCCCGGCCCGAGGCCAGGCTTGACTTGCGAGAGTTTGGTCCACCAGGCTGTTGCTTGGAGCGGCCCGCAGGCCCACATACCCACCACAGCCCGGCTGGTCCGGCAACTGCTGCTGGGAATGCTACTGCTGCTACTGGTACTGCTGCTGCTGGTGCTGCTGCTGCTGGAGCTTCTACTGCTGCTAGGACTCAAGGGGCCCGGTCTCTGAACACACCTCCTGGTTGGTGGTCTGGTCAAACCAGGCTGTTAGACACACGTGCTCCCAACCTGACGTAGGAACCACAGCCTGGTTGATCAGGTACCCGTGCAGTTGGGTTATCAAGTGACTCTCCTGTACACCACATCACTGGAGCCTCACAACACACACCAACCCCACACAGCCCCGCTCCTGTGCCAGGTAAGTCCACTACGGGCTCACCATAGCCCGTGCTACTTGCCCCGCTCCTGTGCCAGGTAAGTCCACTACGGGCTCACCATAGCCCGTGCTACTTGCCCCGCTCCTGTGCCAGGTAAGTCCACTACGGGCTCACCATAGCCCGTGCTACTTGCCCCGCTCCTGCGCCAGGTAAGTCCACTACGGGCTCACTATAGCCCGTGCTACTTGCCCCGCTCCTGTGCCAGGTAAGTCCACTACGGGCTCACTATAGCCCGTGCTACTTGCCCCGCTCCTGTGCCAGGTAAGTCCACTACGGGCTCACCATAGCCCGTGCTACTTGCCCCGCTCCTGTGCCAGGTAAGTCCACTACGGGCTCACCATAGCCCGTGCTACTTGCCCCGCTCCTGTGCCAGGTAAGTCCACTACGGGCTCACCATAGCCCGTGCTACTTGCCCCGCTCCTGTGCCAGGTAAGTCCACTACGGGCTCACCATAGCCCGTGCTACTTGCCCCGCTCCTGTGCCAGGTAAGTCCACTACGGGCTCACCATAGCCCGTGCTACTTGCCCCGCTCCTGTGCCAGGTAAGTCCACTACGGGCTCACCATAGCCCGTGCTACTTGGAACTTGTTCCGAGTAGTTGAATCTATAACACCAACAACAACCACCTCAGTCGATTAAGGCAGTGTCTGGGATGCTCCCGGACGCAGGTTCGAATCCTCGTCACGGCCCTTGTGGATTTGCTCAACAACCACCTGTGTTTCCCCTCTCAATACCTGCTCATGAGCTGTGAACGTCGCTGTCAGGTCAAAAATCTCCAGGTTTAGTTAGCTTTGAGAACTCTGAGGCAGAACACAAAGACACTAGAAATAAATCATTCCTCTAAGCAGATTATAAATTCAGTGAAAACTTTTGAAACAACAACAATTCCCTTATTATGTATTATGTATTCAATGAGCGGAAACAGCTGGAGGGGGAGGGAGGGGGGGAAGGGGGGGATTTTGAAAAACAATGCTGTAGTTAGTATTGAGTCGTGTGTTGTACAATGGCCAAGATATGAACGAGCCATCCAGCTTAAAATGTCTCTGTCAAACTACTGGCAGGCCATTATGTGCTGGGAGGATAGACTCACTATCCCATGCTCCCTCTCCCTGGATCAATGGCTGCCTCTTCTTCCCATCATATTTACCTATTCCCAACAATCATCTATTCACCATGATCTCCCTGTCCCACTCTCCCTCTACCCCCTAAATGTTCCTCTTTGCTCTTTAACATCCTTCCTACCTATCCTATTTGGTGTAGTTCCTCACTGCCCTCTCTCTCTACCCATCTTACCTTATTCCTCGCCCTTCTATCCTCCCTTCATTCACCCTGTATCATCTTCCTACCTCTGCCTCCTGCCCCCAGCAGCCTTGCCCTCCCCCGTGCCCCAGTGCCCCTGCTCGAGGTGTACACAAGATCATTACTGACCAATGTCCAGGTAAAGCGATATACCCAGAGGCAAGCGGCTTACACCACCATACACCTCGCTCAAGCCTTCCCAATCTCACCCAATCTTGTTCCGATAGCGTTTGGTCTCTCGGTCTCTCTCTCTCTCTCTCTCTCTCTCTCTCTCTCTCTCTCTCTCTCTCTCTCTCTCTCTCTCTCTCTCTCTCTCTCTCTCTTGGGTGCTGGCCAGTTGGAGGGAAGGCTAAACGCACTGGAGGAAACGTCTATCAAAACAACATATATATACTTTATATACTTTATATACATATATATACTTTGAGAACACACGCCTCGTTGAACAAATCTACAAGGGCCGTGACGAGGATTCGAACCTCGTTTGCCACCCTCCGTCCACTCTGTCTTTCAGGCAACAACGCTTCTGGAATTGTGGAGGCATCCTGGCCGAAACGCAATCATTTACACTCTGCCATGGCTGTTGTTATAGATTAAGCTACTCGGAACAAGTTCCAAGTAGCACGGGCTATGGTGAACCCGTAGTGGACTTACCTGGCAAAGGAGCGGGGCAAGTAGCACGGGCTATGGTGAGCCCGTAGTGGACTTACCTGGCACAGGAGCGGGGCAAGTAGCACGGGCTATGGTGAGCCCGTAGTGGACTTACCTGGCACAGGAGCGGGGCCAAGTAGCACGGGCTATGGTGAGCCCGTAGTGGACTTACCTGGCACAGGAGCGGGGCAAGTAGCACGGGCTATGGTGAGCCCGTAGTGGACTTACCTGGCACAGGAGCGGGGCAAGTAGCACGGGCTATGGTGAGCCCGTAGTGGACTTACCTGGCACAGGAGCGGGGCAAGTAGCATGGTCTATGGTGAGCCCGTAGTGGACTTACCTGTCACAGGAGCGGGGCAAGTAGCACGGGCTATGGTGAGCCCGTAGTGGACTTACCTGGCACAGGAGCGGGGCAAGTAGCACGGGCTATGGTGAGCCCGTAGTGGACTTACCTGGCACAGGAGCGGGGCAAGTAGCATGGTCTATGGTGAGCCCGTAGTGGACTTACCTGTCACAGGAGTGGGGCAAGTAGCACGGGCTATGGTGAGCCCGTAGTGGACTTACCTGGCACAGGAGCGGGGCAAGTAGCATGGGCTATGGTGAGCCCGTAGTGAACTTACCTGGCACAGGAGCGGGGCAAGTAGCATGGGCTATGGTGAGCCCGTAGTGGACTTACCTGGCACAGGAGCGAGGCAAGTAGCACGGGCTATGGTGAGCCCGTAGTGGACTTACCTGTCACAGGAGTGGGGCAAGTAGCACGGGCTATGGTGAGCCCGTAGTGGACTTACCTGGCACAGGAGCGGGGCAAGTAGCATGGGCTATGGTGAGCCCGTAGTGGACTTACCTGGCACAGGAGCGGGGCAAGTAGCATGGGCTATGGTGAGCCCGTAGTGGACTTACCTGGCACAGGAGCGAGGCTGGACCTGCCAACGCTCCGCCGCTAGACCCAACAGACAGACATTCCACTTAAATCCGTTTAAGAGTTTGTCAACAGAAACAGACCAACAGACAAGACCCAAAAACAAAACAGAGTCTGCCTCCTGGAGTCCAGTAAGTATGGAATGGTGCTCAAGCACCATCGGGGATTGATCTCAGACCCGGTTAGACACAGGATTAATTATTACCTCCCTCCCCCTCATCAAGCCAATATTTTGTCTCACTTCTCCCAGTACCACAAGTGACCCAATTTTATTAGGTATCCCAATTTTTCCCAATTGTTATCCTAATGCCAAAGTTATCCCAATTTTAGTACCTATATGGTAGCCGGTCGGCCGAGCAGACAGCACACTGGACTTGTGGTCCTGGGTTCTATCCCAGGCGCCGGCGAGAAACAATGGGCAGAGTTTCTTTCACCCTATGCCCCTGTTACCTAGCAATAAAATAGGTACCTGGGTGTTAGTCAGCTGTCATGGGCTGCTTCCTGGGGGTGGAGGCCGGGTCGAAGACCGGGCCGCGGGGACACTAAAGCCCCGAAATCATCTCAAGATAACCTCAAGATATATGTACAGGGGTTTATAGCCTCACCCCCCCCTAGAGTTACCACTCCGTAAAGAATACGACTGTTTTGTTGCCTAACTAGACACGTACGAGGCATAGTCGAATACGTCGATATTGCGCTGCTTTGACTTTTGCTAATACGTCAATTTTTTTAACGGATTGGTTTAAAAAAAAAAGGGACGATGTGCCCTTCCCATCCTACAAGACCCGGACCTTAAAACCCCCTTAAGAACCCCCACAACCCCAGCACCCCCTTAACTCCCCCCCCCACCCCACCCCACAGAGTAGCCTCACATCATGGAGTAATTATCAAAAAAAAAAATAAAAAAAAAAAAAAAAAAGTTTCGACAAATGTACCACCACGATTCAGAGTGAAAGCTTTTAAGGTGATTAGCAGAGTGCGGGATTGGGGGGGGGGAAATAATAATAATAATAATAATAATAATAATAATAATAATAATAATAATAATAATAATAATAATAATAATAATAAAAAAAAACGGAAAAAGCCCCCCCCCCAAAATAAAATAAAAAAAGCTGATTATAGATGAAATACAACAATTAGAAGCCACTAATACAACCCCCCCCCCCTTTATATATGCGTGTGGCAGGGCGACTCTTCCTTGGGTATCAACAACATATCAAAGGGAATAGTTAAAGAATAAACAGGAAATAAATCCTGCCTTTTTTATAATGCGCAAATTTCAACTGTATGCGCTTTGTGTTAGTCATAAATTATTCACACAGGAATACTCGCCGAACATTTGGCCGCCATGTAATGTTTTCTAATGGCAGGGAAAGTCAACATTTATATGTTATCATCAACTTTTAACTGACGGGAAAAAACTGTTAATGATGTGTTTTCCCCTCTTAGGTCGTGACACGTTGTTTCCCTCAGCGTAATAATTTGGGCTAGTTTGTGTGCGTACTAGCCTAGGGTATTGTTTTGTGTGTGTGTGTGTGTGTGTGTGTGTGTGTGTGTGTGTGTGTGTGTGTGTGTGTGGTGTGTGTGTGTGTGTGTGTGTGTGTGTGTGTGTGTGTGTGTGTGTGTGTGTGTGGTGTGTGTGTGTGTGTATGTATGTGTGTGTGTGTGTGTGTGTGGTGTGTGTGTGTGTGTGTGTGTGGTGTGTGGTGTGTGTGTGTGTGTGTGTGTGTGTGTGTGTGTGTGTGTGTGTGTGTGTGTGTGTGTGGTGTGTGTGTGTGTGTGTGTGGTGTGTGTGTGTGTATGTGTGTGTGTGTGGGGGGGGGGTACTGGTATGAGGGAGGTAGTGTACGTGTGGGTACCAACACTTAAATGTGCTTGGAGGGTCGGGTGCTAGCTCCCAATCTCCGCCTTACAAGTTAATGCAGTCACGCCAGACAGTCTTGCTGTTCCTTGTCATATTTTATGGGGGGGGGGGGCTGTTCTCGGTTCTTGTGTAATTACCTAAGTGTAGTTACAGGATGAGAGCTACGCTCGTGGTGTCCCGTCTTCCCAGCACTCTTTGTCATATAACGCTTTGAAACTACTGACGGTCTTGGCCTCCACCACCTTCTCACTTAACTTGTTCCAACCGTCTACCACTCAGTGAATTTTCTAGTTGCTCACCTAGTTGTGCTTGCAGGGTCGAGCGTGTGCTCTTAAGCCCCGCCTTTCGGCCATCATTAGTTCAACGCAGTGACTTATTTTCACTCGTTGTTCTTGCCATTTTTAAAGTTGTGTCTCGAACTGGCTAAGATTACTTCCTCATCAAGTCCGCTCCACTTATTTACCACTCTGAGACTACAAGAAGTGCTTCTAAAAGTGTATTATAATTGAGAACCCACTAAGCCAGCCTTGGCTGCCTATATCTTTGGCCCGTAACAAGTTATAGTTTTGTTTTCAGGAGAGAGGGTTCCATGCCGGAGCTCCATATCTAAGAGTAGTTCTGTCAAAAGCCTACGTAAATGATCTGAAAGACGACTTCGTCCATGTTTCAGAAAGCTACAACGATGCTGGCCAGTTTGGTACAAGCCGCTGATGTTATTCTGCTAATGGGTGTTTCTGGCGATAGATTAAGAGCCAAATATGCTCCCATCTTTCCCATTTTCTGAAGCAAGAATCTGTCTCCTTTCTCTGTCCTATAATGCTGAATAGATCTTCTCACTGCTAGTCCTGTCATAACTTTGCATTTGGTTGGATTAAGGTCAAGAAGATCTTGCAGCCAGATTGCCGAGAACCCCTGCAACAGGTTCTTCCTGTGGCAGGGAAGTTCAGGGCTTCTGCCCCTGTACTTCCCTCCTGATCTGATTCCTCTCATTAGTTTTGCATCATCTTCCAACACAGATGTGAAGGAGTGTGTGTGAGTGTAATATGAGGGGGGGGGGTGTACTTTCTGAATCCTGGCACACTTGATGTATGTCACTTGGACTCCAAGATATACTACGCAATGAAGCAATTCTATGTGAAGCAATAATTACGATCTTGCAAATTCCATATTGCACGTAGGTTGGAATTGTAACGGAACAGTTATGTCTGTGGTAAAAGTTCAACTCTCTCTCTCTCACACACACACACACACACACACACACACACACACACACACACACACCCACACACACACACACACACACACACACACACACGTGGCAGCAAGCACCCAAATGGGTACCTGTGTGCACCAAAAATGAGCTTTAACATTCGGAAACCAGTCCGGCAGGCGATTGGGTCCTTCAAACTCAAGACCCAAGAGCTGAAGCTCAACTGTGGTAAGCCCAACTAGGGGAGTACACAGGCACACACTATAAAGCAATTCTGCCTCAGTAATTGCAATATGGAGGATAAGATAGGCAGGGCGAGTGAGGGAAGGGGCCACGATAATAAGGGAAGAGTGATGAAAGAGGAGCCAGGCGGCACCAAAATGATAAGAGGGAGAAAGGGATAGGGAGAGTATTAATATGGGATGAGGCGAGCCAGGAGAGAGAGAGAGAGAGAGAGAGAGAGAGAGAGAGAGAGAGAGAGAGAGAGAGAGAGAGAGAGAGAGAGAGAGAGAGAGAGAGAGAGATTGTGTGTGTGTGTGTGTGTGTGTGTGTGTGTGTGTGTGTGTGTGTGTGTTCTACTCTGCCTCTCAGGAAAAGAAACGCTGACAAAATGTTCCTGCCCGGGCCGGGGCTCGAATCCGGATCTTACGGGTGTGAGTAGAAGACCTATCCCGTCCTCCCTTACACCAACAAGCGCTCCCCCTTGTGCCACCACCTGGCAATCACTCCTCTTAACATCCCATTCACCTGGGCACTAAGAGACTCGAACCCTGGCCCCACGCATGTGATACCGAAGCTCTGTTGACTGGGCTATGAGTAGCCTTAATAGGGAAAGTTAAAAACAAAACAAAATCACAGACTATGGTTTTAGGTGCTTTTATAAGCTCAATTTACAATCGTTTTGTGCATTACATAACACATATTTGCCACATATTTGGTACATGAGCCTCCACGCTGAGGCTTCCCACAGGCTGGTGATACTGTGTTGACTATGCACGATATTCGTCATTCATCGATACCTGATCAACCAGGCTGTGATTCATACGTCAGGCTGCGAGCAGCCGCGTCCAACAGCCTGGCTGATCAGTCCAGCAACCAGGAGGCCTGGTCGGCGACCGGGCCGCGGGGACGCTAAGCCCCGGAGCCACCTCAAGGTAAGGTTCTGCAGGAGTAAGCAATGTGGAGTGGACACGTCTGCCTTTACCATGATGGATGGATAAGACAAGTGTCAACATCTTTGGGCATATCACCTTTTACACACTACACTATACACACTACACTATACACACTACACTATACACACTACCTACACAGTACACTATACACACTACCTACACAGTACACTATACACACTACCTACACAGTACACTATACACACTACCTACACAGTACACTATACACACTACCTACACAGTACACTATACACACTACCTACACAGTACACTATACACACTACCTACACAGTACACTATACACACTACCTACACAGTACACTATACACACTACCTATACAGTACACTATACATACTACACTATACACACTACCTACACAGTACACTATACACACTACACTATACACACTACCTACACAGTACACTATACACACTACCTACACAGTACACTATACACACTACCTACACAGTACACTATACACACTACCTACACAGTACACTATACACACTACCTATACAGTACACTATACATACTACACTATACACACTACCTACACAGTACACTATAGTAGTAGGGAGTAAGAGCCACAGGCTCCTTTTTTTTTTGGGGAGAGGACCCCTGTGGACTGTAAGAGCCACAGGCTCCTTTTTTTTTTGGGGAGAGGACCCCTGTGGACTGTAAGAGCCACAGGCTCCTTTTTTTTTTTTTCTGGGAAATATCCCGCGTGTTAGCCAGGGTTTCAGGTAAATTTTTGTCAGTCACTGATTTTAGAAGTTGTTAAAGTTCTTATAATGAAAATAATTTCCGAGACTTAGAAGTTTGTTTAAGTCTTATGATGAAAATAATTTCCGAGACATAGAAGTTTGTTAAGGCCTTATGGGAGAAATTCAAATAACGTGTGTAGCACTTTAGGGCTTCCAGGAGAACTCTACGGACATATTTTACATGTTTTCAACTTACAAAATCGTCTATGTAAGCCTTAGTTATTCATATAAATTTAGAAAATCGCCTGTGTAAGTCATGGTTTTCAAGTCTCGTACATCACACCCCCCTCCCTCCCCCCCTTACCTCGCAATCTGTCGCCTCACCTGTGTTTACTTTAGACGTCAGCCAGCCAGTCGGCTCTTAATCTTATCTTATCTTATCCATAATATCTGGACCGTCCCTCCTCTCTCTCTCTCTCTCTCTCCTTTCATTCAGTTCAACTATTTTCCAACATCGTATGTTTGCTCCTTTTCATTAAGCAAGTCAGTATGTTTGCTCCTTTTCATTAAGCAAGTCAGTTTTACACAAATAAATCATGTTAGTAAGCAAGTTCTAGCTCACGTTCCCCACCTTAGTCCCCTGTCGTATAAAGAATACTATCATTCCAATCCCTCTAAAATTTAAAAATAATCATATTTCAAATGTAGTTCAATACAGTAATTAGTTACCAAGCTCCAGCTCTTGTCCTCCGCCTTAGCTCTCTCTCGTATCTTCGTTAGTATCAGTCCAATTTCCCTGAAATTTCTACCCTCTGTATTTCAGACATAGTTTAGTAAATGCAAACAGTTACCAAGCTCCAGCTCTTGTCCTCCGCCTTAGCTCTCTCTCGTATCTTCGTTAGTAACAGATCAATTCCCCTGAAATTTCTACCCTCTGCATTTCAGACACCGTAAATAAGATCAAATAGTTATCGAGCTCCAGCTCTCGTCCCCGCCTTAATTCTCTTTCGTATCTTTGTAAATAACCCATCAATTTCCCTAAAATTAAAAGCAGACATACTTCAAAGTTAGTAAATAAGATCAAGTCAGTTACTGAGCTCCAGCTCTCGTCCCCGCCTTAGTTCTCTTTCATATCTTTGTAAATAAACCATCAATTTCCCTGAAATTTTTACCCTCTGTATTTCAGACATAGTAAATATGAAGTAAACAATTATAAAACTCTAGCTCTTGTCCTCTGTCCAAGCTCACTTTTGTAAAATCATTACTCTCAGTCCAAATCACCCAACTACATTTTCAGACATAGTAAATAAAAAACCAGTTCAGTTATCAAGTTTCAACTCTTGTGCCCCAGCTTAGTTCATTTGTACAAGTTCTTTATTTTCCAACTAAATCACCCTGAGATTTAAGATCACCTTATTTCTAACGTAGTAAAATTAATCGGGGCATTAACCAAGCTACATTTCCTCTGCCTTAGATCATCAAACATAAATATTTTCGATCAAGTCCGTCTCCTGCCTATCTGTTTATCAGAATAATTACATTACCCTCCCCTCCCCAACGTATCCAAAACTTCAATAATCGTACTGTATTTGCATATTTTCTCTATATTCAGCTGTGTTCTTCACATTTTGTCCATGTTTTCTATGTTCACTCCATGTTCTTCAAATGTTCACAGTCCCATTCAGTTCATATTTTCACAAGTATCTCCATTTTTTCTGTAATCTTTCTCTTAGTCTCATTACTTTCTCTACAAATTCTAGTCATATTTTCTATGTTTTCATGTTCATCTCATGTTCTCTTTACAACTTTATACTCAATATTCATGCTAACTTCCATATTTTTTGTGTTCTTTGTCAATATTCATGTTCCTCTACAAGTTCATGTTCCGCACAAGATCACTTCATTTTTTCACCTTCACTTACATGTTTTCTACATTCTTTGTCATATTCTCCATGTTCTTAAACAAATCTACACTTTATTCAGTTCCAAATTTACAAAGACAAACCTTTCTTGTAACTTCTTAACTAAAAATCTTTCGCCAATCAACTGAAACATAGTCACTTTCCTCATTTCTCAACTAAACTTATTATCCAGTCAACTAAAAATAGTCAGAAATAGCCTCGTTCAACACTGTTCTTAACTAAAACAACCTTTCTCTTAGCTAAAAATTGTCAAAGGAAACTTTTTCAGCACTTTCTTAACAGGCGCTATGTTTCATCAAGAAAAATTGTCAAAGGAAACTTTCCAAAACTGTTCATAACTAGCTTTTATCCATCGTCAATCAACTAAAAATAATAACTTTCATCATTTCTTAACTAAACTTATTCCCCCAGTCATCAGAAAATAACAGTGTTCTTCATGTTTCATTGTCATTTCATAACTAAAATTATCCATCAATCAACAGAAAAAGCCATGTTCATCATGTTTTGTCTTTTTGCTTAACTAAAATTATGTTTTGTCAAGTAAGAAAAAATAACCAAAGATATCTTTCATCGCTGTTCTTAACTGACATTATACTTTGGGGAGCACTAAATAGCCACTTTCGTCATGTTTTGTCTTTTTCCATAACTAAAAGTATTCATCGGTCAACTAAAAAATAGTTACTTCATCATGTTTCCTTGTCATTTCTTAACTGAAATATCACTTCTCTCATCTGAAATAGTCAGGATTAACCTCATTCAACACCGTTCTTAACTAAAGTAACCTTTTGCTTAGCTAAAAATTGTCAAAGGAATCTTTTCAGCACTGTTCATAACTAACTTTATCCATCGTCAAGTAAGAAAATATAGTCAAAAGATATCTATCATCGTCGTTCTTAACTGACATTTATACTTTGTGGAGCACTAAAATAGTCAAATGTAACTTTTTCAACACTTTCGTAACTAAAATTATATGTCGCTAAGTAAGAAAAATAGTCAAAGGTGCTCTTCTTTACACCAAAGTTACTCTTCGAGAAATCAAAGACTCTCTTCAATACATCAAGGACTTACTCAAAGACACCAAAGTTACACTCTAAGACATCCTTCGAGACATCAAAGACTTCAATGGGACTCTTCCATTCATCAAAGACATTCTCTAAGCCCTCAAAGTTATTCTCAGCACAATCAAAAGTTATTCCAAGACAACAAAAGTCATTCTCAGAGCTATCAAAATTATTCTCGGAGTCATCAAAAGGTATTCTCTAACTCACTTTTGGTCATTAAAGTTAAGTTCTATGTTATAAAAGTTTGTCTCAGAGACATCTAAAGTTAATCTTAGAGTTATCAAATGTAATCTCTAACTCTCTTTTGTTCATCAAAGTTGATCTCAGAGTTAACAAAGGTAATCTCTAACTCACTCTCGTTCATCAAAGTTATTCAAAGAGCTAACAAAAGTTATTCTCAGAGTCACCTTCGTTCTTCAGAGATACTTTCCAAAACATCTTTATTCATCAAAGTTATTCTCAGAGGCATAAAAGTCATTCTCAGAGCTATCAAACTTGTTCTCAAAGTCATCAAACTTATTCACAGAGTCATCAAAGTTAATCTAAGACATCATTTTTCATCAAAGATATTCTCTCTAAACCATCAATGTTCTTCTCTAAGACATAAAAGTTATTCTCAGACTCACCTTCGTTCGTCAGAGAAACTTTCAAAACATCTTTGTTCATCAAACTTGTTTTCAAAGTCATCAAAAGTTAATCTAAGACATCTTCTTTCATCAAAGTTATTTTCAGAGACATCTAAAGTTATTCTCAGAGCTATCAAACTTGTTCTCAGAGTCATCAAATGTTATTCTCGAAGTCATCAAAGTTATTTTCAGAGACATCTAAAGTTAATTTCTATGTTATAAAGTTATTCTCAGAGACATCTAAAGTTAATCTTGGTCATCAAAGTTATTTTCAGAGACATCTAAAGTTATTTTCTATGTTATAAAGTTATTCTCAGAGACATCTAAAGTTAATCTTGGTCATCAAAGTTGTTCTCTAAACATCAATGTTGTTCTCCAAGACATCAAAGATGTTCTCAAAATCATAAAAGTTATTCCCAGAGCTATCAAAGTTAATCTCAGAGTTATCCAAAGATATTCTCATGTCCACAAAAGTTATTCCAAGAGACGTCAAAGTTGTTTCAAAAGACATCAAAGTTAATCTCAGAGTTATCCAAAGACATTCTCAGAGACATCTAAAGTTATTCTCTAAGACATCAAAGTTGTTCTAAGAGTTATCAAAAGTTATTCTCAGTCATGATATGTTATTCTCTAACTCACTTCCATTCATCAAAGACATTCTCTAAGTCCTGAAAGTTATTCTCTAAGACAACAAAGTCTTTCTCAGAGCTACCAAAGATGTTCTCTAAATCATAAAAGTTAATCTTAACTCACCTTCGTTCATTAGAGAAACTTTCCAATCCATATTCGTTGACCAGAGTTATTCTCAGAGTCATCAAAGCGATCTCTAATTCATCTTCGTTCTCCAAAGTTGTTCTCTAAGACACCTTCATTCATCAAAGAAACTCTCCTTCTTCCATCATGTTATTCTTTAAGACATCTTCAGTCATAAAATTTTCTCTCCAAAATGTAACTAGTTCAGCTTTTCATACCAAACCTGCATTTCTGTTAAAACATATTTTCTTAGTTGCTTTACCCTAAAACTGTTCTCTGAACTACACTGTTCAAACCTACGTAACCTATCCTCTCCACCCAATGTTACTTAGTTAACGTAACGTTCCTAAACCTAGCTTTACCTATCCTAACATACCTTACCTTACCTTCCCTATCTTACCTAACCTAACCTAACTTTACCTATGTTACCTTACCTTCCCTATCTTACCTAACTTTACCTATCCTAACATAACTTACCTTACCTTCACTAACTTAACCTAACTTTACCTATCCTAACTTAACTTACCTAACTTATTCTGCTTAACATAACTTACCTTACCTTCCCTATCTTACCTAACTTTACCTATCCTATCCTAACCTAACTTGTCTTACCCAACTTAATCTTACTTTCCCAAACTGATGTATCCTAACTTATCTAGTCCAACCAAACATGATCTAACTTAAGTATTCCTTCTTGTCTTTGTGTTTCGTCAATCATTGTCTCATATTCATTTAAGCATTTCAAAGAATTATAATTTCTCAAATGGACGTTTTTGCATTTCAAGTGCTATTTGTTAGAGATTGAATATTTAAGCATTTCAAAGAATTTTTGTTATATATGGGCATTTACTCATTTCAAGGGATAATTTCTCAAATGGACGTTTTTGCATTTCAAGTGTTATTTGTTTAAGATTGGGTATTTAACCATTTCAAAGAATTTTTGTTATATATGGGCATTTACTCGTTTCAAGGGATAATTTCTCAAATGGACGTTTTGCATTTCAAGTGTTATTTGTTTAAGATTGGGTATTTAACCATTTCAAAGGATTTTGTTATATATGGGAACTTACTCGTTTCAAGGGCTAATTTCTCAAATGGTCATTTTTGCAGATCAAGGGTTATTTGTTAAAGTTCATCAAGTTGCCCATAAGTTGTATTTATTATGTTTGTTACCATATGTTCTTATTCCCCAACCCCTTAACCTAACCTCTTGTAATCTTAGTGTATTAGTAGGTTCTATCTTATGTTCTTATTCCCCGACCCTTTAACCTAACCTTTCAGATGTAGTTTGTTGAATATATTATCCTTTTCCTAACCTTTCAGATGTAGCTTTGTTTCTCCTTTTTGTATATTTTTACCCAAACCCACCATCCCACTTAACCTTCTTTCCTTCTTTACTTTGATTCTCCTACTCCTTCTAACCCTCCTTTTCTATCTCTCTCCCTTATTCTCTCTCTTCCTCCCCCTCTCTCTCCCTCATTTGCTCAAATGCTCTCTTGTTTCTCAAATTCAAGTCTTAATGCTCCCATTCTCACACCCTCACTCTCATTCACTTAGTTTTTCTTTTTCTCAAATTCAAGTCTTAGTGCTCCCATTCTCACACCCTCACTCTCATTCACTTAGTTTTTCTTTTTCTCAAATTCAAGTCTTAGTGCTCCCATGCCCACACTCTCTCTCATTCTCTCTTCCTTATTCTCTCTCTTCCTCCCCCTCTATCTTACTCCTTGCTCTTCTTTCATGCTCTCACTCCCTTGAGCTCTTGTTTCTCAATTTCAAGTCTTAGTAGATCTGATTCTTTACTATTGTAATTTTTATTATTACTAAGATAAAGAATGAACTTATATGTGAAAACAAAGTAAAGAAGGAAAGAAGGTTAAGTGGGATGGTGGGTTTGGGTAAAAATATACAAAAAGGAGAAACAAAGCTACATCTGAAAGGTTAGGAAAAGGATAATATATTCAACAAACTACATCTGAAAGGTTAGGTTAAAGGGTCGGGGAATAAGAACATAAGATAGAACCTACTAATACACTAAGATTACAAGAGGTTAGGTTAAGGGGTTGGGGAATAAGAACATATGGTAACAAACATAATAAATACAACTTATGGGCAACTTGATGAACTTTAACAAATAACCCTTGATCTGCAAAAATGACCATTTGAGAAATTAGCCCTTGAAACGAGTAAGTTCCCATATATAACAAAATCCTTTGAAATGGTTAAATACCCAATCTTAAACAAATAACACTTGAAATGCAAAACGTCCATTTGAGAAATTATCCCTTGAAACGAGTAAATGCCCATATATAACAAAAATTCTTTGAAATGGTTAAATACCCAATCTTAAACAAATAACACTTGAAATGCAAAAACGTCCATTTGAGAAATTATCCCTTGAAATGAGTAAATGCCCATATATAACAAAAATTCTTTGAAATGCTTAAATATTCAATCTCTAACAAATAGCACTTGAAATGCAAAAACGTCCATTTGAGAAATTATAATTCTTTGAAATGCTTAAATGAATATGAGACAATGATTGACGAAACACAAAGACAAGAAGGAATACTTAAGTTAGATCATGTTTGGTTGGACTAGATAAGTTAGGATACATCAGTTTGGGAAAGTAAGATTAAGTTGGGTAAGACAAGTTAGGTTAGGATAGGATAGGTAAAGTTAGGTAAGATAGGGAAGGTAAGGTAAGTTATGTTAAGCAGAATAAGTTAGGTAAGTTAAGTTAGGATAGGTAAAGTTAGGTTAAGTTAGTGAAGGTAAGGTAAGTTATGTTAGGATAGGTAAAGTTAGGTAAGATAGGGAAGGTAAGGTAACATAGGTAAAGTTAGGTTAGGTTAGGTAAGATAGGGAAGGTAAGGTATGTTAGGATAGGTAAAGCTAGGTTTAGGAACGTTACGTTAACTAAGTAACATTGGGTGGAGAGGATAGGTTACGTAGGTTTGAACAGTGTAGTTCAGAGAACAGTTTTAGGGTAAAGCAACTAAGAAAATATGTTTTAACAGAAATGCAGGTTTGGTATGAAAAGCTGAACTAGTTACATTTTGGAGAGAAAATTTTATGACTGAAGATGTCTTAAAGAATAACATGATGGAAGAAGGAGAGTTTCTTTGATGAATGAAGGTGTCTTAGAGAACAACTTTGGAGAACGAAGATGAATTAGAGATCGCTTTGATGACTCTGAGAATAACTCTGGTCAACGAATATGGATTGGAAAGTTTCTCTAATGAACGAAGGTGAGTTAAGATTAACTTTTATGATTTAGAGAACATCTTTGGTAGCTCTGAGAAAGACTTTGTTGTCTTAGAGAATAACTTTCAGGACTTAGAGAATGTCTTTGATGAATGGAAGTGAGTTAGAGAATAACATATCATGACTGAGAATAACTTTTGATAACTCTTAGAACAACTTTGATGTCTTAGAGAATAACTTTAGATGTCTCTGAGAATGTCTTTGGATAACTCTGAGATTAACTTTGATGTCTTTTGAAACAACTTTGACGTCTCTTGGAATAACTTTTGTGGACATGAGAATATCTTTGGATAACTCTGAGATTAACTTTGATAGCTCTGGGAATAACTTTTATGATTTTGAGAACATCTTTGATGTCTTGGAGAACAACATTGATGTTTAGAGAACAACTTTGATGACCAAGATTAACTTTAGATGTCTCTGAGAATAACTTTATAACATAGAAAATAACTTTAGATGTCTCTGAAAATAACTTTGATGACTTCGAGAATAACATTTGATGACTCTGAGAACAAGTTTGATAGCTCTGAGAATAACTTTAGATGTCTCTGAAAATAACTTTGATGAAAGAAGATGTCTTAGATTAACTTTTGATGACTTTGAAAACAAGTTTGATGAACAAAGATGTTTTGAAAGTTTCTCTGACGAACGAAGGTGAGTCTGAGAATAACTTTTATGTCTTAGAGAAGAACATTGATGGTTTAGAGAGAATATCTTTGATGAAAAATGATGTCTTAGATTAACTTTGATGACTCTGTGAATAAGTTTGATGACTTTGAGAACAAGTTTGATAGCTCTGAGAATGACTTTTATGCCTCTGAGAATAACTTTGATGAATAAAGATGTTTTGGAAAGTATCTCTGAAGAACGAAGGTGACTCTGAGAATAACTTTTGTTAGCTCTTTGAATAACTTTGATGAACGAGAGTGAGTTAGAGATTACCTTTGTTAACTCTGAGATCAACTTTGATGAACAAAAGAGAGTTAGAGATTACATTTGATAACTCTAAGATTAACTTTAGATGTCTCTGAGACAAACTTTTATAACATAGAACTTAACTTTAATGACCAAAAGTGAGTTAGAGAATACCTTTTGATGACTCCGAGAATAATTTTGATAGCTCTGAGAATGACTTTTGTTGTCTTGGAATAACTTTTGATTGTGCTGAGAATAACTTTGAGGGCTTAGAGAATGTCTTTGATGAATGGAAGAGTCCCATTGAAGTCTTTGATGTCTCGAAGGATGTCTTAGAGTGTAACTTTGGTGTCTTTGAGTAAGTCCTTGATGTATTGAAGAGAGTCTTTGATTTCTCGAAGAGTAACTTTGGTGTAAAGAAGAGCACCTTTGACTATTTTTCTTACTTAGCGACATATAATTTTAGTTACGAAAGTGTTGAAAAAGTTACATTTGACTATTTTAGTGCTCCACAAAGTATAAATGTCAGTTAAGAACGACGATGATAGATATCTTTTGACTATATTTTCTTACTTGACGATGGATAAAGTTAGTTATGAACAGTGCTGAAAAGATTCCTTTGACAATTTTTAGCTAAGCAAAAGGTTACTTTAGTTAAGAACGGTGTTGAATGAGGTTAATCCTGACTATTTCAGATGAGAGAAGTGATATTTCAGTTAAGAAATGACAAGGAAACATGATGAAGTAACTATTTTTTAGTTGACCGATGAATACTTTTAGTTATGGAAAAAGACAAAACATGACGAAAGTGGCTATTTAGTGCTCCCCAAAGTATAATGTCAGTTAAGAACAGCGATGAAAGATATCTTTGGTTATTTTTTCTTACTTGACAAAACATAATTTTAGTTAAGCAAAAAGACAAAACATGATGAACATGGCTTTTTCTGTTGATTGATGGATAATTTTAGTTATGAAATGACAATGAAACATGAAGAACACTGTTATTTTCTGATGACTGGGGGAATAAGTTTAGTTAAGAAATGATGAAAGTTATTATTTTTAGTTGATTGACGATGGATAAAAGCTAGTTATGAACAGTTTTGGAAAGTTTCCTTTGACAATTTTTCTTGATGAAACATAGCGCCTGTTAAGAAAGTGCTGAAAAAGTTTCCTTTGACAATTTTTAGCTAAGAGAAAGGTTGTTTTAGTTAAGAACAGTGTTGAACGAGGCTATTTCTGACTATTTTTAGTTGACTGGATAATAAGTTTAGTTGAGAAATGAGGAAAGTGACTATGTTTCAGTTGATTGGCGAAAGATTTTTAGTTAAGAAGTTACAAGAAAGGTTTGTCTTTGTAAATTTGGAACTGAATAAAGTGTAGATTTGTTTAAGAACATGGAGAATATGACAAAGAATGTAGAAAACATGTAAGTGAAGGTGAAAAAATGAAGTGATCTTGTGCGGAACATGAACTTGTAGAGGAACATGAATATTGACAAAGAACACAAAAAATATGGAAGTTAGCATGAATATTGAGTATAAAGTTGTAAAGAGAACATGAGATGAACATGAAAACATAGAAAATATGACTAGAATTTGTAGAGAAAGTAATGAGACTAAGAGAAAGATTACAGAAAAAATGGAGATACTTGTGAAAATATGAACTGAATGGGACTGTGAACATTTGAAGAACATGGAGTGAACATAGAAAACATGGACAAAATGTGAAGAACACAGCTGAATATAGAGAAAATATGCAAATACAGTACGATTATTGAAGTTTTGGATACGTTGGGGAGGGGAGGGTAATGTAATTATTCTGATAAACAGATAGGCAGGAGACGGACTTGATCGAAAATATTTATGTTTGATGATCTAAGGCAGAGGAAATGTAGCTTGGTTAATGCCCCGATTAATTTTACTACGTTAGAAATAAGGTGATCTTAAATCTCAGGGTGATTTAGTTGGAAAATAAAGAACTTGTACAAATGAACTAAGCTGGGGCACAAGAGTTGAAACTTGATAACTGAACTGGTTTTTTATTTACTATGTCTGAAAATGTAGTTGGGTGATTTGGACTGAGAGTAATGATTTTACAAAAGTGAGCTTGGACAGAGGACAAGAGCTAGAGTTTTATAATTGTTTACTTCATATTTACTATGTCTGAAATACAGAGGGTAAAAATTTCAGGGAAATTGATGGTTTATTTACAAAGATATGAAAGAGAACTAAGGCGGGGACGAGAGCTGGAGCTCAGTAACTGACTTGATCTTATTTACTAACTTTGAAGTATGTCTGCTTTTAATTTTAGGGAAATTGATGGGTTATTTACAAAGATACGAAAGAGAATTAAGGCGGGGACGAGAGCTGGAGCTCGATAACTATTTGATCTTATTTACGGTGTCTGAAATGCAGAGGGTAGAAATTTCAGGGGAATTGATCTGTTACTAACGAAGATACGAGAGAGAGCTAAGGCGGAGGACAAGAGCTGGAGCTTGGTAACTGTTTGCATTTACTAAACTATGTCTGAAATACAGAGGGTAGAAATTTCAGGGAAATTGGACTGATACTAACGAAGATACGAGAGAGAGCTAAGGCGGAGGACAAGAGCTGGAGCTTGGTAACTAATTACTGTATTGAACTACATTTGAAATATGATTATTTTTAAATTTTAGAGGGATTGGAATGATAGTATTCTTTATACGACAGGGGACTAAGGTGGGGAACGTGAGCTAGAACTTGCTTACTAACATGATTTATTTGTGTAAAACTGACTTGCTTAATGAAAAGGAGCAAACATACTGACTTGCTTAATGAAAAGGAGCAAACATACGATGTTGGAAAATAGTTGAACTGAATGAAAGGAGAGAGAGAGAGAGAGAGAGGAGGGACGGTCCAGATATTATGGATAAGATAAGATAAGATTAAGAGCCGACTGGCTGGCTGACGTCTAAAGTAAACACAGGTGAGGCGACAGATTGCGAGGTAAGGGGGGGAGGGAGGGGGGTGTGATGTACGAGACTTGAAAACCATGACTTACACAGGCGATTTTCTAAATTTATATGAATAACTAAGGCTTACATAGACGATTTTGTAAGTTGAAAACATGTAAAATATGTCCGTAGAGTTCTCCTGGAAGCCCTAAAGTGCTACACACGTTATTTGAATTTCTCCCATAAGGCCTTAACAAACTTCTATGTCTCGGAAATTATTTTCATCATAAGACTTAAACAAACTTCTAAGTCTCGGAAATTATTTTCATTATAAGAACTTTAACAACTTCTAAAATCAGTGACTGACAAAAAATTTACCTGAAACCCTGGCTAACACGCGGGATATTTCCCAGAAAAAAAAAAAAAGGAGCCTGTGGCTCTTACAGTCCACAGGGGTCCTCTCCCCAAAAAAAAAAGGAGCCTGTGGCTCTTACAGTCCACAGGGGTCCTCTCCCCAAAAAAAAAAGGAGCCTGTGGCTCTTACTCCCTACTACTCACTATACACACTACACTATACACACTACCTACACACTACACTATACACACTACCTACACAGTACACTATACACACTACCTACACAGTACACTATACACACTACCTACACAGTACACTATACACACTACCTACACAGTACACTATACACACTACCTACACAGTACACTATACACACTACCTACACAGTACACTATACACACTACCTATACAGTACACTATACATACTACACTATACACACTACCTACACAGTACACTATACACACTACACTATACACACTACCTACACAGTACACTATACACACTACCTACACAGTACACTATACACACTACCTACACACTACACTATACACACTACACTATACACACTACCTACACACTACACTACACACACTACACTATACACACTACACTATACACACTACCTACATACTACACTATACACACTACCTACATACTACACTATACACACTACCTACACACTACACTATACACACTACCTACACACTACACTATACACACTACCTACACACTACACTATACACACTACCTACACACTACACTATACACACTACCTACACACTACACTATACACACTACCTACACACTACACTATACACACTACCTACACACTACACTATACACACTACCTACACACTACACTATACACACTACCTACATACTACACTATACACACTACCTACACACTACACTATACACACTACCTACACACTACACTATACACACTACCTACACACTACACTATACACACTACCTACACACTACACTATACACACTACCTACATACTACACTATACACACTACCTACACACTACACTATACACACTACCTACACACTACCTACACACTACACTATACACACTACCTACACACTACACTATACACACTACCTACACACTACACTACACACACTACCTACACACTACCTACACACTACACTATACACACTACCTACACACTACACTACACACACTACCTACACACTACCTACACACTACACTATACACACTATCTACACACTACACTACACACACTACACTATACACACTACCTACACACTACACTATACACACTACCTACACACTACACTATACACACTACCTACACACTACACTACACACACTACCTACACACTACACTATACACACTACCTACACACTACACTATACACACTACCTACACAGTACACTATACACAGTACACTATACACACTACCTACACACTACACTATACACACTACCTACACACTACACTATACACACTACCTACACACTACACTATACACACTACCTACACACTACACTACACACACTACCTACACAGTACACTATACACACTACCTACACAGTACACTATACACACTACCTACACACTACACTACACACACTACCTACACACTACACTATACACACTACCTACACACTACACTATACACACTACCTACACACTACACTATACACACTACCTACACACTACACTATACACACTACCTACACACTACACTATACACACTACCTACACACTACACTATACACACTACCTACACACTACACTATACACACTACCTACATACTACACTATACACACTACCTACACACTACACTATACACACTAACACCAACACACTCCGTCGGCCCTGAAAATGTCGAGTTTCAACGAGTGACGATGATTATTTGTGTGTGATCAGACACAGGGAAGTCAGATAATGGCTGGCAGCATGGCTACCCATGGCTGAGAGCTGGCAGCATGGCTACCCATGGCTGAGAGCTGGCAGCATGGCTACCCATGGCTGAGAGCTGGCAGCATGGCTACCCATGGCTGAGAGCTGGCAGCATGGCTACCCATGGCTGAGAGCTGGCAGCATGGCTACCCATGGCTGAGAGCTGGCAGCATGGCTACCCATGGCTGAGAGCTGGCAGCATGGCTACCCATGGCTGAGAGCTGGCAGCATGGCTACCCATGGCTGAGAGCTGGCAACATGGCTACCCATAACTGAGAGCTGGCAGCATGGCTACCCATGGCTGAGAGCTGGCAGCATGGCTACCCATGGCTAAGAGCTGGCAACATGGCTACCCATGGCTGAGAGCTGGCAACATGGCTACCCATAACTGAGAGCTGGCAGCATGGCTACCCATGGCTGAGAGCTGGCAACATGGCTACCCATAACTGAGAGCTGGCAGCATGGCTACCCATGGCTGAGAGCTAGCAGAATGGCTACCCATGACTGAGAGCTGGCAGCATGGCTACCCATGGCTGAGAGCTGGCAGCATGGCTACCCATGGCTGAGAGCTGGCAACATGGCTACCCATAACTGAGAGCTGGCAGCATGGCTACCCATGGCTGAGAGCTGGCAGCATGGCTACCCATGGCTAAGAGCTGGCAACATGGCTACCCATGGCTGAGAGCTGGCAACATGGCTACCCATAACTGAGAGCTGGCAGCATGGCTACCCATGGCTGAGAGCTGGCAACATGGCTACCCATAACTGAGAGCTGGCAGCATGGCTACCCATGGCTGAGAGCTAGCAGCATGGCTACCCATGACTGAGAGCTGGCAGCATGGCTACCCATGGCTAAGAGCTGGCAACATGGCTACCCATGGCTGAGAGCTGGCAACATGGCTACCCATAACTGAGAGCTGGCAGCATGGCTACCCATGGCTGAGAGCTGGCAGCATGGCTACCCATGGCTAAGAGCTGGCAACATGGCTACCCATGGCTGAGAGCTGGCAACATGGCTACCCATGGCTGAGAGCTGGCCAAAACTATGAACTTCTTTTCGTAGTTTCTGACCAATTAAGACCAACCATCCCTACCTCCATCAGCTGAACTTTTCCAGAGTCAAGAAAATCCCTAACTCCATAGAAAAAGGAAGGGATGGAAGGGATGGAATGGTAGACAAGGGAAGGAGGTATGACGAAGTGAATTATCTGGGGAAAGCACCAAGCCATTACGACTATATAGCACTGGGAAGGGGTCAGGATAAGGATTTGGGATGGGACGGGGAGGAAAGGAATGGTGCCCAACCACTTGGACGGTCGGGGATTGAACGCCGACCTGCATGAAGCGAGACCGTCGCTCTACCGTCCACCCCAAGTGGTTGGACAGGAGGTATGACGTGCATGTGACGTTTTAGCGACGTCACAGTAACGTGTGACGTTTCAGCGACGTCACAGTAACGTGTGACGTTTTAGCGACGTCACAGTAACGTGTGACGTTTCAGCGACGTCACAGTAACGTGTGACGTTTTAGCGACGTCACAGTAACGTGTGACGTTTTCAATGAATCGGCCTCGATAAGTAACGTTACGTTGCTTGCAATTACGTTGCAAGTTTCCGGCAAGACAGTTGCAACATTTTTAAGGAGTGTTGAGTCGTGAGAGCAGACTGCTCGTCGAGCCTTCAAGGTCTGCGGATAACATGGAGTCAGATTCACGAAGCAGTTACGCAAGCACTTACGAACGTGTACATTTTTCTTCAATCTTTGACGGCTTTGGTTACATTTATTAAACAGTTTACAAGCATGAAAACTTGCCAATCAACTGTTGTTATAGCTGTAGCAGATCAGGTGTAGGCGAGATGACAGGAGTGTAGGCAGCCAGGTATAAATAAGATAGCAGGAGTTTGGAAGGCCAGGTGTAGACCAAACTGTCCCGGGTGTAGTAGGGGCGAGCTATAGTTAAGATAGCATAAACTACTCCCTCCATACTGGCTATAAACAACAGCCTTAAGGGCCCCACTCTCATAATAACTGAACTACTCTAACTTGAGAACCCTCGACAACTTTGGAATTGTGATCGATGCGGAAGCGAGTGGGCAACAACAGCGCGGAAAGAGAGGGAGAAAGCATTTAAACTAATGGCACAGCAAATGACTTGAGAACAATACATGTGTTTCCTCTCCTGGCTCCATGTCTAGGGCCATTCCTCACAAACTAAACTGAAGTTACCGAGAGTGACTTGGCATGAAGAACCAGCCCGGCCTCTAAGAATAAGACTGTGGTGATACGGACATTAGTATGCATAAAACTTGTGAGAACAGCGGATCTGGTTGATACCTGGTTGATACCTGGTTGATACCTGGTTGATGGGGTTCTGGGAGTTCTTCTACTCCCCAAGCCCGGCCCGAGGCCAGGCTCGAGGATCACCTCTTGTTACAAGCAGTAAGACCCATCAGGCCATGGAAGGGAAGGGAACTATCAGGGGGGGAAAGTGCCAAGCCATTATGACTATATAGCACTGGGAAGGGGTCAGGATAAGGATTTGGGATGGGACGGAGAGGGAAAGGAATGGTGCCTAACCACTTGGACGGTCGGGGATTGAACGCCGACCTGCATGATAAAGCGAGACCGTCGCTCTACCGTCCAGCCCAAGTGGTTGGACCATGGAATTAAACAATCAGCATATTAGAAAGTTGGTTAACGTTGAAGGACGGGTTAAAGCACAATCGCTTCCTGGATATTGTTGGAGCAACAGTTTACACACACACACACACACACACACACACACACACACACACACACACACGTTACAAAGAATTTTTTCAGTGTCAGGGTAGTTAAATGGAATGCATTTAGTGTTGTGGTGGAGGCTGACTCCATACACAGTTTCAAATGTAGATATGATAGAGCCCAGTAGGCTCAGGAATCTGTACACCAGTTGATTGACAGTTGAGAGGCGGGACCAAAGAGCCAGGGCTCAACCCCCCGCAAGCATCTTCAGGTTATCTTGAGATAATTTCGGGGCTTAGTGTCCCCGCGGCCCGGTCCTCGACCAGGCCTCCACCCCCCCCCCCCCCCGGGGAAGCAGCCCATAGCAGCTGTCTAACTCCCAAATACCTATTTACTGCTAGGTAACAGGGGCATCAGGGTGAAAAAAACATTTTGCCCATTTGTCTCCGCCTCCACCGGGGATCAAACCCGGAACCTCAGGACTACGAATCCGAAGCGCTGTCCACCCAGCTGTCAGGCGCCCATGTGGAAAAGATAAATAGTTTATCTCTCGCCAGAAAATACAGGGGGAGGGGGGGGGGTCTGTCCAAGTGATTTCCGGCCACGTGAGGAAATCAGGACTTCGGCAAGAGTGTCGCCAGCAGCTTAGGGCTCAAACGGTGCCAACAGCCAATTACACTGAAGGTGGTCGTTATCACCACCCGCCTGGCAGCCTCCTAACCACTTTTCTGAAATAAATATGAACCGAATTTCCACCTGAAAAAAAACACCGAGAAAAAAAATATGATCTTTGATGTGGCAAAATCTCGCCTTCCCACCGCCGACATCTCTCTAACCCTCGCTCCCTCCTCTCCCATCTGTCCTTTCCCATCCCTCACATCCCCGCCCCTCCCCCTCCTC